>NC_073726.1:24787649-25090680 GCF_023634155.1 Falco peregrinus
CCCTCCCATGAATAATTTCTGGGATGCGTTCAGGTCCCAATTCAGACAGATAAATACACATGGCAGCAAGAACACAAGCGATCCCATTAAATGAAAATTTCCATACGCTGAAAGAAAGATACTTCTGTACCTCGGGGCTCAGTCTAGAAGCTGTTATTTTGCCAGTAGATGAATCCCCTGACTATTTGGAAAGACCAAAAGCAACAGGCCACAGTCTGCGTGATCTTGCTGGCAAAGTCGGTCTGGTGTTTTTATGCAGTGTTCACCCAGCGTGGCTCAGGGCTCGAGCTGCTATCACAGGGGGCTATAACAGCACGGGTTCCCCTATACCTGATGTAGTTAACACCAAGTTCACATCAAAGGACAATATTCTCCCTGCTCGCCAAAGCTGTCTGGCTTTTCATGGGGTTTTATTTTCCTAAAAATAAGGTGACCCTTGAGGAAGGGGCAGCATTGGAGCCAGCTGCCACTGCATTTCAAGGGCACCCTTGAGGTTCGTGTTTTGGTTTGCAGAGGGTTTGGGGAGAAAAGCTAGAGATCAGGGGCTGTTTTGGCTCCCAGGGCTGGGAAATGTTTTGGACAAGCCCCAGAGTCCCTCAGGGCTATGTAGAGGCCCAAAAGGAGAACTGCTTATAGAAAAAATACTGTCAATAGCCATGGAGGTATGCAGGACACATGCACAGCAGAAACCTCTGTCTAATGCCTCCTGCAGAATTACATGCAGTTGTCTACCAGCGGGCTGACACCCCTTTTTGTGGTTTGATTCGTATCAGGAACGAACCTCTGCCATTGTTCGGTTTTATTTCATCACCACAACCATAACAGACACACAAGGCATAGGTAAAGTCCTACTTTTTTTTTACCTTTTTTTCTTTCTTTTTTTTTTTTCTTCTTTTTTTTTTTTTTTCTGTACCCACTACTCTAATGGCATCTGTACAATAGCAACCAGGACAGGAGAGACATCACCAGCAGAGTAACACAGTCTCAGGAAAGCATCACTGCCAGGTTTCCCCCATACTCCCACTTCCCCAATAGCCGTGCCGCAGGGCTGATATCCATCTCGTGCTGCAGAGGGGTGATCCAGCAGAAAGTTAAGATGCACTGGGAATGAAGTCACATGCAAAACCAGCAGCGGAAGCCCCTGCCACGGCAATACTGACTTTCAGCTCGCAGAGTTCACGGGCAGCCTGTCCTCACCACTTCTTCTGCAGGCTAAGGGGCCAGCTGGAGGTTTTCTGGATTTTATTGTTTTTGTTTGTTTGTTTTCCCAGCAAGAGTACTGGTGTTGGCATCAGAGATGGCCTCTGTGACTCTGGAGGTAAAAATCAACAATCAAAGCTGCAAGCAAAGAAAAAGAAGGGGAAGGAGCTGAGGAAAATGAGTTACAAAGGAAAAACACATTGGTACCAGTAAAGTAAAGCAGAAAAGGGTAACAGACACGTGAGTCCAGGCTGAAGTCCTCATGTGAGGAGCAAATCACACATTGTTTGATAGGACAGTCAATTGGGAAAGAGCCCAGAGGGATTTTTCTACCTACTCCTTCATGGCAAGGCCAGCTGGGGTTGTTTGGAATCTGCTACTTTGGGACTATTAGCCCTTTCCCCACACGCACACATTATTTACTCCTGGCTTTTTGCGTTCACATGTGAGAGTGGCTGGGCAGAAGTGGACTGGGGCAGGGGAAGGACACACAACGGCACTGGAGTGTCCCCAGCAAGCGATGCCAGAGGGTTTGTGATACCGAGCTGTGCTGTCGAGGGGCAAACGGCTCCAGCCTCCTCCATAAATCTGGTCTGGGTGCTGCTAAGTCGTCCTAGTTAACAGATTTATCCAGATTTAAACTGAGAAATTTTAACCAAGAGATACTTCAGGACTCAATCATAGGACAGATCTCTAAGTATTTGGTGAACCCCAGTCAGGTCTTCAGCTGTGTTTCACTGATACAAAAGAAGAGCTTCCCACCACCCAAAACTGTAGCAGAAAGAAGCTATTTTGCTCTTAAGTGCTCCTGTTTCTTGTCTTAAGATCCCAGCAGTTGATATCAAGCCAAAGAAAATGATAATAAATTACACATCACTTGCAGGAAGATAAAAAAAAAATCACCCTAATTCCAAGCGTGGAAGGAAAGAATACCCTCCCAACAAAAAACACAGAAAATATCCAGCAAGGAGAGGCAGGCAGTGTATTCGTCCCCCCACCCCTGTCCCAGCTGCAGGACAGCATGTCTGCCTTTGCTCCCGTCACTGCTCTTTGTTCTGCAGATGGAAATCCATTTGCTTTTCTTTTTTTCTGCAAGACACATTTGGATGCTGTGTTTTGATTAGCAGCCTCAGCACCTACATCAGGTTCAAACCAGACCTCAGGTTTCAGGAGAGTATGCAGAGGTGAACGTTTGCACCCTAACCTTTGAAACCACTCTACAAAGACAAAAATATTCCCTAATCAAATCCTGCTTTTGGTTGCACATGTGTAAATGTGGGGAACTCCACTCCACTGGTGCCAAACTGGGAGACTGCCTGTTTACATCCCTGCAACTGGAGCAGAATAGGGCCAGCTGGGCTTATGAAATCATAGGGGTTCAAAATAACCCAAATTTCTTGGTATAGGAGTCTCTCCTAAACAAAAGTTTCCTTACTCAGGCTGGCAAAATAAAGTATCCTTAGAATGAGTTTGAGCTGTATGAATGACACTCATTTTCAGATACCTTTGCAGCAAGACATAAAAAGCTTTGAGACTACATGCCGATAAAGTTCTTCTGACTCTTTGTCAACGGGGCAGGAGTATATGGTGGCAATGGCCAGGGGATGGGGACAGGAGTGTGAGTGGCAGCAAGGAAATCCCCTGCCCTTTGGTCTGCCCAAATCCCGGTCAGAAGTCCTCACCAACCCCCAAAAGACCTGTATCTGCCATCTTTTCTAAAATGAGGAGCTGAAGCTGAAGCCTCTCTGCATGAGCATCCCTGCCAGCTGCAACATGGTGGGGGGCACCAGGGGCTCCCAGGGGCTCACTCAGATGTGCCACATCCCTCCAAAAATGGGTAGCAGCTTAATACCAAGGAAACTAGAGTTCTATCTGGTGTGACGGCTTTAAGTGCCACCAACAGAGCGGCTATTTCAAACAAAGTCAGCGCTCACTGTCACCTGCTTTTCCAGCTCTTAGCACTGCAAGTACAACGGATGAAATCCCGGCTCTGCTGGTTGAAGCCAACTGACTGCACATGAAGCAGGATTTTGAAGTCTCAATGAAAAATATCTATCTTGTGGCTTTTCCCAGCATAGTCACTATTGCCTGATACATTCAGCTGTGCCTGTGACTGGCTTTCACAATTTCTTGTGCAGGATAAATGAGGCAAGCATAGCAATAGAGCATGGTGCAGGGAATGGCTTGTGCCTCTGGTGGGGCATGGACCTGTCTGGGTTGTGAGAGTCTGGCAGCAGCTGGGGAAGGGTGCCTGCCTCTGCCGCCTGCCTCCCTTCTCTCCTTCTCAAAGGAAAATCACAGCTGGGAGTGGCACAGCAGTAACCTGGAGCCCTTCAGCAAATCCGGGCAGATTTGATCTCCTCTCTGTTTCAATGCGCAGCTGCACAACAGTCATGGTGGCTGTTCCTACACGATGCACCAGCACATGGAGCCTGGGAAGTGTATGTAATTAAAAAAATGGGGAAATTAAGCCTGCTTTTCTAGATGAGCTTCTGGGGGGGGAGGAGGGGAAGGCAGTGGATGCACCAGCACATGGAGCCTGGGAAGTGTATGTAATTAAAAAAATGGGGAAATTAAGCCTGCTTTTCTAGATGAGCTTCTGGGGGGGGAGGAGGGGAAGGCAGTGCCACCACTGCCCTTGTATATGCCTGTGCCTCCAGGCAAGGTCCTGCTTTCCCACCTCAGTGCTCCTTGCCATCCCTCAGCCAGAGCTAAGTGTGGTGGAGCAAAGCTACCTTAGGTCCTGCACTTCGCACCCATGAACCTGCGAGTTCTCCACTGAGGGGCTCAAGCATCACCCCTCTCCCTGGGGGTCAAACCGAGGCACGCAGAGGTTAAGGTTCAAAGTTTTCTATTTGGTTTTGGATACTCAGTTTTGTCTGCTCTGGGAGGTGCTGAGCATCAGCAACACCAGGCAAAGCCCCGAGGAGCTGCAGGTGCTCAGCATCTCTGGCACAAAGCCTTCAGGCTGTATGCGCCCCATACCAGAGACCAGGCTGGGAGGTGGCCGGTGAGTTAAATGTCTTGCTCAAGGGCAGCACAGCAAGTCAGTGGCACAGGATCACTACGACTCCTGGCCCCACGTCTTCCTTTTCTTTCACTCTACTTACAACACACAGTGAGACAGGAGCTGCCGGATGGGGCCGTGCTCTGTCATTCCACTTGCTCAGCTCTGGCAAGCTCCTGACTGGCACCATGTACCTGCCTCTCCTCTGAAACAAGGGTGCTGCAGATCCCCAGCCAAGGGGAGCTGACTCCCAAGCTGGTGGCAATTTGACTCTCACCATGGCTTTCAAGGAGGAGGAGGGCAGGCAAAGCAGCGGTTTCTTAATCTGAGCTGAAACAGCTCTACTAAAGCCAGACAGACTTGCAGTCCAACTAGAGGAGTGAGAAATGGCATGCCATTGAAATCCTCCCATGTTGCAAAGTTAACATCAAATCCTACCTACAGAAATAGCCTATCCTCCAGGAAACTGGAAAGAGGGACATTACTGGAAGTACTTTTTAAATGGAAAAAAAAATGCTCAGAAAAGTATCTCTATTTAAATAATCCAGTTGAGATAGTCATAGTTAATGGAAAAAAAATAGAACATATACTGCTACCTACACTGAGAAAAGAGTAAATCACTGGGGAAAAGAATGAGTGTTCATTAGTTAGAACATTGCTAGACTCACATATATATATATATTTATATATATGTATATATATGTACAGCACCAGAGACTGTTAGATCCGTTCCCCTTGGAGTCATTGCAGTTTGTGATAAATGAAACATTTCAGAATTGCAGTATAAAATATGGCCATAAAAAATCTTCTTTCTTCTAGTCCTTCGCTGAGCGTGCACCGCAGGGTGGGATCGTGCAGAGGCAACCTGCCAGCCCAGCCGCCTGCCCGCTCCGTGCCGCCCCGGCTCTCACTTGCTCCCTGTATGCACTGTGGTCACTGTGGTGGGTCTGGGTCTCCGGTCCCCTCCTACCGCAGAAACGCCTGAAGAAGCAGATGAAACAAAACTACAGAGAGTGGATGGAGACATACCTAAAAGGAAAGCCAGAAACACAGTTAGAAATGTTATTTTTGGAGGCAGGAACATGGGCAAAGATGAGTTTCTTTCGTAGCATGCTACAGAATGGAGGGGACCACAGCTGGAGACGGCGCTCCTGCTCTTCCCACAGCGGCGAGGTGGCTGGGTACCTCCATGGGGCATCTTCTGCCCTCCTGGCCCATGGCTGTTTGCCTACTGCCACCACCAGCAGTTGCATTGCATGTCGCAATGAATAAATGTCCAGCTTTGGTATGCGTTCAGCCAGACCGATTCCACATTTCTGAGGCTGAAGACAAAGAGTTGTGGGATTCAAAAATCCCTCCAGCATTGTACTTGCTCAGAATAATTTTCCTTGTAGGCATGTTAAAGATGATTAAACTTCTCATCATGGCCATCTAGCTAAACGAACAGACTGTGCACCTGGACTAAAAAAATTTCCTCAGGCATCCTGCAAAGCTGCTGATAAAAAAGTACAGTGGGTCAAATTCGCTGCTGAGTTCCAGTAAACCTAGAGGGAATGTAAATTTGTGTAACTTGGACAACATTCTAGTGGCAGCTTATGTTGCTCCAGGTTTTGCTGGTGTGTCTCCAGGACTTCCAGCTAAGAGATGTACGTTGATGTACGTTGAACATCTGCAAGTATCTGCACTCAAGGTTTACCCAGGCTGTTCCTTTTGAATTAATCAAGGACTTCTGACAGATACTTTTTATGAGGGAAAAAGGGGGGGGGGGGGTAGCTAAATTAAAATGTTTATAGAAAGTGTCCACTTCCAGTGAATCCTCCACCAGAGCTTTGAAAAACAAAACCCCCCAAAGCATAACCCCTGAAAACCCAAAGTAGTCTGGGTTTTGAATGACAGATACAGGATTTTGCTATTCCAGCACAATATCAGCAGTTTCTATGGAAAGCATAAATGAAGAGAAATAAAATAAATCCTTGCCAGAACTTTATACGGATGAACTACCCCTCTCCCAGCAACTGTTGAGACCCCACAGGGGAGATCTTTAGGCTCTGCTGGCACATGAAGCTCTCCATGCAGTGTGGCAGCCTTGTAGGCACTGGTGTGCAAAGGTGGCTCCGGTGCAAGAAAAGCTGCTGAACAGGGACCCTGCATGGTCACCTTGCTCTGACCAGATGTGATCTCAGACGATTCGAAATACAGTTCATTTTTCCAGCCTGGTGAATACAGGGTGGACAAAACCTTTATTAGTATGTTCTCTTACTGGAGTTTGACATGGCTCCTTGACTACTCAGGATTTTTTTGATGCTTGTTATGACTTTCAACTACTTTTCTGTGCTTCAGGGTGGCATTTCAACCTCAGGGATGACTGTGCTGTACCTACACTTGGCCACCTCAAGTTTCCCAGCAGTATTGACATTTGACACCTTGGCTTCATGCTGCCATTTATCAATTACCTTAAAAATACAGAGATCTAGGTCCTGTAATTAATCTAGGCAGTCCAACCATATCTAAACAGAATAAACCAGGCACAGACTGAGAATCAGGCCAACACACTTGAGAAATCCCAACTGATTCACTTCGGCTTCCCTGACAGGTTCCGTAATCCTGCCTGATGCATCACCTCTGCTCTGCCCTAATGCAGACAGCGGCATTTGGATGCGGCCTGACAACCTACTCTCAGGCAAAGGCTGTTTTTAATTGTCTTCAATGATGTGAACTTGCCACATTTGAAACTATTTGGAGAGTTCATTAAGTGCTTATTAATAGCATTAGGCAGTATTGTATTTTGTAATGGTGGCACAGCTGTTTCATGTAACTTGCTGCATGGGATCTTTCTCGTCCAAGAGATCTGTCCCCAGAGAAAACCGCGGGGAAAGAAAGAGGCAGGACAGAGACCTCAGAGGCTTCCTTTTCCCAGCAGGAGGTATTTGGTGGAGTGCATTCGATGTGTCAGCTCCCTCTTTATGGTCACTCCTTGTATTTGCTGCTGGGTCTCCTCACTGGTTCTCTGGGCTCCAGCATTGCCTAACTCCTTATTTAATTTCTTTGAGTTCTTCTGTATTGTCTGCTGAGCTGGAATTAACCTGGGATGCTTGGAAACCTTTTGATACTTTTCTGTCTCATATTTCTGATATGAAAAAACTTGACCTATCTTAATACATCTGGTTTTATCCTTTGTGTCCTGGCTGACTTCTCCACCACTGCAAAATATGGTCAGATTCTGTACAGGGACCTGCTGGATTCTGTAGCAGTTAAACAGACTTTGTTCTCTTCCCACCATTCTTGTTCGCAGATGTTTTTCTTTTACTATTCAGACTACTCAATCCTATTAATTAACACCATTTCATCAAACGGATGAATGGAGATTAATCACCCACCAGTTTAAACGCAAAGCATGCCATCAGATGCTCTAGACCTGACTAGGGTCCAGCTTATCCATACCACAGCGGGAGCCAAAATAAAAGCACGTTTCTCCCCTGTAAGGGGCCCTCTACATTGCTGCATTGCCAGTGCATGGTTGGAAGCCCTGTGCAGCCGCTCAGCACTGCATCGCTCCTTTGCAGTCGCCAGATGTGTGCCAGGAGCACAGTGATGCTTTTTCAGCAGCAGCTGTAGGATTTGGCGCTGGGCTTTGCAAACTGGGCACTGGGCATGGGTCCCCATCAAGCTTGGGATGCAGAGGCGAGGGGGTCTCCTCTAGCTCAGTCACAGCACAATCTGGGACAAACATCTCACACAGTGCCCAGGAGGCAGATCCCACCCCAGCCATGGGGGAAAGCGTGGCCCTGACAGCAAGAGAAACCACAGCTTCCATAGAGAGTCGTGGAGACCGTGGCTGGTGGTGTGTCCTTGTCAAGGAGCAGAGGGTGGCAGGCAGAGGCAGCAGAGGCATACAGCAGTGACATCCAAAATCCATCCTGAATAGTAGGTGCTTCCAGTTCCAGAATAGTGTGGGGTGCAGTCTAGAAATGACCACTTTGGTCCCCAGTGAGGTAAGCATTGACTTGCAATACCATAAGCTACTAGCGCTCCTTTTTGGTGCCCCACCTTAAGATAATCTCTAATTGTAAACTCCACATCCCTCCATTTCAGGATACAAAGATCTCTGCAGATGGACAGAAGGGAACAAAAGAAATTCTCAGAAGCCAAAGACTAAATAGGCTTCATTGCAAAGGACACATTTCTGCCTTCCAAATGATCCCTTTGCTGCATGTCACCTTCCCTGGCATTCAGAAAAAATATATATCCCAAGCATCTGACTGCCTTGGGCAGCTTGCAAATCTTAATTATAGCATATAACAAACAAGGCAGGAGGCCAAGTCCCGTTGTGGTGTACAGAGTCTGAGTCCTGCTCAGACAAATGAGCCTGTTCGTACAAGGCCCAGGAATTTGGCCCGGGAAGAGGGAAGCTGGGTCAGACTGGCAGGATCAGTCTCCTCCATGGAAAATGGAAATGAAAAGTAAGCCAATTTTTACAGAGAAATGTCTTATCATAATACTGGAAGCTCAAACATAAACAGTTTGAGTAAACTTTTTTAGTTTTCAACCAAATACAAAACTTGCTTGCTGTGGGGTTCTGGGTCTTTTTCCCAAGCGAAAGCCCTTCTTCTTCACAAGAAACAGTGTTTTTCTCTTAGAAATGCACCCAGCTAAAAACTCCTTTTTTTTTTTTTTTTTAAGTGCATAAACTTTTCCAACTGATTTGTTGGGTTTTTTGCCAGCTAAAAATGAAGGCCTCGGTCCCTTTTCAGTCTTTATTTTAAACATCTGCTTGCACAAAGCCAAACCTACTGGCAGAGAGGACTGCAGCCTGGGGGTCAGGAAGAAAATGGGGATCCTGGGAATTTGCTCGGCTGCCACTGCAGGAGCATTCCCCGGATATCGGCTACTCACAATCTTTCCGTGTGGCTGCATCAGGAAGCGGCGTGGCAAGGCTGAGGGTGCTGGATACGCTGGCGCTTGCACTGTCCAGGCTGCTGCCGAGGTGTAACCGTCTCATGTGCCGCACCACCGCCGTGGCATTAAATGCTTGCTGAAGCAAAAAAAAAACCAAGAAAGAAAGAATTAAAAAATGTGAGGTGGAAGGGTTACTGCCGTTCCTCTCCTGGCTGCTTGGAGTTGTCAGAAGTGAATGAGCTCATCATCATTCAAAATTTTCCCGAATTCTAGCTTCTAAGCTAGAAATGGCAATGTTCTAACTACAACAAATTCTAAAACAAATCACATGCATTACTGCCCGGGTCCTGCTCCCCATCATTCCTTCTAGCGCTCAGCTGGGATGCGGCAGCTTACAAGGAAAGTCATGTTTGACACGTCCTTCCCTGCACCAACACACAGGGTGTCTGCACTGTTTCACACCCCCCCACGATGCTGACCCCAACTCCATGTACAACCATGGCTGCTTTAGCTATGAGGAGCCTCAGCCCCATCTCTCGCACTTATTTATATACTTGGTTAGCAGCATCCTCTATCAAAGGCCCTGCAGGGCCATGCAACCTAAGTCTGGACAAACTATTTTGACCAAAATTTTGGGCCACAAAAGCACTTGAAAAGGTGTCCGTATGGCCACCACGTTAGCAGAGTTACGTCTTAGGTGTCATCCCTGAGGACAGGTCACTTACTCTCCATTTGCTCTTTGCAAAGTTCTTCCGGATCTGAGCACTGACCGACTCGTGGATGTTTTTGTTGAGCGCTGTATCACCAGCGATCCTGAAATGGACAGACAAGACATACTTTAAGAGATCTTTTGCTCTCCTTGAATATCTTTCTTCTTCCCCTCAACAGAGAAGGCTGGTCCAAGGTGTGATTGCTCCTGCAGTGATGATTATTTCATTCACACAAGGGCTCAAACTTCCCACCGCTGTCTCTGCTGGCAGCAGTGGTGGAAAATCTGGGGCAATGAAAGCAAGCATAGATAAGGCTTGTAGGTCTGGCAGCTACAAAGAGGTACAACCTTATTTTGTTGGTGCGCTGCTGCTTTCTATCACCATTACAGTCCTAGATGAAAACATTCTACCTTTTTTTCCTTTACATCTAGAGATTTAACATCAACAGGCTGGGACTACTTTTAGCCTCAGCCATGCAGCAGCTTCCAGAGCCACTCCAACCTGTCTGCTTTCTGTTTGCACTGGAGATTTTCCTGCCACCCTGCAAAGTACATAGCCATTCATCACGATTAATGTACATTTACAGTAAAGCAGATACATGGACAGTCCCTAAAGCAGCACAAGCTGCACAAATAGCTTAAGCTGAACAACACTCAGCCTAAAAACTTGACCAACTTTGTGCAGCTTCTTTAACAGATAAAGATACATTAAAATCTCCACTAAACACAATTATTTCAAGGGAATTTTATTGATTCATTTAACTCCTCAAGGCATGAGATCTGTTGGAAGAGCAGGCACCACAGTGAACTATTGTTGGGCCATATGATGGGGTAATAAGTGCTATCTAACGTAGGCTATGCCAGGAAGCAAAGATTGCCTCCTATGCTGTATGTGATATTTTCAGAAATCAATTCTTTGGACACAGTGTAGAAAACCAATGTCCATTAGCAATAAAAAATTGTAAGAAACTGGATAATCCATCAGGCCCAGAGCCTCCCAGTCTGGGTACCTCCAATAAAATAATGAGAGGGTTTGGGGGACTCAGCAGTCATCTAGTCCTGTCCCCTACCCCAGCTCTGTCAAAATAATTTTGACATGCGTTTGGCTAACCAGTACTTAGAGATCTCCAAAAGATGGAGACTCCTCAGGCAACCTATTCCAGTGCCCCACTGTACCCCAGAAGACATGGAAAATAGTTTATTCCCTTTGTCTTTGAAGCATCCTTTCACATATTTGAAGACTGTTATCAGGTCTTCTCTCCATCTTCTCTTCTCTAGACTAAACAAACTGATTCTTTCACTGTTTCTTCATAACTCATATTTTCTAATCCTCTGATTTAGTGAGCTTCTCTGGACTTTCTCCAACCAGTCCACATCTTCCATAGACGGCGGTACCCGATGTGTTCACCGTTTTCCAACTAAAGCAGCAGAATGGCAGCATTGCTTTGTGTTTCTTAAAAGATGAAACTCTGCTTACGTATCCCAGACTGCTGTTTCCATTTATGTGTCTCATTAACTGGACACATTCCTTTCATTTTGCCCAGATCGTTCCAAACTCCAACCCTGTTCTTCAAGGACAGGCAGCTTATTCTACCTTCCATCAATGGCACATCTAAGAAGTGCTCTCTGGGACTAGTCTTCTGCAAATTCTTTCCTTCCTTCCTTCTGGCAACACTTACCCAGGATGTCAGAGAGATGAGAGGAACTGCTCACTCTTGGCAGGAAGGAGAGGGACTAAACCCCTATTTCCCAAGAGTGGAGAGCCACCAATCCCATCCTGTTGCAACTGAGCTAATCTATATTGAGTTATTCAAGAGCACAGGAGCCAGCAGGAATGTCAGCAGGAAGGAGCAGGCATCCCATTCAGGGCAGCCCACCTCCAGCTGGGAAGGACACTTGCCTGACCGCCACCGCCACATAACCTCTGTCTCAAGCAGACAGAAGAACTGGTGCCACGAGTAAAGCATGACTCCCAAATGGCACCTGACAGCCTGTCCATATGCTGTTGCTGGAGAAGGGGAGGTGTTTGAGAACTGGATGAGCTTCAGATTTCCCTCTGAAGAGGATTCCTGCTGATCACCTCTCCCACTGACAGGGAGGCATGTTGGTCTGGATTTCCCACTGGGGCCAGGCAGCTAAAAGCTCGGTGAGGCAGCACGTAGGCTAATCATCATGTTCATTGTCCCATCCCCTCTCCCTCACAGGGAATATTGCCAGGCCTAGCACTGGCCCCGATGGATCTCATGCAGTGTATACTCCCAGATGGACACGAAGCCCAGCTGGCCTTGCACCCACTGTAACAGTGCATTTCCTTTGCTTCTCTAGCACGAAATCACCACGTGAAGGAGCTCCTACAGCTTTACCACAGTCACGCCCACATGACACAGAGTGTCCCTGGCTGCCTCCAGGTCCCATCTATGAAGAGCTGACCAGAAGCCTGAAAAAGCTCCAGCTGTATTGCCTGTCCTGCTCACTAGTTTAAGCCCAAAAGCGTGCAGGTCTGCACCCACCCTCCTTGCACACCACTCAGCCTCTGGGTGCAGATGGGCCCTAGCAGAATTTCCCAGTGGGAATGCAGATTGCTAGTCAGAGTCACTCCAAAATGTCATGAGCGTTCTGCCCTGTCCAAGACTACCTCTTCTGTGAAGGCAGGTGCCCTCAACGCGTACCAGCTGGGAGCACTGACCATCATACTACAGAACCACAAAATATGTGGACAGCTACATGCCAAAGTATCCGTTCAATAACTAATCAAAATGACCAAGCTGCAAACAGAAAATTTACTAACATTTGCGAAGAACATTTTCCCTCCAAAGCTAATGAAACATCTTACTTTATGAACAAGTTTGCTAACAAGCTGTATAAACACAGATCATGTTTCCCACTTGTCAGATTTTGTTTTGGAAACACGGACAGGACAGGTCCTTGGGGTGTGATACCCTTGCCAGCTCTTCCAGAAGATCTTTCCTGCCCGTCTCCACAAAGACTGGCAAATGCAGTTTGGCTATATGAAACTTTTCATTGGGCATGTAGCTCAAATACAGGCTGTACGGTTTTTTGAGTTTAGGAATCATTTTCTGAAATGCTGGTGGTTTCAATAAGAAGCTGCTGGTTCCAATAGTTCACAAACTGCCTCCTACCACCACTAACTCTGTGTTCACTACACAATTATCGTAATTCCAGGAAAAAAGTCTTGGTATTTGGCTGTTTCCCAAATATGCAGAATAGTACTTGTTTACTTCACAAAGGGATGGACAGACACCCTGTGAAGCCCTTCAGATGCTACAGTGGTGGGGACCATCCTACATCTAGGGTCTCTTCATCAACATTAGCACCCTGCAGATGCTGGTTTTTAATCAGAGCAAAGTAACAGCAGTACTGGGCCTAATTTAGTGCAGCAGGGTCCGTTCAAACATGTGTTGGTATGCCCAACAGTGCAGCTCAAAATGCAGCCCCAGTTGCCAAAGCCAGTTGTGGGATCATTCTCTAAGCCACCTCTGAAGAACGACTGTGTTAATGTTGCAATGCTGTGACATTAGGACTGTGCTTTTATACTGCATTTTGCACTTGGAGGATCTTGAAACTTTTCGAAAATATTCACAGTGTTATAGCGTTTACAGTATAGTTTTACTTCTAGGAAAATGAGATGTTAATGTCCATTTGCTGTTGGTGTTTGGCTGGAGATGTGGTGGTTTAAAGACACAGGCAAAAGAGGTTGGAGATGAGCAGATAAAAGTCAAATCTTTTATATGATTAGCTGTTAGAGTTCGAAAAATGAGATAAGCTTTTGGGCACACAAACCTACCCTGAGGCTGGTATCATGAGCATCATCACATTTATACTGAATGTATTTAATCACGAACTTTAGTTCCTAAGCCGAGAAGATAATGCATGACATTTAATAGAGATACTGGTTTTAGAGCATGTTATAATTGCCCTTCCACCTTTCCCTAACTCTCCAAGTCCACAGGCTATAAACCACCTTGCTTTTCCTTTTGGAACAAAAAATACCTTCACATCTTTCTTTCTTCCTCCCTCCTCTGTACAACATACCCTTCTACAGGAATTGGCTCCATTTTCCCTGAGAAACAGCCATCTTCTGTTTCAGAGATGATCAAACTGATGCATATCTAGTCAAACCCTGAGCAATAATTCTTGGCTTTGCCGTTAACTTTGAAGTTAACTGTGTCAGCACTGAAGCTTGTTTTCACCAACTACACCAGCTGGTCCAGTAAAAGATACTACTTGTACCTACCACATATGTATACAAAAATGAAATGAAACAAATCAGAACAATGCATGATCTGTTATCGTGCTAAGCATCACCCAGAACTGAGCAAGGACTGATTAGCCTAACTGGATCCTGCCTTTTCTCCTGGGGTCCCTGTTTTGCAGCACCTGAAGGCAGCTTCATCCTAACAACGGTTTGGGGAACTTTGTGTTGAGGCTGGTTTTGTGTCCAGTTGTAAATATGTAAGTGTCTCAACACACAGAATCGGACACCAAGGGCCACAGTCTAGTGACTCTCCATCACAAATGCTTCCACTGGTGCTAAGAAGGGTATTTCTCATGAATAACCATAACAAACCTAGCCCTGCACACAAGAGGGATCTAATCTAATGATCGAATATTATGTCATAGTATCTAATTTATTTTAGATTTCTGTCTGGGTTCAAAGATATCACAGCAATTTATCTGGCCATACTACTAAGTTTTGAGAAGAACCTCCAGCAAAGACAAACTCAGTAACTTTTCTTTTGTACCGTTTTTTGTCAGAATACTGCAAGCATATGTCTCTTGCATCCTCCCTGCCCACGACGGCAGGCAGAGCCTTTCATCTACCGTCATTTTCTGAACCTTCAGACTGAAGGCAGCCAACTCACATGCTGTGCTGGCCAAACAGCGCTTGGAAATACTCTTGAGTATGATGATAGGAAATATGGAGTTAGCTGTAATGGATAATGCTGAAGGATCATAACTCTTCTCTACATACACACACACACGCATACATATGCTCACACATACAGACATGCATGCGTATAAATATACACACATACATACTGTATCAGTGATGCTCCAAAATAAATAGAGTGCAGGGAAGAACTCGATAAGAGTTTGATTTAATGTTGTAAACATCAGCAGTTCCCTTCAGGAAGCCCTTTTCACACTTCAAACAACATTGTCTGAGAACTGAGCTCTTTGTAAACCATGTCCTTTCACTGGGTGGAAATTATTATCTGGCTCGTGCTCTCTGGCACATAATAGACACGCAGGGTCATGGTCACAATTTGCAGAGGCTCAAACCTTGCCAAAGCTTTGCAATTCTTCAGCGTAGGCGGGGATGGATGTCGGCATGTCCCAAGTGTCTGCTTTCCCTCTGCACAAGCAGTGGGGAAAGGCAAGGGCCATGCTCGTACCTGCCGACACAGGTGCCTAATTTAGGTGCCAAAACCTCCTTCTCCCCTATACAGTCTATACAGGTAGGTGACACATCACAATTTAGATGTCCCAAGTTGCCTTTGATGCCATAACCAGCTTCAGCACACAGCTCTAAATCCCATTTCAGATCACTTGGGTAATGCATGACAGAGTAAATAAATTCATGGCACACCTTCCAACTCCTATACTAGTTTCTGAACTGCTGGACCTTCTCCTCACCCTCTGAGGACTATTTTCTCTTCCTCTGACCCGAGCCTGCAGGCTGATTTTGGGGCTGCAGGGCCCAGCTTTACTTGACGCGGAGCGCAGTCTGGTCCCAATAGCTGGAAAAAACAGGTCCTTGGGTTTCTGCTGCTCGCCTTTAATCGCTCAGCTTGAGAGACTGCCCTAAACAGGATGTGGGTTCTGACATGGCGATATATTCAATAAACTTAATTGCTGTCATTAATACGAGCTAGGGAAACATTAAAATGTATCAAGCTGCAGCAAAATTACCTCGCTCTTTTTTTACTTTCATTTTCCACATCCTTTTCGAAAAGTCACAGTGGATCAACTAAGCAGAACATTGTGCCTCTGCAACACACTGTAAACAGTGCAAACCTCAGTGAAAGGTATGCTGTAAAATAAATAATTTTTCCAATGGAAAGCATAAGTCACCTGTGTATTAAACTGGAGAAATCTGTATAAACGCACAGATTGTACAGGCTGCGATGTAATCATTATACCAACAAGTCTTACATATTGTACTGTTTCAGCTACCATACTTCACTGCAATTATTGGCCTCCTTTTCTGCCAACTCTGAGTTTAACATACCGTCCCCCTGCCAAGGCCATTTGATTATAAATAGCAAAACATCACGTAAACGCAGGCATGTGGGGAGCAGATACAGCACAGAAAAGTGGGCCATTGGGAAGAAGTATTTACTTTTTTTAGGGTCTGATCCTGTACAAACATTAGTCATGTGAACAGCTGGCTATTCTAGAGCAGTTTCCCGAAATTCAAAGAGATTATAAACCTTAAAGGCACAAATGTAATTATCATGCAAGATCCAGTTCTTGCAAGCTTTGCTGGGAAGTTTTTAATAAAAACATGATAATTAAAATAAGAGGTATATTTTGGAATCAGTTTGTTCTTCACAGATGTTATATATTGAAACAACAAAATCTCATAGCCAGGTAGCCATCTCAAGCTATTTTTACCACTATCAGATTATATTGTATGTGTTAAGTACTCATGACTTGATAGATTTCTTCCTAGTCTGAGGTCAATCCAAATGATCGGCAGGGGCAGATTTCACAGGAGAAAGAAAAAAAGAAAGCTGGAAAATGTCGCTATGTGCAGCCACTGCATTGTATGTATTAATTATCTACCATTTACACAGCACCAGTCATTTGGGTAGTTGTCCCGCATTCTGCTGGTGAGACAAGGAGACAAACCCCAATTATCACTAAGGTCAGTGGCAAAACTCCCATTAGCCTCAGTGGAATCAGGATTTCACTTCATGCCAACCCTGGGGTTCACAGATGTTTCTCCAGTTACGTTGCTCTACAGAACCAGTTGTGCAGACAATAAAATACCTTTTTAGGGGATATGATTAAGGGCTGCTCGAAGTGTCAGCACTCTGCAAGAGCATATCATTTATGGGTCCGCTTGAAGTCTGCTCTGAGCATCTCCTCCCACTAAGCTTACACACCTCATTACTTTTGATCAGCCTGAGAGAAGGCAACACTACATAGGCACTGTGGAAGGAGATGTTGCTAATGGGGATGTACACTGAAAAACACACGCTCATGTGAAAAGGTGGGGTGGGATGGCCCCATTATAAAAGGTGTGGCACCCTCTCTCTGTTGGCTGAACACGTGCACCCTTATCTCCCACTGCTGAATGCAATCACGAGAAAGAGGATCTCAAGCCTGGACTTGGAAACTTAACTATGCCCAGGCTGAGAGAAGGACACAGCTGACCATTGAGAGGAAGCACAGCACTCTCCACCTCCTCCGCCAAAAAGGCCTTCCCCTCCTTCAAAGGGGAGGATGCCATTGTAACAGATATAATGGCCAGAAGGAGAACAGAAGCAGTAAAAACCTCATTATTTCCTGGCGTAAGCAATCTGGGTGGAAAATGCTTCTTGAGCAATGGCTTGGCAAAATGAGATCCTATCAGTAACTCTGAAATAACAGATAATATGCAAGTAAGTAGCCTTGATTATCCAAACAGGCATTTATCACTACAAGTGATTCAACCCCTCAAAAACCTAATCACTGTATCACTCTCTGGAAAGGGCTATAACTGCAGCATTTATGTTACAGGAAGCTTTTCAGAGCAAGAGGGAATAAGACATAGAACATAGCTCAAGAGCACGCTGGGTGGGACAGAGGCAGACTTGAAGCCTTTGGAAATCTCCATGCCTTGCTTCCACTGTACAACTGTCCCGTAATTGACTGGCACATACTGTCCCTGTGTCAAAGGGAGGTGGGTATGGGATGTTGGGTGGAAACTGTGAATATTTTAAGCCTCCCTACTTCAGTGCCATTTGCATGTCTGACATTTCAGATGTTGACCCTGAGCCATGCTTTCCACGGCTGGGAGTTTAACCTGCCTTGCAAAGTCAGCCTGGCAGAAGAAGACTCCCTACCACAGAAATGGGGGAAAACCTTTTTCTGGGGGGGTTGCTTTTAAATGGAAGATTGGATTCTGTAGAAAATAGCAAAAATTATGGAGCAGTCTGTGAGTTTCCATTGGCCCCAGGCCATGACGTGCAAGAGAAAAAAAAAAAGAGGGGAAAAAAAAAAAGAGAATGAAAACACTTGATTATCATTTTGTTCCTTTTAGAGGGCCCAGAAGTTGTGTGTGTTACAAGTGCCACGTTTCTTTGTTGCACTCCAGCAACCAACACAGATGTAGTGGGGCCAAGAGCTGGATGCTTACGTATTGTGTATCTTGGATGTAAGGCTTTGGAAAATCTGCCTCTGAGTTATACAAATGGTCACCTCATTCTCTGCTGGGAGTAGCATTCCCATTGTTTATTCTATATTTCTAGTATTGACTTCTGTAACTTGTTTAATTTCCTGAGGCTCAGGTCAGTAGCATTTAGAATTTTTTTCTTTTCCATCTGACGAAAGCTGGATTTTGTTTCCCGAATATCCTTTTTGTCACACAGACAACACAGTTATTGATGGGGCATTGGAAGAAGGTCAGGCCCAGGTCCTACCTTCTCCTCACCTATCATTTGTATTGATGCCAGCCACTGATGCAGCTAAAAACCATCTGTAAAATTCTTCTTGTTGTTGGCATGGGCGATGAAAAACAAGAATCTTGCTTTCCTCAGTGATTTACAGTCTTCCGCATCCCAAGTGTTTACTGATTTTTTTTAATTGTAAACGCTGAGCCTCAATCTTCTCTACAGCCTGATTTGTGATCACAGTGACAACCTACAGCCAGACATTGGTACATCATACCCACTATGAAGAAATCAGTGCCATTTCAGTCTATTTCTACCACTTGTGCAGTCATAACTTACTGAACGCCTTCATGAGTGCCAAATGATTAATTGATGATGAGGGTAATTTATTAGCAAGCCAGAATGGTAAAAACCTTTGAAAGTATTTACTTTCCATCTAGTCCCAGGACAGAACGCAGCAATGAGATGAGACAAACCAGTGAGGGTCTGAGAAAGAAATGTAAAGCCCTTGAAGCCCGACTTAAGTATTTGTTCTACAGCTGCAGCCATTAAGTTTTACTCTACTTTGAAATTTAATATGATTTTAAGCTGGGTACCAAGTTCTGTCCCCTCACGTCTGGAAAGGTTAAAGAGTGTGTCCAAAACCCACGTCTGCTGAGGAAGCAGACATGACCAGCGCCCTACTGATAAAGCTCCCTAGCCTCAGAGGGATACAGACTCCATCCTCCAGACAAATGTCTCCAGATCCCAGCTGGAAGCAGTGCTACCTTAAAACTCACCGACAACTTCTACACCTGTGCTTTTCTCACCATGTGTCTTGTAACTCAGCTATGCAACTCAACACTGATCCCTGGGCTCAAATGGCATCACCAGGATGGTTTTGTGGTCCATCAAGCTGTTGAACTAGTTATGACACTGGACCAGTTGCTTTTCTGAGGTGCTATGGACACGGGAAAACCTTCTGCTCCCCTGCATGTACACAGCCTAATGCTCGTATCCAGCCAGTGCTCCAGAAACTGCAAAAGGAAACAGTATTTGCAGCAACTGTGATAGCAATGCACACTTGGGGTGAAAATGTCATGCCATTGACTCCTTTCTGTTGCAGCTATTATAACTATGAAAATAATATCTCGCGTCATATGGAATGATCCCTGCCCTAAAAGCCTTACATCCAGAGCCCATTTGTGGGTGCATCTGGCAGTGTGGGGTGATGCTCAGTCATGCAGAGTTGGTCAAAAGTACGTGAGCCACTCTTGTTTCAGCTACATAAACCTTGGGTAACATTGGTGAGGTCATCCATGTGCAAAGGCATCATCTAAGTTGAAGCACTTGAGGCCTACATTACAAATACAGTCTGACCAGGGACTTTTCTGTAGTCACTGCAGGGAGATAGCATTGCTGTAACCCATTCAGACTGTCCCTCTCTAGGGTTTTCTATCTCTTCCGTTCAACAAGGGAGGATAAACAGCACGTGAAACCAGCTCCTTACTGCAAGCAGGAGGTGAACTGTCATCTGTGAAGCACAGGTGAGAACTTCCTACTTCATGGGATGCTCTTAAGTGCTCTGATATTGCTTTGGCAAGGACCTCATGAGCAGGTTGATACCCAGCTTTTTGTACACCTGCAGAATTTGACCTTTGCCCCAAAATATGATTTCTGGGTTCAATCATTTTGGCATATCCCACTGCTACACTACAGTCAACATATATAATTCAGCATTTCACTGAATCTTTACACAGATACTCAATAGGTTGGTGCAGGAGATGAAAGACCCTCATGGTTTTCCAGGAAAATATGGAGGACAAAAGCGGGAGTTGTAAGAATAAAAGCATGGACTTATTTAGTAGAGGTTAGTACACAATGTGACTGAAAAAACCCTTCCACCCATGAATGTAAAACGATGCTCTCTGTCCTGAGGGTTTCACACAGCAGTGACTGTTGCTTACCAAGGGTGTCGCGCTGCTTGCTCACAGGTGTATCTTTTATTAGGGTCCTTCTCCATCAAATTCCGAATGAAGTCTTTAGCTGTAAAAAAAGAGAGAATAATTTACATCAATAGAGTTGATGCCCAGTTCTGTCGCCAGATGATCAGTCAACAGCACTGATCAGGCTACCAAGTGCCAGCTGGCCACAGCACCAGAAAATGGCCCTGGGTCATTTCTCATTTATTGGTATAGATATAACCAAAGTGACTTAGGACCAAATCCAAGCTGTTCAGTATGGCAGATAAAAGCTGAAGGCGTCTACTCCTGAAGGTATATTTAGGAGTGGGATGGAAAAATCAGAGTCAGCAGAGTACAGTCCTGCTGGCTTCAGGCTCCCCTGGCCAGCCAAGTGCCTCTGACCATCCCAGTTGCTCGAATATGGCCACATCTGTCAGAGATGCTGGTAAACTGAGTGGGAAAGGCAAGGAGGAGGTCAGATGCCACAGTAAGAGGAGCTTCTCATTGCTTACTCCAAGCAATTACACACATGGGCAGCTGTGAGGACGTAATGCATATTTAAAAAACAAGTTACCAAGGAAAATGGACTCCCTTGAGCACGAGGTAGTGTGTTTTTAATCAAAATTATAATGGAAGGAAGGGAGATCAGAGCATGGCATGCATCCAGTAGTTTCAGGACAGAGTGGCTGAAGGAGCCACAGCAAAGCCAAATATGGCAGGAAAATCTTTGTGCTGATTTAGGTGATGGACTTTCCCCCAAAATTCAAAGGGCTCTGCCAGCAGACCTTCATATTTTCTCTGAAAACCCCTATGGACTTAAAAAACCTTCTCATCACATATATTTTTAAGCAATCCATCACAATGGTATCTGGATCGCAGATGTAAACAGCATGAAATGTTTTTCTTTGTGGAGATAGCAGGATATAAAATCATCTTTAAAATAAACCACTTATTTTTATATCTTCCCTGCCTTAATCAGTAGTACTAACGAACCAGGAAACCACATTTCTCGGGATATTTTTGTATGACAAAATATTCCTAGAATTCTTTTCTTCTCCTACATGAAATGGCAGATGTTCCCCTGGCTTGGACAGAGCAAGGACACTGAGCTTGCGTGACCTCTTGGAGACCACCCAGCATGCCAGTGACACATGCAGGGTGCAATGCTGAACATGCCCCTGCTGTCACCCACAGACACTGATGCTGGCAGACCACGAGCCGTGCTGCAGCCAGAAGCCTTTAGGTGTATTTGCCTGTAACAGGTGGTATATCTGCCTCTACCAGGCCAACTAGAGCAGGGGCGGGCAGGCACCACAGGTTAAATGCCTTCTGGACTGGGTGGGGAACTGGATGAGCATATGGGCAGCTAGCTGGATCCAATCATGCAGACAGTAGTCTCAGTTTCTGAATTTGCTCACCCACCTCATCTGGAAGCCACTAATTTCTCGGGTCCTTTGCTGTATACACTGCAGGGCAGTGTCGGTAACAGAGCCAAACTAGCTTGCCACCTTATTATTAATGACACACAAACCATCTGCTTTTTATTTGGATATGATGGAGAAATTAAACTGCTTTGTCTTCTTGGGAAAGTATTCTGCTCTCTTCTTGTGTTCCAGCTACAATTTAGTCCTTTGTGTGTGGCCGGACAAAAAGGTACTTAATTTACTCCCCTGCAGAAATAAACTCCCGTAACTATTTGAGCTGAAAGAAATGCATGTTCCCAATGGCTTTCAGTTAAAAGGAGCTTCGCACATGACGAAGGGTGCATTCTCACACACAGAGGAGGAGATCTGCAACAGGCATACATGCATGCATGGTTGTGGCAATTAAATGAGCAGTAGCTTCTTACCGGACTCAGAGATGTCGTCCCAATACGGAGAGTCAAACTCATACTCCGCCTTAAGGATCTGCTCAAAGAGTTTGGAGTCATTTTCATCATAGAAAGGGGGATACCCACAGAGCCTAATGGAGAATGAGAAAAGAGAGAGTGACCCTTGGACCCATCTCTGCCAGGAAGGTAAGAAAGAGGGAGGGGGAAGGAGAAACTTTTGCTTAAGACTTGCCTCAATAACTTTTCAAGCAGGCAAACCCTACCGTGACGGGAGTTTGTTCAGGGACATGTAAACACACTTCTGAAGATTGGCACCATCCTGGACAAAGAGGAATTCTGTGTGGAAATCTGGTGCTGTTGATCCTACACTGACTCATGTAGATAGCCTGGCCTCCCTCTGCATGGTTTTGGGTGTTTAGCCAGAGGAATAGTTTTATTACACAGCCATGAGCCCTTCCATCTTCTCCTATACATGTGGTAAGAGGAGCTTTCATGAGCCACACCCTACATCCACAGAGCACCAGACCCTCTCATCCCCATTCCCCAACCACACAACCATTCCCCACCCAGGAGTTTTGTCCATACTGGCTTCATCGCTCTCGTCGTCCTTCTGGACTGTTCTCACCCAATGCCTTACATTAAATTACATTACAAGCCACTTACACCAGCTTTATTGTCTCCCAGATGGCAGAGAGGCAGTGCGGTGGCTGTGCAGACCATAGAGACCATATCTCTATGAGAAGGTTTGCTGTACAACTGGGGAGCCATCGGCCATCTGCAGGGACTTCTTCTCCAGCACCACAGGGCGGAAGAGCTGGTGCAAAGCAGGACAAGGAGCCTCACAGAGCTATCAGGCAGCGGGCAGCATGCATCTGCAGGTTGTGCTGGACTCTGCATCCCCCAGGCACAATGGGGAGGGTGTCTGGGAGTCACTCCACCTCTGTAGCAGAGCCTGCCCGGGCTGCACGTGGACATGCCACAGTTGCAGAGACACACGGAGAGCCTCTCTCCCTTTCTCACTTCCACAAGTGATTTTGCTGCCCACATCAAACTGCCTACCTTGCCTAAGGCTAACAACAGTCCTGTCCTGGTTTTCAGTATTTATAATCAGACTTCTCAGAAAACCTGGCCCCGGGACAGGCAGGACATTGGACGTTATTTGCCTAGTTTGAGCTAAGGCACTCAGGGTGCGCCCTCCCAGTGCTGCAGACAGAAGGATGGCTACTCCGCTGAGGCAGGGCTCTTCCAGCCCTGCTGACATGGGAAAACCACATCCAGCGCTGCGTTAAGCAAATGCAGGGATAAAAACGTGTGTGTCAGAGATCCCTCGTGCCCAGCTGATGCTACACGCAGTAGTCTGTCCCTCCCTGTACAGACACGCCAGCAAAGACAGCCCTTCATCAAGGTTTAATACCAATGTTGTAAAGTGTCAGATTTACCTCTGAGGCTGGTCCAAGATTCTTGCAAACCCATCCTGCTCACAGTGACACAGGCCTTTCTGCATCTGTTGTCTCGTGTAGAGATGATGCATTTTTTTCTCTTATCTCTAGTCTACGATGTAAATTATTCCTTCCTATACTTCACCAATTTTGAAATGATCTTTTCCCTACAGTTTTCTTAAACCCAGAGTCAATCAGCTTCGATAAAGCATTTAATGGGAGAGGCCCAGCCATTATAAACAGACTGAAGACCTAACTGAAAAACGACACTGTACCAACAACAAAGCAAGGGCAGGAGGGAAGGACTGTAAGAAATGAAATACTCCAGTTATTTATAACCCAAAGTCAGCCAGCCGCCCTGGAGGTTATTTGAACCAACTCAACACTTGAGGGTGAATGGAGCAATGTTTTATTAGCTCTGAAGAGCCAGTGTGCTTGACAAACAATTCAAAATACTGAGTGAGATCTTGATCTGCATCAGTTCCATATTGACCTGGAAAAATTCCACTGAAATTTGCAGCATTATAATGAATCCACTATGGTTCAACTGAATCAGAAATTTCTCTTTATCTTGCAAAGCAGATGAGCCAGTCCTCATTTGTGTCTCACTGGATGACTGTCATTATCAAAAGCAAGTAAGATAACCTCATGCCAGCCCAGCATTTACGTTCAGAGCAGGACCACATACCTACTTCATGGGCATGCACCTGTGCATGGGGCTTGATGCAGCAACCTCCATGTGAAACCCAGTGGTGGAAGTGGCATGTGAAAGGGCCATTAAAAATGGTGCATTTAAACAAATGCCAAAAAGCCACTATGCACCTGGATAATGGAGGAAAAACATCTGATAACCTAATGCAGAAACTGGGTCCACAACCAGGATCCAGCTCTACAGGTATCTGTAAAGAAATTTTATATAACTTGCTTTAATACAACAAATATCAGTGCTTACTCCCCACAGTCTTGTGGGGGGGATGCACACAAACTGATTTTCACTCTCATCCTCTTTTGTCACAACCCTCAAGATTCTGGGTGCTTTACGGAGGGGTTTGGGAATGCTGGGGTTACCAGCACCAGCTCTGCAACTGTTAGGATGGCCACAGAGGTAGAGATGCCCAGACTGGAGGAAAACAGCTCCTCCAAAGGCACTCGGAGCCATCGCTCTGTCCCTTTTCCCTGGGGGACTCAGAGGCTCCATATAAGAAGCCTGACAGCCCTTCATTAATTTCTTGCCTTCCTCAGCACTTTCCTTACACAAAACCAAACTGCTCCGATAAAGCATTTTAAGGTGAGCAGAGAGCTCTGTGCATGTCGAGGCGCTGGCAGGCTGCTCCAGAGAGAGAAATAACTCCTTCAAAATGTGCACTGTACTAATTACCTTGGCAAAGGTACAAGAGCACAAGTTAGGGCTGCTGTGATTTATACACGCTCGTGGCAGCAAAAACGTAGGAGCAAACCACTGAGCAGCGCAGAGCTGGAGGGCTACAACCCCACAATAGGGGGGAGAAGAGAGACGAATGCCAGCAGGAGCCCCAGCCTCTCCAGAGCCTTCCAGTCCCTTTCCTACACACATCCAGCTCTTCCCCTGCTCCTCTGCATGGCTTGAGTACCTACACGTCTGGAGTGTCTACCTTTGTGCCTGGGAGGTCATCACAGCCCATCGCAGCGGCGGCTGCCAGGAGGGCTGATGTTTGAGGACAGCTGATGTCATGCACAACGATACCAGGACTGTTGATGGCTGGGCACAGGGCAGAAAACAGCTTCTTTTGGCACAGCTTTTCCCTTGCTAGTGAGAGCTTGAGAAGCGTTAGTCACTGTTATAGGTCATGGTCAGGGATATCCCTCTAAACCAGCCCCCTGCCTGAGACCCGGGTGACTGCAGGGCAAGGGCTGGTCCTGGCTCAGCCAGGGATGGGGATGAACCTCCTGCACAGGGGGACCTAAGGATGTTCCTGCAGGAGGCAAATCATTGAGGACCTACACCAGCAAGCATGTGAGAAGGGAGCAAGCTCCTTAGTACAGAGGAGGTGGCATGTGGGAGGTGAACACCAAGGCATCTTGGCACAGGGAGGGGTTGGGAGCCAAAATGTAGGCCGTCTTGCTGTCTTTTCCCTTAAAATCAGAGTTTAGGAAGACATAAAAGTTTTAACATTACTGGCTTTGCAGTAAGGGATGGGAAAGCCCCAGTAAATTAGCCTATCATGCAATTTATGGCTGGAGGGAATTTTGCTGGACTTCAGCAACTGGGCCATCTTCCAAAGTCCATAATAAGCTTTTGTTTAATTCAGAATCAAAATCCCACCAACTTCACTCCCATCTGCTGGGACATTTCTGTGTGAAAAAAATGACCTCACTATCAGAGGTTCTGCTGCTTTTCTTTAGATATGCAGAAATACGAAAATAACCCTTCTGTCTTCAATGTGAAAAAATCCTGCATTGTCCTGGGGGAGCTTCAGGCAGCTATTATTGTCATCATTTTCTTGCAGTTTCACCAAATAACAGCTTTCCAGAATTATTTAGCAATCTTATCACATTAACAACAGATTTTCCCTTCATCTCCTGTTCCCAGTCTTGCCGTAAAAAGAATGGGATGCGGTAAGAAAAACACAGGTGGATGTACAAAAGAAAGGTGTTGCCAGAGGTCACTCCTAGAAGCCATCAGGAGAGCACAAGAGGACTGCCAGGAACATCTCCTCACCAGGCAGAGAAAGCAAACCCCTGCAAGCTCTTGTTACATATTGGGGGTGATACTGAGGGCTAAATAACCCCTTCACATGCTCAGCATATAGCCTGTAACACAAGTGGCACCGGGGTTAGTGTTACAAACAATTTTATAGTGAGATGAGAGCAAAAAATTCAGTAAGCGCTCAAAGACCTGAGATGTATGGTGTGGGAAGTCATCCAAGTGCTATTTATAGGGATAAACACGTCTGTCTTGTTTTGGGAATGGACCCTCATACTGGTTGACACTGGTGCCCTCACAAAACTGTGGACAAGGACGTATTAGCATGGGGAATTAAAAATAAACTAAGAAGCAAGCAATGAGGAACAATCATTTGGGGTTGCCTTCCCAGTGTTTAACTGAGTTATCCAGATCAATCCAACCTACCCACATACATTTTGCCACCACTAATTCTTCTTCCAGTACCGAACAAGCTATTCCTCACTTTCTTGCTTCGGCTCGTGTGTGATGCTGAGCCTACGAGGTGACTGCCCAGCTTTTCCCAGCATATGACTCCAGGATAATGGTGGAAACTTCTTCTAGCATAACATACTTTGTTCTGTCCCTGGTTAATCCTTCCATACAAACATCGTTGATGATTCATGCACATCTACTTGAAAATCAAAAGCAACTCAGCAGCAAAGTGTGAAAGCATTAGCCAAGATTTGTTTCCAGATACTTGTTTATAAATAATGATGACAAACCAGTAATTCTCCTGTCCTACCAGTGAACAGAATCAGAAGGAAATTCAGGGCAAAATCCGTTCAGCCTAGCGTGGAGACACAGGAGGTGTTGTATACCAATAACCAGGGGCTGAGGCATTCTGTGGCCCCAGGTTCTTTTCCAGCTTTGGAAATGGTTTTCTATTTTTTCATAAATTAACTGCATCTTCTTTTTATCAGGTATGCATGTGACCAGTAAATTAGCTCCCCAAGATTTTGTAACCCCTTATGTGACCCAGACAAGTCCAAAATCCAGCTGTGGGCAATCCAGTCAAGTCTCTTGCTCTTCTTATGCTTTATATTTTTAAGATGAATACATTATCAAAACTGCCTTGTGATAAGTAGAAAGCCGAGCTCAACAGTAAGGCTGTTTCAAACTGAGAAATATTGCAACTGGAATAACAGGAAATTTCAGGTTGCTAAAATTAGTTTGTGTGAATAATGACTTCTCATGCAAAACAGGTTTTGATAAAAACTCCGCTGGTGCAGCCTCTGCAATCTGCTTGTCATTAACGAGAAACATTAGAGACTGGCACTGAAACAAAGGTATTCTTTCCTAAGACATCCTTCACCTTGCATTATCAGAGAAACAAATATTTGTCTAGAGTGTAGGTGCCACAGAAACAGTTTGTTCTTCCACTGTCATAAACTGAAGGCTCTCATGTGAGGCTGAGCTTGTGTCTGGAGGCACTCAAACCACTTGTAGTAATAATAGCTCAAAGCATCTTTAATTTATGCCTGGCTTCTGTGTTGGATTCCCCTGAGTTTCCATCTTCTTAAATGACAACAGTCTGTTCCGAGTGGCTGCGAGGATTCGTGGGAGAGGTGGGGAGGTGATGCAGAACAATGTGCTTGGATTGCCCTGTACATAAATACGTCTCCAACTGGTTTGGACATGTGCAAGTAGCTCCAGCTATTCTGACTGTGGAGCTGGAAATAGCATATCCGGGTGGGTGTGGTGATATCTTGGAATTAATAACTCCTGCTAAGGGCCAGGGCAGGATTAACCACCAGCACTGCACCAGGGTGGCTATGTGGCTGGTGTTTGTGGCATCTCAGCACCACGCTGCACTGTGAGCATGCTGGCTCTGCTCTCTCCAGTGGTGTGGCACTGCTGAGGCAGCAAACCTAGATGTTAACCTGTGCCCATCACTGGTGGTATCAGATGTCCCAGCGAGGCTACCTCCTTCCATCTTAGGGAAGGACCCCTCTTCCTCTCTGTCCTTACTGTACCCCTGACATCCACTTTTCTTACGAGGCCACGTCTGCATTTTCTGGCTGTTCCTGTAAGCAAGGATGAGATCCCATTGAAGATTAGGACACATGAGATGTGGGCTGGGTTTCTAAGCTCCCATTGCAGTCAACAGTGATGGAGTCAAAGGATACTGGAGGGTGATGCAAAAGTACCATAAAGTGGATGAAACTGTACTGTGACAACAAGGGTCTGAGTACGGAGCAGGGTGTGATCCTGCAGCCTCAGCACGGGCACCTGGCGCTATTTGACATGATCCATGGTCTCCCGCTTGGCCTCCATCTGCCACTCCAGAAGGAAGGTCTCTGCAGTGCCTTACACTTGCCAAACCCACGTGGCTGTCACAAACACCCAGCATGGCACTAAACATGTAAGTTTAGGCAATGGAATGGTACATCCCAGTGCAACGCCTGCTTCCATCGACCCAGGCTGGGTTGAGGTGCCTGCATGTAGAACCCAGTGCCGCTGGAGAAGCGGTTGAGTGCACAGGACCCCTGTCCCCAGCTGGCAGGTACGCCATGGGGCTACGGGGGGCTGCACAGTCCGGCAGCCACAGCCTGAGACCAAGCGGGACACTGTACATGACCGAAAGCGCACCTCTGTTAGGGTAACTCGGGTAAGCCCTGGGGTGCCGCTGGCTGTTACGGGAGCTGAAGGGCATAGCTCACATGCAGAAATATTCAAGGAGGTGGTTTGATCTCAGACCCAATCCCACCCAAGCGGTGACCGTCTGGCAAACATATTACCACGCTCCTTTTACGGCAACGCGCTGTTGCCATTCATTTTGACTGTACCTAATACAAATCAAGTCCTTATTACATGAAGCACAGAAACCCTGAAAAGGTTTCCTTGTTCTGCAAACAGGAATTCACAGGGACTTGTTCCTATTAAACTGAGTTAAGCCTTCAGGGCTGGGAATTCCCCATAGAGCAAATGGGGAATTTAGATCTGAGGAGCGTGTACGCTTTGTTTGACAAGCCCAGCACATGCCGATTTGGAAAACAGAGCAGGAAACGACTGAGCTGAGCCTTGCAGAGACAGCAGCCTTGCTTAGGAAGGGGGAAGGATTGTGGATGAGACCGAAAGTTCACCCCTATTGGAGATGTGCTCATAAATTGGGTGAGGAGGACACATTACTGAGCATCGTCTCAAGACACGTAAAAGCAACAGGTGAAATAACAGCAGGTCTGCCAGCAAAGAAGACCTTTGGTGCATGAGCCATGGTTGAATAGGACTGAAAACTTGGAGAAAAGAAGAGCCAAGATTATTGCCAGGCGATCAGGGTGCAACAGTTCACAGCCCTCCTGTGGGCTGCCAAATGGACACATATTTTCATGGTGGATATTGACAATAAACTGAACCTAGGCAGCGGTTGAGCCTGGAAGGGAGGAAGTGTACTGCTGTCTTCCGCCTGCATCCTCCTTCTTCTCACTCCCTGAAGCTGGCACTCAGCAAAGTACTACAAAAGCAACTCTGCCTGATTGTTCTGCCATGGCTGGCAGGGACCGAAAATGTCAAAAAACCCAACCCCTAGGCCTTCCATGCTCAGGTTTGCTTGTGGAAAATGGTAAGTTTGGGTCAGCACACACCATCCTCATCTAAAAGGTGTGAAGCAGCCTCCGAGGTATTTTGGCATGTCTGCTGTCTCCCTCACGGCTGCAGCGTGTCCCTCTGGGCTTTGCCACAAGGTCAGAATCAGCACTGTCGATTTTTGTTTTGCTTAGCACAACCTTTTTGCTTTCTGCTATTGATGGTTGCTCCAAGATAAATCCATCCTTCTGCAAAGTTTTGTACTCTGAAAGTTTGCAAATATTCATGTAGATTGGAAAGCCAGTCATGTTTTTTAGGCAGGATTTTGTTTTAAATACTTAAACATACATGTAAATGAATTAAGCCTTCCTATCCTATCTTAAGATAAAAAAGCTATTTTGGGTAGTATATAACTTCTGCTCAAGACTATATGAAAATGTAAAAAATGAACATTGAACAGAGTAGATAATACAGCAATGAGGTTTGTCCTGGCAAAAATCGTTCTACTACACTATCAAAACGTTATTCATGTTGACAAGCCATGAAATGTTTGTGCAAGGAGAAAAGGAACAAAGTCAGAATGCTTCTTTAATGCTGTGCCTCAGCAGAGCTGCTTTTTTCTTCAAGTCTTGTGTAACTGTGACAGTTGTGTAAAAGGGAAAAACAAAAAAAAAACCAAGAAAAAAAACCAAAAAACAACAAAAGAAGGGAAAGCACTGGTAATGCTGGCATGAAAAGACATTTGTTTCTGCAGCAGTCAACAGCTACACAGCAGCTCTGGCTCTCTTGCACAAAAGGAACAGGCTTGTTGTGCTCTGCATGACCACTCTGAGTCAGCCCATGGCAAAAGCCTGACCTCCTCTTGGAGACCCGCATGAATAGCTCCTGCTTCAAAGTCTGCTGGGCTGTGCAGGTGCAACCTACGCAAATGTTATTTGAATGACACGCATGGATGCACAGACCTGAGCCCTGAGCACAGGCCACCCCACCAAGACAGGCCCCTAAGCTAGAGAGTCTTCCTACAGGTTCACAGGCAGCAAGTTCTGCATTTCCTTCTCAATCCAAATATTAACAGTGATTTCACATACTCATGCACGCAGAGCTGAATTCAGCTGATGGTGCCCAGAAATGTTATGGATGCCCTTCTCTAGACAGCACTGATAACCCGTAACAGTACCTGGGTATCCCTGTGACCACAGTGCCCAGGACACTTCTTCAGTTCTTCCAAGTTTTGCTGCTGGCCCAGGAGGAGGCTTACCTATTTCTGTGCTCAAGCACTGAAGGTGCACCCACATCTAAAGTACCGGCTGCCCCGTTCATGGAGACAAGTCTGGGTATAAGAAAAAACTTTTCCCCCATGAGGACAATCAAGCAGTGGAACAGGTTGCCCACAGACTTTGTGCAGTCTCCGCCTTTGGAGGATTTCAAGACTCAACTGGATAAAGCCCTCTGCAACCTAGTCTGACCTCAAGGGAGGACTTCCTGAGGTTCCTGCCAATCTAAATTATCCTACTAAGCCTTTGTGAAGAAGGGTGGCAGGTACTGAATGAGGACAGGAACAAAATCTCCATAAACTTAGGAGTTCTGAGATCTATCCACCACTTTGGAGAATGCACAGAAATCTTGGTTCTGTAGCTTTCTCAAGCAACCAATCCCCACTAATTTGAGCAGCCATTAGCCTCATTAGAGAAGCAAATCTCAGCCAAGAATGTAGAAGCTTAATGGCTCGATAGAAGAGTGACAGAACTGACAGAGCACAAATCAGCTCACCCTTTCCTATGGCACCTGAGGGTTGGATGTGTTGAGGAAAAAGATACCTCATTTTCAGTAAAAATCTCAATACTTTGTATTATGTTTTCATGAGAATAATTCACTGCAGTAATTCACTGCCCTTCTCCCCCATCTCCCTCTGTGCCCTCTCCAGGGAACAAAAAGTGACACCTCGAGAGAGGTGGCCCTTCAGGATATACCTGTGGGCACAATGCTGTGCTCTGTGGACACAGTCAAATTTGTTTCATGTCAAAGCTAATCTGAGCAGGGGACGCAGTAACTTCACTAATTTCACAACCTGGACAAGTCCATACTATTGCACATGGTGTAGTTCAGGTGGGAGCAAGGATTTTGATTTCTAGTTCAGGTGGGAGCAGGGATTTTGGCTTTTGAAGGCTCCTGGTTCATTTCCTACCACTGCTGCCCGAATTTCAGTCTTTATGTAACTGGGGAGGTGTCCAGGGGTTCATGTTATCCTGGGTCACAAGTGTCACAGTTAACTTTTTTGACCCAGATGAAGTGGGTAACTGTGGTGGGAGAGAATGTTGCAGGTCCCAAAGGCGCCTGTGATTGAAAACCCGACAGATACTCACAGGATGTATGCGATGACTCCGATGGACCAGCAGTCCACGGCTTTGCTGTAGGGTTTCTGAGCCAGCACTTCAGGAGCTGCAAATAAAAAGCCAAACAAGCACATGTTACAGGACCAAACATTTGAATGTGGTCGAGAGGTAGGACCCTGAAACCTGAAGCTGCCTGAGACCTTGTTGTTGCCCTCCACATATAGCCCTTGCATCTGCAAACATCCTGAGCTTTTGGAAGCTCATATTCTCACAAAGAGGGATGGCCCCTAAAGTGGAGCAAATTCTCCATTTTCTGACTGCAAGGACAGGAAAAGAAACCAAACAGAGAAAAATGCATGAGAGGCAGAGGGCCATCAAATCCCTGTCAGAGGAACTTTAGGAGACTTGGAGGAAAACGAGGTCGAGCTCTGCACCAGGGCTGAGATGCACGTTTGCCCCAGTAGCCCCACAGCTCCACCATGTCACACTCCCAAACCAGGGGTTTCAAGAGGCAACTCAGAAAGTGTAGCGCGTCAGGGAGGCAATAAGCTGCACCTGCAGGAGGGGAAGAAGATCTGTCACCATAGCTCCCAAGAGCTGCCTTACAAAGCCTTCTGCCTCTGGGAACACAGACACCTCAGAGGGAGAAACGAGAAGTAGCAGAAACTAGACATACACACAAAGGAACTGAGCTTTCTGCCTCCATAGCCTTCTGCCACCATAGCCTGAATTTTGCTAAAAGTGAGAGCCCAGGCATTTACTGAAGCTTTGTGGGTCTGCTTTCCTACCTTACACCAGTGGGAGTGAAAAAAGTGCAGGTGATTTTTGGCAGCCTAAAGTATGTTTTATCTGTTGGGACCTTTCATTGCAAATGCCCAAACCTAAATTTTAAAACGCTGTGACTTTAATCTTTTCATGTAAAGAAGCTTTTGATTATTTGCAAAGCAAAATGTCCACAAAAATCCAAGAAATCACTGATCGTGGCATTCCTAAAGCAGACTTGCCATGCTGGATTTTAAAAAGCACAGTATTTCCTCTGAGTACTTTGGATTTCAAATGCTGCAAAAAAAATCATGAAGAGGCAAGTCCCAGCAAAAATATTTCTTTGGAGTTACACCTTCCTCTGCTAGGAATCTTACCAACGTCAAAGCAGTTAGTTACTTGAAGAACAGTTTAAAAAAATAGTGAAGTGCATAAATGTATTAAAACTTGAGTCTCACATTTATTTGCTACATATGGTGTACTGGTAAGCACCCTTCAAAGAGTTATCTTCTTAAGCTAGACGAGTCAACAAAACTAAGGTCAAAACTGCCAACTAGGAAGGGAACAGGAAGCAATAATGAGAAACAGAAAAGACTTGCTGGTGCTTGGGAATGAGAGTTTATAGAAGGGATTGAAGGGAAGACAGTGCACGAGGCAGGTGAGGGCATCCAGGTTGCATTTCTGCAAGCAGCAGAATGATGGAAGGGGTCAAGTCACACTGGGGACACATTGTAAAAAGGAAAAAAATCCAGGGGAGTGTGTGTAAAAATATAGCTGGCAGCCAGATTATGAAGACTTCTGAGGACTGGGATATGTCCCAATCTGCAGCACAGGATAAATATTACCCCAATCTTCAAGACATCCAGCAAACTGGGACCACTGCATGTATAAGAAATTCAAATGATGGTTCTGTTCATATATTGTTAATCCTAACGCACTATTGCAATGTGTGAATACACCAACACCTATCTGCTACATGCCAAAGGAGGTTTCTTTCCACTGTACCTAGCATGAAGGGCTCCTAACCTGCTTGCAGGTGCTTGGCAGAACTCCTTCCAGGGTATGGGCATACTGTTGTAGTCTATTAAGATAATGGTTAAAATGTTCTTACTACAACAGGGGACAGAGCTGTGGAAATATAAAAGGCATCTACAGCTGGTGCCCAAAATGTAACTCCTTTCCCAATGGCTGAGCCAGGGTCTGTGCGCCAGCTTTGGCGCTAGTCAGTCTGGCAGGGGTGAATTTGAAGGCAAATTTGGGATAAGAGAAAAAAGCACTGGAGAGCCATCCTATTTGGCCTGCCACTGCCTCCCAGATAACCTGGCAAGCTGGGACAGTCTGGCAAATTTTCATTTCTCTTGTATAAACCAGCAGTTCTTCAAAGTTGCTCAAGACAACCTTCCCAGGCAACTCTTCTGTCCCTTAATTTGACTTTCCTTCCTGATTCATTAAAACTTGCCTCAAAGTTCTCCTGTAATAAGAGTTCTTTTTCAAGATGTGCATCAAATAGGGTTTATGAGGCTCAGTTTCCTTCTTTGTTCCATCTCTTGTAACTGAATTTTGAGGCAAAATATGCAGAAGAAGGGAATTAATTTTCCCCTGTCCTGAAGTGATTAGATGTCTTCCAGATCTCCAGTCCTTCCAAATTCCCAATATTTTATTTGCATATCTCTTCTACCTTTGACTGTCTGCTCCTGTTTGCATAATTTTCAAGACTGGTAAATATTATACATCTTATATCCCCCAAAGAAAATATTATGCAAATGGCTGCTGAGCACCACGGATCCTAGTGAGCTCCTGACATTACACAGATAGGCCACATTAACATAACAGAAAACCAATCTGAGATGAGGGGACGTGAACTATTTAATGATTCTCCCTCTTAAAACATCAAACCTGAGCTGAGGCATTTCTCTCTGTTCTAGAGAAGTGAAGAACACTGATAACAGGCAGTTACTGCTGTGGATGGTGGCTGTGAAGCAGGATCAAGCCCAAAGCAAACATGAGGCTATTGCCTTCCCTTTGGTAAACTTTAATGAAGAAAGGCAGGAGGTTTAAATAACTACTTTAAGGCCAAATGGCTGCTTTTGATTTTTGTTCCAAAGAGCAGACATGCAACAGGAAGAGGAGAACATAGCTAGAGCATCATCTGTCTCTGATATATGGGAAAGATGGAAATATTCAACGAGCTGAAAAACAAGTCAGAGGAGGTCTCAGAAATGATGGTAGATCAGTGCCAAGAGGCAAAAGCAGGTGATGCGATGAAAAAATCCAAGACCTGATGGCATTAAAGGATCAACACAGACGGCTGAGGAGACAAAACAGCAGTAAGGCGAAGGGGAAAGTCAAAGTTCCCATTCCTGGCCCTGGGGTACTAGCTGATACCATCTGAGCAAAGGCTGCCAGTATCATACCTCCCACTGTGGGCTCAAATGCTACGCAATGGTCATCCAGCAACAGCGAAGTCAATGAAGCAAACCAGGACCCTTCCTCCGCATTCAGGAACTGCGTTTCAGGCCAAATCAGCATTGCTACCAGCAACATGTGGCAGGTAAAACACTGGGTAATGGTCCCAGGGCCTCATCCCACCTGCAGGTACATGAGGATGTGCTTCTCAGGCCAGATGATCTGCTGTTTTACAGCTAGGGATTTTTTTTCTCTGTTTAGTTATGTTTTGCTTTTAGAAAGAGAAAAAAATTAAAAGGCTCATTTCAAATGGAGGTTTTAAGAGAAGGTACAGAACAGGAACATTTGGAAACCTTCCAGAGCGCTATGCCATTACCCTCGGTGAGCACAGCTATGCTAATAAGCTCCCTAAAGATGCAGTTTCTGGATGCCAAAAACAGCAATCCATGTTCTTGCAAAGAGCTCAAGTGATGGGGATTGCTCTGATACTTAAAGCCTTTAAACAAACTGTACAAGTCATGAGGGTGCCTGTTCTTCATATCAGCCTCGTACTTAAAAGCGATTCTCCTTCACTCCCATGATGGTGCTATTCCCTGCAGATTTTGCTGTCTCTCAAGAACTCGGTCTAATGCTGTTTTCTGTGGTTTACATGGCTTCCCACAAGCTGCACACCAGAAGGAATGAGGCAAATGAACAAAGGGTGATGGCTTTGAAGATCCCCATAGGAGTGACAAAACAGCAGGCTGCCATAAATGTGGGAAGAATAGAAAGATTAAACAGGGTTAAAATACCCAGGGACCTGCTTTTACATTGGGCAGGAACATAGATCAGCTGGCCAAGCAAATTGGCCTGGTGCAAGCCAGGACTAGTAGTTCAGCTGGTAATTACTTCAGTGCCAGTTTCCATCACACAAGCAAAGGAGGGAAATGTGCGTGGGCTGCACAGGTACAAGATAGCCACGAAATCCAAGAGGGAAGGTGGGAAACAGGCAGAGTTTGTAAGGGACACCAAAGGGAGATGGTGTTGCTTAGGGCTCTTGAAGGTACCGCCTCAGGAAGATGGACAGAGAGGAATAACCCTGTCCCACTGAGAAGATGGCTGGATGCACAAAGGGCCAGCCCAAGCCCTCTCCTGAAGCCAAGATGGTGTGAGAGCAGTGTGAGCTCCTCTGCCACCATACGAAGTGTCTTCCTCACAGTGAAAGCAGGCTAAGAGGCATATGAAGCAGCTTCAACACAAGACTAGAGTCCCTCTTCTGCTGACACCTGGGATGAAAACAGTTTCTTTTCCCTCTTTCACACAGTCCTCCAGCATTCATCTTGTTCTGGTTGGCCAAGACTTTGAAGTTTGGGGCTGCTTCTGAAGGACCGTAGGGTTTCAGTGCAACGTTGCTGGGTTCTTGTGCTCCTGTTGTCCCTGTTTCAGGTCGCTGAGTCAGATTTAGATAGCTAGCATGGACCAGAACACAGCTACAACCACGTGCAAGCAGACCCCATTTCAGGATACAGCAATGGAGCTCAGCAATCGCACTGTCGCAAGCTTGCGCCCGAGCAAGCCCTGGTGTGAACAGTTCCCACGCTTTATTTTTACTTTATTACTCATGTTACTGCCTAAACAACTCTTGGGGTTGCTTTTTGCTAATAAGCGTATTCCAGAGGCTTATTGAGTATTTTCAAACCTTTGACTCAAAGGTTACTGAGTAAGACACAACTCAAGATAGAAATCTATTGCTTACTTAAATGCTTTGGTCTTGCACAGAGCTAAGAGAAATGCACGGCTTGGGTATGGTCTGAAATTGCTACTGGATTTCTGGCAGAGCTGGAAGTTGTGAAATGACCTTTCATAAAAGTGCCACAGAAAATAAAAATAGTGAGTGAGGTGGGGTATACAGGGACCAATGGCACAGCCAGGGTCCAGCCCAGTCCCTAGGACAGGGAAATACAAGAAAGTTTTACTTGAAGTTGGGTTGGGACTCAGAGCAAGAATTTGAAACCTCAGTAGGATTAAGATATTAGTCAGCCACAAACACAGTTCATAATTCAGCATTTCTGCAAAAGGAGATCAGATTGCCCAAGATAGGCTTTCTAACATTTTTTTCCAAACTTTTCAATGCTGCTAAGTGTCTTGCAAGTCTTAATTCCCCATCTGCAGAAGTAACCAAAGCTTTTGAGAGAGCAGCTCTCACAGAAAGCCAGTCAGTGAGACCTAATTACCTAACAGCCAAAAATCTCTGTAGAGGAATTTGCTGAGTGACTGGAGTCACCTCCTGGTGAGTGCCCAGATTGACATACCTCAAGGATGACTCATTTTTGGGCAATTTTGAACACCTCCTTCATCAAAATCAAGTTCTTATAAATGCTCTCAAGCTAAGCAGCCCAAATCTATGATGTTTAAAACAATAAACCACTAATGACTTATACAGATCTCACCCATAATCACATAGATCTCTCAGGGTTTTGAAAACACCACTTCTCCAGTTTAGATGATGGGGTGGGATCAGTGCAAGCCAGTCCACACACCTAATTTGCAATGAAATGAGCCACACAAACAGCCTCACCTTACCCAGTTTAGATGGTATCTAAAAGTTGGACATTTAGTCCCAGCTCATCACCTAGAATCCTTCCATAAGAAATTGAGAGAGAGATAAGAATGGTAAGCAGATAAGAAAATGGAGGACTGTTTCCTTAGATGAGGTTGTATTATCATACCCCCTCTTCAGTAAGTAAACATTTAGACTGGCATCTTCACAAAAGTAGCTCAACTAACTGGGTTAAGTTGTCCTGTCATCTTGTCACCATAGGACCAACATCTCTGACAAAACTCCTGAAGGAATAAGATCTCTGAACTGTTGACAGAACTTCCAGAAAGAAACCTGATATTTATTAAGAAATTTAATTATAATTACACCCTCCCTTATTCAATGAATTTTTGAACCATGTAAACAGAAATTTAGGGTCTTGGGTACCACTGTTCTTTGCAGATGAAACTACGAAAAGTTGAGTTAAAAACTGAAACACAAAGACTTGAAAGTATATCCTAATCAGGGAAATGACAGGGGGCTTGCATTATTTGCAAATACTTGGCAGCAGCCACGAGTTAAGACCAGGTCTGCTACCAAGGCAGAAGCTTGTCCTGCACTTTGCATAGTGGGATCCGACTGGATCCATTTCTGGAGATAAAGTAGAAACAGTAGCAGATGCTAATGACTTCTTAACGAGCTCTGGGTGTCTTTGACACATGGTATGTGCCTATTTTTTTTCCAGTAATTTAGAAGCAAAGCGGTTTAACTGACAAAAATAATTAATTCCTCACAAAATCTTAGCAAATGCAGTGTTCTACATATCTTTAAAGAAAAGTAAGTGGATAAAGAAAACACGTTTTAAGTGATGGATCCCTGAGCGTTACTTCAACCCTAGATAAAATGGCTGGTGAAAAAGTCCACAGAAAGAGGTGACAGACAGGACACTTCATGGGCCAGCCCTGTGGTATGTGTATGCCCCAATCCAGACGAGGACATGCATTCAATTTGTGAGTGCAGGAAGGATTCTTACATTTATTTGAGGGCATTAGGCAGCTGCTTCAGTGACGCTGGAAGGCATGAAAGCTTTTGGACGTGGACAAATTGCAGACCACGTATGCAGAAGCCGTATCATCAGGTATAACACTGATTTGTGGGCATCACCACGGTGACTGACCACAAAAATTTTCTGTGCTTGGAAAATGTTGTCTGGGCAACCAATTATATTTTTTTTAAAAAAGCAGCGCTAAAGAGGAGCTGTCTCCTGTGCAAAAAAAGAAACAGAACAAATATTTAAAGAGGGTTTTTTTTGTGAGAGAGGGGAAAAACTCCTGTCAGCACTTCAGAAATAAGCGGCTGTGACCTCTTGAACCATGATGAGTAAATCCTGCATTCAGTAAGGTAACAATAGGCCTGGAGGTGCTTGTGTAGCTATCAGCGCCCAGACCATGAGTAATGAGAGCTCTCAAACGCCTCTCCAAGCACTACAATTCCTGTCACATGCTCTGAGAGCTTCCTCTCCAAAATAGCAAGTTTTCTTATGTAAATGGCTATGCTGAGAGGTCATGTGAGATCATTCAGTGCCCAAGCAGACTCCAAGTCCCTCATTTTCATCAGTGCTTCAGAAAAAGTCATCTGATCTTCCCCGTGTCCTGCAGAATTATCCTAGTCAGTGCCCATTTCAGAACAACCCCCCCACGTTAATTAAGGACAGGAGGGCTGACAGCAAAAATTATGGAAATTGCTGTCTCAGCTCAATTCCTGCTAGTGCTTTGGAAGAAGATTTCCCGTCTGGTGTGATTACACAAGATGGCTATTCTGCCTATATAGAGTGCATCCTGACTCATATGTCTTAAAATAAAAAATGATGGGCTGATGGCTTCACGATGGGAAACCAGATAAATTTGTTCCTTTTCTTGATGTTATCAGGATAAAGTGTGCCTGTGCAGCATGAAGAAAATGCCTGGAAAAAAAGGTATTCCTGGGACAAATCTGGATCACCGTGTCATAACCGTGTAATCTGTTTGAGTTGTCGTACCACGGTATCATCAGAGCTATGAAAACAGGTGAGGTGGCAGCTGCAAAGCAAAAGGAGCTTCTGACTGCTGGAAAACATCACGACTTTCCTGCTGGAAAGACCCAAGACAAATCTACCCCTGGGGAAGCCACTGTCATTTTAGTTTCATGGATTTCATGGATACCCTGGAGATCTGTTTGACCATCTCAGCTGACTAGCTTGGTATTGTAGGAGGCACAGGCTTGCTGGATGTCTTGTGCATGAAGTGAGCCTTTTAAATAGTGTTTGCTCAAACAGACCCTGTCATCACCCACCATACAATTCTCACATGCAGTTACTTTTTTAAAAGCATGATGATAAACACACTGCTAATCAGTAGCCTGGCACAATCACTACCAAATGGACAGAAGAGCAAAGAATAAATTATAGGAAACAATTTGGTACCATCTACGAAGGCCCAAGCATCTAAAGAGCTTTTGCATCCTGAAATCTGGGAGTCAGTAACTTAACATCGTTCTAACAGAGGATTACTGAATACATCCAAATAAAAGTAGCTCTTTCATGCTACTCTCAGGGGAACCCGGGAAATCCTCTTGTGATTAAAATAATAGATTACATTAGGTAGAACTTCTTGTTTTTATAGGTGTGTGCAGAATCAAGACATTCGAAGCTATTCTTCACATGCTCTTGGTTTAGCTACAGGCAGCATCTTTCAGAAGAGTCACTCTACAAAGGATTAAAGTCATGCAAGTGAATCCACAACCCCAGAGCTGGATTGCAGGATCAGGACTCAAAGGAGGAGACACAAGACAGAGGACCAGCAACTTCTGAATTCTAATGAACATCTGTAACTCTCACGTGCACTATGTAGCGCACTAGAAAACAAGTGTTATTCCCTTTGCTCTATGTGTCTGTATGGCAGCTGGGAAGAGCGGACAGAGAGCATAACCAAACCTCTTACCGACATAGCCAGGAGTCCCACAGGCTGTGGACATCACATCTCCTTTACCCTCCATCTTTGACAATCCAAAGTCACTGATCATGATTTTTGACTCTTCATCCTGGCTGTAGTAAAGCAGATTCTCGGGCTACAAAGGAGAACAAGAAAAGTGGGTTTTGAATGTGTAAATCCAGTAAAAACATCTGTTAGCCGATGTGTTGCATTTAATGCAATCCTTAGTTATATCATGTACTAATATAATTTGGTTCTCCTAAACCATGAAGAGTTGCTCTTACAACCTGTATGGAGATCCTCACCAGACTCCTGTATGACAACTCGTGGAAGAAGCTGACTTTCCTGGGATAGCAAACTTCTCCTTTGGCACCTCAAATCAGAACTAAGGCTCATCCCTTACTTGCGAGATGTATCTGACAATCTATCACTTCATAGTGAAAAACCGAAAGGATTCATTTGAAGGCAGATAAATATGGTAAATCTGGGTAGTGGAATGAAACATTTTTATACAGCATTTAAAAAAAGATAAAGGAAGGTATAAGGGTAGGTACTAGAGAAGTATCTGCTCCACTGGAAATAAACTGTTACGAGAGAGGAAATGCCTTTATAGTTAACAGACTTGCAGCAAGGATGTTTTAGCTAGAGCCAATTAGGAAAAAATGCTACAGCACTAAGCACAGCAACTTGTTTATGCTGAGAGAAAACAAGAATCACTCCACAAGGCCCTGTGACCTTATACCAGCATCAGGCGGGTTGGAGAGCCCAATCAACCTCCATTTGCTACAGCATGGTCCTCCATCCATGTGTTTTGAATGTGCTACTGCTACACAGCAAAGCTCTTGCTAGGTGCCCTGAGAGCACACTTCTTCCCCTGCTTAATATCTGGGCTAGCAAAAAGGTCCAGCATCTGCTGGCGCTAGTGGTAACAGGGTGCCATTGTGCTACCCAGGCCTTGGGATCTTCATCTACAACAGTGAAGGATATCAAATGTTTCAGCCCACCCCGGTGTAGGCTTTTGCCCAGAAGCTGGTACAAACGCCCACGCGTGTGTAATGCACTTTGTCTATCAGCCCACTGTGTGCACCAGGAAACGGCGAGAAGCATCTGTGGCCACACAGTGTCAGCAGACTCCTCAGGACATACCCAGGCTTGAGTTTGTAAGGAGGAGCAACTGCAGTGCTGGCAGCACCAGCATTTGTCTTCCCTCCTCCATCGCCTGAACCTCCTGCAGTGGGGGAAGAGGGGGACGAAGAAGTGCTGGGGGGTAACGTCACATTCCCCTACTTTGGAGATTCCTGTTCAGCTTCAAGTGCAGCTTAAAGCACTTTATGTCCCCTCAGCCCCAGCATGAAGCCACGTAGTGATGGCTTTATCCATGGGACACAACAGCCATGAGAGGATCTACAAGCTGCATTTGCTACTGTGAGCCAGCTGGGACTGAGGCAAAAAGGGAAAATGATTCTGTTCATTAAAATAATCATGAAATTGTACCATTATGTTTCTTTCTTGTGATACCCCATAAGTTCAGTCCTTTAACTGGCCATTACAACACTGATGCTGTTTCCAGGCACTGTGTGATGCATCAGTTTTATGCCATGGCCTGCGCTGGGTTGGAGTTACTCCTGGTTTTTACTCGTGCATTTCTGATCTGCTGAGGCATTAGTAGAGCTGGTATTAAGGGAAAGACAATGATTCCCTAACGATTTCTGCTAACTCACCTCAGGCTCCCACTAATATTTAGTAAAGGCCAAGAAACCCACCCGTTTAAAACTTAAACTTGCTTAAAACCCATTTGAAAGAGCTCTGGTTCTTCAAGCTGGTTAATTCAAAAAGTGTTAACGAGGTGGCTCTGTACCAAGCAGAGCTGTTTGAGCCTTTCAGTCCTTTTGTACCTCCTGGACTTCCCTGGACTTTGTCTGCTGCCATCTTTTGTTATTTGCTGCTGCATTACTTAGATTAGAGACTTGGAGCACAGATCTGCTTTTCCCAAGTACAGCAAGTACTATTTTGGTATCTGAGTAACACATAATCACCATAAATAATTGTTATAGATGTTTTATGTGCTGCATTTTTACAGAGTGGATTCTTTCCCAGAGTTTAATTTTGGGGACCACAATCTGAAACTCACACTTATCTTGATATTTTGAGATCATAAAGAGCCTTATTATATCCCTATTTTTGCCACCATGGTATGTTTGCGCTAACAAAAATTCAGAGCAGGTGTTCCTCATATACCATATTTTATGAGTCATTTTAACAACTGATATGGTACTGGCAAAGACTTGCAAACAAAAGAAAGAAAAAGAGCTAGTTTTTGCCCCAAAAATACCAGTGGGAAGGTTGGTTTGATCTAAGTTCAGCACGTCCTTACATAAACTCTGGAAGTGATCTTTAGATGAATCCATTTCCCAATAGCCATATCTTGTATTTTAATATAGGAACTTTTGCATAAGATTAATCTGCTTCAGAGTGAGAGCTACAGCCTTCCTCTAAATTATAAAGGAATATTAACAGCTTGTACAGTGGAGTATCTGAATTAAGAGGACTCGGACCTCCCTCCAAAATCGCTGGTGACAGAACGAAGCCTGAAGTTATTTCCTACAAACTTATGTTTGTATGTTAGTCATGTTAAAATACTAAACAATGCTTTCATACTGAAATGCGGTGGAACTTTAGATTGGGAAATTAATGGGAACTGAGGGCAACACATGAAGACTGTAGGGGATGGAAGGTTGTGCCTCCTCCCAGAAAACCCATTGTTTGGGAGTGTTAGGACTAAACTGCATGACACTGAGGAGGAAATGTTTGCAGACATCAGTATATATTTTCCTTCAGTGGATTAAAGGTTTTGCCTTAAAAATGTATCAAACCAATACTTTGAAAAATATATTTATACTTTCTATTACTCTACTCTGTTGAAGCAAAGGTCATAGGACACTCACTTCTGGCAGAGGTGAATGGGACTGAGGTAAGTCCCTTGCAGCAGTAAAGTGTGGAAAAGCTTGCAATCCCATGGGAAGGGCCCACACATAGCTAAAAGATTCACATCTGGAGCCAAAGAGCAGCAGAAGGAAATGGCTGTGTTGAGGTTGTCATGAAATAAGGTTGTATCCGCCTGTCTTGGGCACTGCTCCACCTTGGAGAACTCTGGTGCTGGTGGTTACACCAGCTCTATTTGGCCCCGCTGCATCACACTTTGGGAACAAGCCTGTCATTTACTATTTTACACCACACAGCATTTCATACCAGCGCTAATTTTGGAGGAGATTAAAAGCAAATAATTAGTATCTTTCATAACCACAATTTTTCACCCATCTTAAGGCATAGCAGCAAGGTCACTACAACCTTCACTAAGGGGAGTTGCCAAAAATTGCAAACATGCAGTTTAATATCAGATTGTATTAAAAGTACAATTAATTTAATAATACATTTAATTAAAAATGTATTTAAGAATAAAAAAAAAAGAAAAAACCCTCTTCTTTTTGCATCTTGGCTACATTAATGTTCATTATGCCTTTACATAATATGGCCCATTTAGCCAAATTCTGGTCTCTTTATATAGGGACAATGCAAGGCCACGGCATCAACATCCAGGGAAACTCCTGTCTGGAACATCTCTCCAAAACACAACCACAGGTTTTACTTCTTTTACTTTCTTCATTTCTGGCAGTAAACTTTGGTAGAATTAACTAGCTCAGGAACTGAACCCACTGCTTTCTTTTGACATTTGTGTCTTTTTCTAATGTCTTCTGATAATTTATCATTTAAGATACTAAAGATGTGCAGGTTTAGCTGTGTGTTATGAAATCCAAGCCTTTCTACTTATCTTAATGACAGTTTATCATGGATATTGGAAGGAAACAATACAGAAATAATGTTTTGGGGTGTTTTTTTTTTTAGCAGAAAAGCTGAGGTTTGGATGTGATAACACGGTACAGCTGCAAGGAAAATTATCTAAAAATCACATTGGCACACAACGTTCCTTAAAAGAATCCTTAGTGCTAAGTGTCTCCAAAAACACTGGTCCAAATACTAGGATAGGAAATCATTCAACTTTCCCCCACCATTTACTGTTACTAATTATTATTAAGTAAAAGTAAATATAGCACAGCAAATCTTTGAGATACTTTACAGCAGTAGACACTGACATTCCAGCTGAGATGAGTTTCCTGCCTTAATGTAACATTCCAGGTCTTAATGAATGACTTTTTCCCCACATCGTAAGTGTGAAACTCCCATTGTAACAGCACGGATGCAAAGTCCTCATTAAAGCCAATTACATGGGAAGACTTCAGAGCATCCCTCTTATGGTAAAACCTTACTGAAACTGTAAGAGGGCTGGCTCCCAGGGGAGGCTGGACTCACGTAATTATGCAGCCTTCATTAACACTGCCCAGAGGACTGAGTCGGGCTGCGGTTGTACCTTGAGGTCCCTGTGTACGATGCCCATTCGGTGCAGGTAGTAGACAGCATCCAGGACCTGCCGGATCAGGGTGCTGGCATCTTTCTCAGTGTAGAACCCTTTCTCGACGATGCGATCAAAAAGCTCTCCCCCAGACACCCTGGAAAACATGATGGGATGCAGAAGTGTGAGGATATGCTTTGTAATGGGCTTTCTACCTTGCTAATGGACGGTCAAGACCATTGCATTAGCCACAGGTAGTCTGAGCACACATCTGTCTGGAGCTCTGAGGGGGTCCTCCACTGTCCTAGGAAGCATTTGGGTTTGGTTTTCTCATAGTCCAAGGACTGGTAATGATATAATGGAAAATAAAATCCATTGCGCATCAGTGTGTGGTCAAAGACTCGCTAGCACTTGCAGAGGGTAATCACAGCTCTAGCCCAGCAAGAGCCAGGGGAGCAGCTGCTGGTTTCCACCCCAGTGAACTTCATATAGGCGGATATGGTCTGCCCTTCCCGCTGGTGCTGGCCCACTGAGGCTGTAAGGACCCTACTAGTATGACCCTTTGGGGTTCCCTCCTCACTCCACTGACCAAGGCTTGGGTTTTGCCCTGGAGGAATGATCCCGTTCTATGCTAGTTGCTGCCAGTACCTATAGAGTGTTAATTTATTAAAGGACTCCATGTCTCTGGCAAGTTTAAATGCTCTCAGAGCCCCTCCACGCCCCACCCCGCTTTATTTGTATAAGTATATTCACTTATCAGCAGCCACAAACTCTTCAGGCAGAGCACGGCCTCTGCCTGGCATTGGTACCAGACAGTTATTGATGAGGGAGTGCAGATTATCAGTGCAATTAATCACCAGATGACACAGATGGGGAAAGGATTCCACAACTCAAAGAGGAAAGATAATAAAATCTTGATATCCCACTATTTAATGTCTGTGATATTGCACTTTCATCTGCCCTGCTAGAAATAACACGTTCTGAACCCTATCTTACATAAAGAATGGACACATTAAAACTCCCTGGAGGAGTATCTGAGGAAACAAAAGAGGAATGAAATATCTGAGTAATTGAAATAATAAAACTGTCAGCAAAAAACTGCTCTACTAGGGTAAATAAAAGATTTCCATTTTAACAAGGTAAACCTATTAAAAAACAAAATGTATGTGATATGTTTTTTCAGCAAGTTGCACCACTTAGCATATCATAAATAGCACAATAAACTTTCTTTAAAAACAAACCTAATAAAGGGAAAATAATAAATTATTACAGTCATTAACTACATATGGACTGGGAGCTTGCCATTATATGAACATTAGGTAATTCAGCCACTCCAAGCAATAATCAGCTTGAATAATGCCATGAAGTCACTTCCCAGGGAAGTTCGGAGCCTGAACGGGAGAGAAGGCTATTGCTGAAAATGAACACATTCAACTTCAAAAATGAGAAGCAACCCTGGCAGAAAAAAGTACCAACCAGATAATACTCCTATCAAGTGCTAGGCAAACAAACCAAATCGCTTGCTAAAATACTGGCATTAAACTGAAACTCTGCAGTAAAGGTGAAGTTCACCCAGGGTCTGAGGTCCACCCAGGAGAGCCCTGGCCATACCAGCAGCTCCGAGGCTTGCTGCTGGCAGAGAGAGACTGGAGCAGCAGTGTTGGGCTGACAGTGAGGCAAGGGAAAGCCCCTGGTACTGTACTGAACTGGAGAGCCTGTGACTCATGGCACAGCGGAGAAGGAGGCAAGCCAGGTAGCGGGTGCACCGGCAGAACTGCCATCACACAACAACCTGTGCCGAGGTGACACCCTGAACATTGCACAGAAAAACTTGAATTAAAACCCGCTTGCAATAGGAGTTGTATTTCTCATTTACATATATATTTCTATGTATATAGACACATGTATATATACACAGGGTGCTGCTCCAAGACCCTCTCGGCCCTAGACCTTGTGCCCGACCCACAGCATGCCTTGCCAAGGGACAACGGGCACATGTCTGCCTCATCATTCATTGAAGGCAGATACAGTTTTATTGAATCTGGCTCTATTAGCTGACTGTCTTTTTATATTTCCCCTGCAGGCTTTTTTTTTTTTTTTCCCTGTGGATTGATTGCATTGAAAATTGAGCCCACGCACTAATTAATATGACTGAATACAGCACATTTCTCCATGAAAATGCAGTGTGTGCTGTTCTGCAGTTTCATACAGTTACTTTTGTTACATTCAAGAGATAGACTGCTTTAGTAGATACTGATTTACATCACATGCTTTCCTGCACAAAGACTCTCTCCTTCGATGTTTGCAGAGTATACTTCCACAAAAACATTTCATTAAAATGACAAAATTTCTCTCCATGTCGGCTCACTCCCCATCCCCTTTAAGCCTCATTCTTTAATCAAAAGCTTTTTTTAGTAAAATTTAGTCCAGTGGATCTACTGTACCCAGGCTCAATCTGTTTATAATTTTATTTCAACACACGGAAAATATTTGCAACCTCTTAAACGATGCATTGCAAACCAGAGCTTAATCCAAGGACTCGGGAGGAACAGCCGGTAAGTTTGCAGCCACTTGCTTATTCAGTGTCAACAGCAACCCAGGTATGCGTAGAGAACTGAGGGACCCGTGCTCCTATTTATTTGTGTGGTGACTCTGTGTTACGGTACATGGGATTTGCATCACATGTTTGCACGCACCTATAGAGTCTCTCTGCTGTGGGCAAGAGTCATGGCTGGGGTTCACCCCCCATGGATGCTCTGCAACTCAGCACCCAAGGCCATGGCTACTTTCCATACGGAGCTTATGTCCATATGGCTTTTATCCTCCAAAATAGGGTTAACTCAAGCGTAATGTCATTGGGAATGCTGCTCCCTGTATGGTGCCCAAGGACTGCACAAGTCAATGCTGTTCAGCAGCAAACCAGCAAGGGCAGCTGTGGGAGAACATTTGAGCTCAAAACCCATGGTGGAGATGTGGCCTGTTGTCTAAGGCCAGTCTGGACCCAACCCCCTCCACCCTGCTGAGACAGGGCTTGGCATCCTGCTTTGAACAGACCTGGGCACTCACACAGCACTACTGCAATTTGTTTGTTCCAGTCTTTATTATTCTGGGATTTATTTATTTATTTATTTATTTTAATGGCAGCTTTGCACTCCCTATGGCAATTCTGAGCTGTGCACAGAAGGCAGGGTTGAAACTGCAGGCAGTAAGAACAGAATTACATCTTTGTCTTCAAGAAATTTAAGACAAAATTCTCTGAGCAGAAGGAGAGAGTAGGAGGGATTGAGGGATTTCTCATTAGTGGAAGAGGACTGCTCCTGTCTTGCAGCTGGCACTGGCTCATGGAGCTGGACACACTGTCCCAAACAACATCACAAGGAACCTTTTTTCCCCCTGCTGATTTCAATCTCAGTTCTCAGCAACAAAAAAGTCAAAAGGAGTAGCCAAGTGCAGTTACTTGGAAAGTGTTTAACCCTGGGAACAGCTCAAGTGTCATGCTGCGATCCAGAGTAGCATTAGCCCTTCCCTGGGGACTCAGAGCTGGGCAAAAACCAGCAAAACAGCTGCAGCTGCATCTTCTCCACGGATGCCTGCTGGGACCACCTGCAAGGCATGTGTGGCTCCATCCCTTGGTCCTTGCTTGGCCACTGAATAGTGGCTCTCCCCTCATTCCCTGAGCAGCATGGGGAAAGCCCAGCACCTGGAGAAGGAGCTGAGCTGGGTGCTCACATCACACATGGACACCCCAGCACACGCCTTACCTGGCTCCAGGAATACAGGAAACAATTTCAAAACAATGTCCAGAAGATTCATTCAATTGAGAATGACAAAAAACCCAAAATCAGTCATAAATACAAATACTTTTCTACATCTTTTATCTGAGGCTATGTGCCTTTAGTACATATCACTGACTATCAACATAAGGAAGGCCAGAATAAACATTGTTTTCATTTTCTTATTGATGGAAACAGAGAAAGACAGAAACTCTGTCTTCACCAAACGAAACAGCCAGGATATGTAGCAATGTCCTCTTCCACAAGCCCTACCCTGCTAAGAATCACAGAAGCATTCAGGTTGGAAAACAACAAGACCAACCACTACCCCAGCACTAAACCATGTCCCCAAGTGCCACATCTACATGTTATTTAAACACCCCCAGGGTTGGTGACGCCACCCCCTCCCCGGGCAGCCTGTGCCAGGGCTCGGCCACCCTTTCCATGAAGGAATTTCCCCTCACACCCACCTAAACCTCCCCCGGCACAAGGTGAGGCCGGTTCCCCGTGTCCTGGCGCTTGTTCCCTGGGAGCAGAGACCGACCCCCCCTGCCTACAGCCCCTGCCAGGCAGCTGTAGGGAGCCACCAGGTGCCCCTGAGCCCCCCCTCTGCAGGCTGACCCCCCCAGCTCCCCCCACCGCCCCCCCCCCAGCCCCTGCCCCAGCCCCTGCCCCAGCCCCTGCCCGGCTCTGGACACGCTCCAGCCCCTCTGCGTCCCCCCTGCCCTGAGGGGCCCGACCCTGAGCCCAGGCCCCGAGGGGCGGCCGCACCGGTGCCCAGCACAGGGGGACGGGCACTGCCCCGGCCCTGCCAGCCACACCATTGTTGATGCAAGAAAGACGCATCAGCATCAAACCCTGGTTTGAAGAGGGGCAGTTGGACACAACTTGACCACATCAAAAAAGAGACATCATCAGCAGTTCCGATGGGGAAACACAGACTGCATTCTGGTTCCAGGGTTTCTTGACAGAAAAGCTTCTGGATCTAGTGTTTCATGAAGGAGTCTTCGGATATTGATGCAAAACTTTCAGAGGATGTAGCCTGGTGCTGGAGTTTGCAACATACCTCTACGGTTCTCTGGTCTGGGGTCAGCTATAGAAAGTTTTCCCAGCTCTACTGAAGATGAACAAGGAAACAGAGACAGATGATAAAACTAGAACTGGTGTCCTTTGTTACATTGTTAATAATTTATTTTCCTGATGGATCTAGGGATTTTGCCTCTTGCTTTTTCCCAATTCGGTGTTTAAATGCAGAGCCAAACTTCCAGCACAGGCTGCCACATGGAGTGTCTCAGTTTAGGACAGGTTTTGAAAAACTGTGAAAATGCCAGTGGTTTTGTGTACATGGATGAACCACCTTGTCATCTGGGCTCTGTGTGTGCACACTGTTGGCTGAACACCCTGCAGAGATGGTAAAAAAGGACCCTGAAAGGCCTCGCAACCCTCATTATAGACAAAGGAGAGGTCACACTAACTGTTCTAATAATTATGAAGGCTCTGTTCAAGGGTTGATGTCAGTCCTTGTCGCTACACAGTTTCTATATTTTTTCAGCATCTAATACAGACGAAACTTGGGGAAAACATTTCAGTATTAGTATTACACCTTTACTTTGTATTAACCCATTTCACCATCAAGTTCACCAGGCAAGAACCAAACTGACAGACAAAAAGAAAACAGCCCATGCTGCAGGTAAGGAGAAATGACATGATCAACCTTTTCCTGACGCAACCAATTCCTTTGCAGTGCCATCAGGAAAGGAGAACGTGCAAAGTTTCAAAGAAACACTTCAATTAAAAATGAGTACCAAACAAAAACCCCCTCATAATTTAAGGCCCCTAAACTCATAAACAAAAACCAAGAGCCAAACTCTCTCTATTTCAGGTGTTTTTGCCAGCGGTGTGAAACCTACACCCACGTGTTGCAGGTCTCTCTGCCAGGTACCTGCCAGACCACCACTGCAGCGGGGCTGCATGGTGGGGGACATCCCTACATATGTCAGCCTTCAGGTAAATAAATACATGAATAAAATAATAAATAAATGCTGGAATTTAAAAAAATGGTAGTCATATATTGATATTAATGTGTTCATGTTACCCTTTCTTTCTCTTGCTGGTACCATCTGTGTGTACAGATACATCCTCTCATTTATTCACCCTGCATCCCCCACTATTATCAAGTGTAGGAACCTTTCTGTTTGTTTTAGGAGCTTGAAAAATAACACTTTGATTTTATGATCATAATTAAAAATAACATTGCTTTGACTTTTGCTATTTGGTACAACATTGATCTTTTCCTTTTCTGTCTCTTTTGGAATACAGGCTGGAATCGCTCTGGATTGTTTACTGTTTGACGGTTTAATTGCTTTTTATCAAAAGTCTTACGATAAACTCAGCAGTGGTGGAATTACACAAAGAATCTCATCAAAGCTGTTCAGAGTTTGTAGGCTTTTCCCTCCAGAAGCCTGTGAAGTTCACCTGATGCTTCACTGCAGTTCAAGTCATGAACTGACCTCCATCGGACAAGTCATCAAAGCACCACCATGTTGGGTTAGAAGAACCAGCATGGAAAGGCAGAGATGTCCCTAGGGACTCGCTAATACTGTTTAAACCTGCAGATTAGGGATGCCTGATGAAAACGTGGCTGATTTCAGAAATTTGGAGCAGGAGGCATCCCAGGACAGTATGAAAAATAAGTTAAATGTGCACATTACCCTACAGCTGTGAATGGCGTACTGATCAGAAGTTACACACTAGCGGTTTCCTACAATATAAATCAGAAAAAGCACATCACTCAGGGCTGGAGCATGAAGCTGGAAGTGTGAGGTGAGATAAGAAAGACTGAAGGGACCATGCCCGGGAAGTTCTGGCTTTGACTATTACTTTTCTCTAACGAAAGAATTCTTATTAATACAAATATTTCCATTTTTTAAATTTATTTTGTTTTTAATGGAGGCCTTTTCTGTTTGGTTTAAAACTTCCTCTGCATTGTGAAAATGCATGAGAACCAGAAAGCAAACCTGGCCAGCCCACTGCTCAAAAGGAAAGAGAAACTGGCTGCCCTTGTCTCATTGTTCAAACAATGTAACACATAAAATAAAAAAGAACATACAGATTAATAGATTTTAGACCCAGAAAGGAACAGTATGATTATTCAGTCTAACTTATTGCAAATATAAATATGTGAATAAAATTCTTTTGTGCTAATAATCTAAGGTGTTAATCAGGCAGGGACAGATACGGCTATAGATATTCTGTACGTCCTACAGAGACTTGCCTTATTCAGTATACATCTCAGAAAACTGGACCTGCTTCTCATTTGCAGCATATCATAAAATATATATCTTGCACAGGGCAAGGACTTCTGTTGTTATCGTAGCTTTAAATCACCCAGCTTAAAATCTGATGGTAGCATAAACATATGCTCCAAGGTCACCAAAGAAAGGACGTGGGATTAGTTTTGGCTTATTTTTCTAGAATACAGGTGTTGTGGACAGGGTAGAGAGGGAAGGCTGGGTGGTAGCACTCTCTCCTTTGATAGTGCTGTTCAATGCAACGTTGCTGTGGGATTTATTCTGGGGAGGTGTGATGGTTCCTCAGCCCTTCATCACCACCGTGATGGTTGTTGCACCAGAGGGCTGCCTCCCATCTTGAGGGGTTGTTTTCAAAAGGTTTGGGCAAAAATGATGTGGTCATCTCTCAGAACCAAAAGAGGCAAACTAAAACTGTTTTTCTCCCTGTAGTTAAGAGTTTCATATGACATTTGCTGAGCAGCTGCAGTGAGGTTGTGCTTTGGAGAACAGACTTCTGTTTCCATTGGGACAAGACTATTAAGTCTCTGGATAGCTCAGCTCAGGGATGTAATGTAGTTTGGCAGTTAAAATCTTTGGAGACAATACTTTTCCTTCACAGATTCCTTACCGCAGAGGTCTTTTGAGGTCCATGATTTTTTGAGGTTGTTGCTGTCTTGTTTTATTCAAAATTTTATTGCATATTCAAATATCCAACATTGTATTAAAAATTTCCCCTGGTTCCATCAGCTGTAAAAAGTGTGACAGCCCTAATAGCAACGAAATGACAAAGGACATCAGGTTTTTAAGTCTCTTGTAGCTAAACCTTAGTGACTGACAGTTTATGACAGCCCTTCAAATGCCAGCAGCCCACTTGCCTCCGTCTGTGCTTGTCCCCCCAGGCAGTGGTGTGCAGAGTAGACCTAGGACCTGCCAGCTACAGCAACACTCCCCCAGTGCTGCCATCACTATTTATAAGGTGCATACCTGCAGTAAAGCAACCTGCACTAATAACCCCACCACATAAACAAATCCTAAGGAATTCTGTAGAAAAGTTTCACATCTCTAGTGCTCTGCCGAGGCCTAGAAACACCATGATGGGCAGAAGACGGGCACATCTTTTTTCTACTCGTCTGAGAATTTATAGTTTGATTGGCACCTCCACAGGAGCCAAGGAATCATCTAGTATTAGCAGCTTGATCACAGTCAAGTGTGCTCCTTGCCATTTAAAAAAGTCCTAAGGAGAGTGGTGAGGCACCAGCAGAGGTTGCCCAGAGAGGTGGTAGATGCCCCATCCCTGGAAACATTCAAGGCCAGGTTGGACGGGGCTCTGAGCAACCTGGTCTAGTTGAAGATGTCCCTGCTTAATGCAGGGGGCTTGGGCTAGATAAGCTTTAAAGGTCCCTTCCAACCCTAAGTATTCTATGGTTCTATGATTCTATGATATATATGTTGGCTATTCAGCTTGTTTTTCTTCACGGCTTTGCATTAAATGAAACGGGAAAGCTGAAGCTCAGCAATGGTGACTTTCACCTGTGCCCGTGTCAGCCAATGGTTTGATGTCACCGTGTGTGAGTCCACAAATACAATGGATTCACCACATGTTTCACTCTGAAAAAACACCAGCATTCAAAAAAAGTCATTAAAATTAGGCACTAAATAACTTGAAAGTTTAATTCTAAAGAAGCAATTACTCCCTGATTTATTCATTTCCTCATGTGAGATGTCTGTAAATCAGCCCAATCACTCTTGCTTATTGTGTATGTGTGTGTGTATATTTATATATGTGATTTTGTTGCCTCAACCTTTCTCACTTTGCTTCTAGAAAACAGAAGAGTAGAGCTCTGTAGGAAAACCAACACACAAAACACATTTTCCAGTATCTGAGGGCTGGAACAATGTATTTCCTAACTGCTGTCTTATTCCTCCAGCTCTCCATAAAATGAGTGGATGGTTAAAATCTGGAGGAGATTCCTCACCTGACAGCAATTTAAAAGCAGATCATGTTTCAGCACTAACAGGTTGGGTTTGTTTTCCTTTTGACTTGTTTTCCAATGGAAACCAACCTCTATGTTCTGCCAGCATTAACTAGGAAGAACAGACCTAAAAATAATGAGAACCAAGGTAACTGAAAACAGATACAATAAATTATGCAATGTATAGTAAACAATTATGAAATATAAGATTAATTCAGCACTAAGAATTGTCCTAAATATCAAAAAGGACCACAGAAAAATAAAGTTATTCTCAGCTAGAGCTTAAACAGCTCAGCTTTTCTGTGAATAACACTTAATAGAAATATGCTTTTGTGTGTATATTTCTTTTCTGAGCCTGATTTCCATATGCTTTCTCACAAGTAAGTTTGAAGGCAGATGTCATCATGGAAATAGCCAATATTAAGATAATACTGAGTAATACTCACCCCAGTGAAAAAAAGAGCTCTGAAGCTCCTTGTATCACCTGTATCTCACATAAATTATATATATATTTTTTTAAAGCTTTTCTACAGAATGCACAGCTTTGAGTTATCCCTCTGCCCTGGACAAACAGAACCAAGGAAAATTTATTGTGAACCAAAAAAGAGAAATGCAGTCCACTGGTGAAGATATGCTGTTGCAAAAATCAACCTGACAAGCACTTGGTAGGAGCAACACATGGGGAACTAAATAGTGAAACGAAACAGACCAACTCAACTCTAAATTATATAGGTATCTTCTTTTATCAAACTGTTACAACAACTATATATAGATTTAAGAAGATATTAATGTGCTCTTCAACTTTATAGAAAGGGAAAAAACTTGCAGAGAATTGATAAAGAAAACCACAAAATTCTTATGGCTTATAATGAAGTATTCCTTAAGAGATCTGCAAGAAACTAAAATACACACAAGTAAAGCCCCATTTTATGTGGCGTGCAGAATTTTAGGTTATACAATATCTATAAAAATCAGGAAATAAATGTTGGAGTTATCAAGGACAGTTCCCTGACCTGCTCTGTGGCATAAAAAAACAAGCAGAAGGTTTAGGAGAAAACTGAGTGCAAAGGAGAAAATAATTTATCCCCCTAAACACCCATGGTACACACGCACCTTTTTGGCAAAGTTCATCTCACCCAGTCTTGCAAGTCTACAGAATAAGCACCCATATGAGAGCTGCCACCCTCACCTCCTTCAGCCAATGCAAGGAAGGAAGCAATTCTAGGGTGTGATGCTGCTAAGGGCACACTTCAGGGTGTGAGGAACAGAAACGTCCATTCCTGTGTTCTTACGGACAAACCCCACCTTGACGACCTTTACAGAAAGGAGTCCTGAAGAAAGTCCTTTGGCCAAAAGTATAACCAAACTTGGGAAAGTGCAGAGAAGAAAAGCAAGCAGGACCAGAGAGCTTCTCCATGAAAAGAGAGATCACATTTACAAAGAAAAGAGATGACAGAGGAGATATGGTAGCGCTCTACAAAATCATGAGAAGGATGGAGTATGGGAATAGGAAATATGAAGAATTATTTCACAGCGCAGATGAGAAATGGGGCTCCTAATGAAATTAGCAGGTGCTGGATGTAAGACAAAAGCCTTTGTCATCGGAGGAGCAATCCTGGAACAGATGAATCTTTGGTATGTCCCAATAAAACAGTGCTCATGTTCTTATGTTTGTGCTCATCAAATAAATTATTGAATTATTCACTCAACTCTGGTCTGAATGTGCATACCTACATTAAGGGAGTCTTTTGATTCCTTCACTTAAAATCAAATATGACAGATTCATAGATTTTAAAGCCATTATGATAATCCAATCTGACTCCAGACAAAACAAAGACTGTACAATTTTTGCCTCAGATCCATAGCTCCTGGCTGGACAAAAGACTATCATTTAGCACTGTAGCCAGACTTGACTTAGAAGATACCACTAATCCCTTCTCTGCTTTGTCCAGTGGTTAATTACACACACATTACTAATTACGTTGAGTTTTTTTCCAATGATAATTTCTCATGTCCTGTCATTGGATCCCTTTCACACTGACTGCAGACTCTTTAGCTATATTTAAGCAACCTTACTATTTTTAGGTTTCAGTAACTTCATTTTTCCTGCTTCTATCTGATGTTTCTCCCCAAAACAAAAGCAACATTCAACAGCTACTTTCACAACCTCTGTGAAGAGCTAGCTAGAAGCTGAATGCATATACAGCGATGCTCATTTCCAGTTCTCCATTTCGAAACTTAAATTTGATGTTAAGCATATTCACTTATATCTGCATCCATAATGATCTGGCCATTCCTGTACAGGATATGGTCCAGTACTAAGTATCTGTATTTCAATATCAAATCAAATATAGTCTAAAGAAAATGTAGAGTCTCTAATTACTAGTCTCTTCTGAACATCATTCATTCACCCTACTACACCTCATGATGTTCTATCTCACTGCTGTTCGGTCAAGATATCCCCATTTTCCACAGCAGAGAGTGAATTTCTCCAATTCTGAGTGGTGTAGAGAGACATCAAATGGAATTCTTACAGCTCAGGTGCAGTCTCAGCTAAATAACAGTTATGTGACTGTTTGGAGCAATATTATATATTTAGCCAGTAAATTCAGTTTCAACTGGGGCTGCAAGGGCACTTAGAATGTCATCGCAAGAACCAGGAGGAACAGATATCGAATCTGGAAACCTCAGGATTGTACGCAAGTTGATTAATCTCTTGCCCAGTCACCTCTAAAGAGGGACAGGGGACACAGGCCGTGGTCAGTGAGGATGAGCAGCATGCGCAACCACATCAAAGCTGTTAAAAGTAGTTTATGGCAAACACACTGGTCTAAATCCTGCTGCTCCAATCCCACTGTAGTCCATGATACTGAGCACACCTTGCTGTGTGAAAATCCCACCTGAGATTTTCCTCTTGCCTACCCTATTAATTGCAATTTTTCACATTACCCATTCTTTTCCAGCTCTGTGCATAAAGCCTGTGAGTGGACGTGATTCATGATGCTGCTTGCACATCACTGACAGGCCAGGAACAGCACTTGCAACTACAGCTTTGTGTTTATTTGCAGATCGTCAGCTGCCTTCTCCCATTAGCAACAGCTAATTTCCAAGCTGGCCCTTTGCACAGATAAGGCACAGCAGGGACCAGGAGGACCGGCTGATTTATTGTGGCTTGGCTGGAGGATGGGCGCACAGATATTCTCTCACGGCCTCAAGGGAAGATTTATGACGTACAAAAAAGGCAGTTTCTGGAGGGAAAAAAAAAAAAAAGAAAAGAAAGAAAGAAAAAAAAAAAGAAAAAAAGCATCTGGTCCTAATTCTTGATATTCTCCAAAAAACCCAGAAGCTAGGCATGTGAAGCACCAAGGCTCACGTGATTTCTGCTCTTCAGCTACTGTGAGATGAGCTCCTCAAGGAGATGCTGTCCACAGCATCCCCATGAGAGACAGGAGGAATGAGGTGCCACCAGCAGCCAATGAAGCAACCAGGCAAAACTGGCCAACTGAAACGACAGCCTCCAAAAATGTTGGGAAACCATGAGTGAGTTGGAACTCGAGTGAGTCTCGAGCTGGGAATCGAGGGGGCAGAAAGGACGATCCTGCCAGCACCCTAGGCTTGCTCAGTCCATATTGGCTGCCTGGCACTAAACCCAGGTACCACAGCCACAGGTTTGTTGCTTTTATTCTGTGCATTAGCTGAATTTAATGTCTTTTGAAAGAAAAAAACACCCTTCCTGGAGGGAAAGTACTTGTTAAAAGATACAGTAGGAACACAGTACACAAAAGAGAAAGTTTCCAGAATGTCTTACATAAAACAAATGTGGCCTAGAGCATATTTTAATAATTCTTCAATTATTGCCTTACTGGTGGATGATTTAGTCCAGCCATTGAGATGTTTCTAATGGAAATCATCAATTCATCACAGAGACAACTTCCAAGAATCTAATCATGCAGATGAAAACAGACACGTGTTCATGCTAATAATGAGGACTCCAGCAAAAGAGGGAAGATTTTATGTATCTGTTATTTTTAAAGGCAGCCATTTGCTCCTGTGTCTTAACAAACCAGGCTGGCTGACTGCCAGGCATCCTGGTTTTTATGGGACCGTCCCGTGGCCTTGGGAAAGATTTTATATATCCACTTATACAGTATTGCTCCAAGGCTGCCATCTATTCTAACACTTTAGACAGTTGCCTTGACACAGAAAATGAAAGTCTCCAGCTAATTCTTCATTAATCAACATAAGTAGCTCCACACTAATTTTATTTTCAAGACAGAGGAACAAATCCATGCCAACAAGCAAGCCCTTATAGTTCATGCTCAGTATATCAGCAGTTTATATTACCATTGCTGTGTCTATTTCCATAGTGTCTTTTAATAGGTAAATTAGTGACCAAGTGTAAAAGCTGATGTTTGAAAAAAGCAGAACCATGATTCATACAACAAATAATCAAAGTTAGCTGGAAAAATGAAGGAAATCTGAACCAGATTGTCTCAGATACAGCAATCTGTGGGAGCTACATCCAGCGCCAAAAGCCCAATACAGCATAGTTCAAAGGGTCTATCTCACAACAGACACCTGGATCATCTTCAGCTGAAAGAGGACAGATTTAGATTAGATTAGACATTAGGAAGAAATTCTTTCCTGTGAGGGTGGTGAGGTGCTGGCAGAGGCTGCCCAGAGCAGCTGTGGCTGCCCCATCCCTGGGGGTGCTCAACGCCAGGCTGGACGGGGCTGGGAGCAAGCTGGGCTGGTGGGAGGTGTCCCTGCCCGTGGCAGGGGCATAGAACTAGGTGATCTTTAAGGTCCTTTCCAACCCAACCCATCCTATGATCCTGTGATTCTATGATCTTCTCAAAGTAAGACCATCAGTGGTGGGGGTGGCAGTGATGTTGGCGCAGGGCACAGTGTCCATCCTGCATGACAGCACCATAAAAATCCCTATTCCAGGAGTGGCACCCCAAAGGCAGCTCCTGGGAAGCACCACTCCAAATCAGAGTGGGAAGAGAGTGAGGACATGGTCCTCATTTCCCTCAAGCCCCCAGCCTCCAAAGCATCCAACAGGACTGTCCTGAAACCTCAAGTAAAACTTGCTGCCTCCTGCTATTTGCCACTCGCTGTGCACAGTTATCCCCTGAGCTCTCCACCCTGGGGACCATAAAAGCTGTAATTCCCCCATGTTTCACATTTTGTATTTAAACTGCCCTATAAAACCCCATTTGTGAGCAAGCCCCAAGCAACAGCAAAAACACAAGCTGTAAAACTGCACCCGCTTCAGATTACAGCCATCAGGCTGCTCCTCCCAGCTCAGCCTTGCTGCTCTCGGGGAGGCCCATGGCAGGAGATGAGCCCAAGAGCACAGTTTTTGCCAGGCATGCTGGCCATGGATGAGGTATAAGCCAGTACACATGGTTTGGGACCTTATCCACCGGTTTCAACTCATTGGTACATCCAACAGGGAACCCTTGGCATAATTTTTCATTTGGTCAGTATAGGATCTGATATTCCTGATGTCAAAACAACATGACCTCATAATTTCATGGATTCAGCTGTGATTTTAAAAAATAAGTTTTTAACCTTCCTTTTATATTTTATAGGGATAGTCCTAAGAGCCAGCCCTGGCTCCTTAGCATCCGTTGCATGTGTTATAAGCACAGTTATGTGAAAATTAGAATCAAAATCTCCTCCTCCATCCCAAACAAAAACTAATGATTAGATCAAACCCAAACAATCATCTGGCAAATACAAACCTCACTGTGCTCCTGGCCTGTGTGATTTATACATGAAGAACGCTAGCGAGTTTAGAAAAGGGCTGGACATTTAGAGTTTTTAGCTAATATGGTAGTTACAGCACATTGCAAAAACTCATGGAAAAAAATGAAATACAGACTTTGGCTGCAGGTCTCACAAGCCCTGCACAGCGATCCCAAATGTCCTGCACTTGGCAATAACATCTGACAAGTGATGGGCAAATGCTGCATGGGACAGACCCAGACATGCCAGTGGTGCTGCACTAGTTATGGCAGTGGAGGATTTCACCCAAATGGGTTAATTTGGGGCTTGACAAGGAAGCAAGCCAGTGCAACCAGCAATCACCCTAAGATTATGAAGAAGTCTGTGGCAAGGTAATCATGCCATTTGTACAGCAGAGCAATTAGTTTGAAGTGACTTTTATTGTGGCACAGACCATATCTATAGGAAACTTATCTATAGCAGCTACTCCAGTCATCGTCCAGTACAGATGAGATCTGAGCCTGCCCAACGCACATAGCTGAAAAATGCCACTGTTTTAGCTTGTAAAGAGCCTATGCCTTGTATGCGTGAGTAACACGAGGGAGCTTTTGTAGGATCCCTGCTTTTGTCAGGTAGTTACCTCCCAGCACCTTGGAGCCTGCACACACATGCACAACTATTAGGGAAAAATTATCTGTGCAAATTGATTATCTGTGTGAGAGTGATTCTGAGATTGAAAATAGAAGAAATGGTATTAAAAGTCAGTGCCCTCAGTCCAGGCACTGAGACTCCCTAAGCCAATGCATTCCAGTCAGTAAACTGCTATTATGCTGGTCCAAAGGAAGACATCAGAAAAAAAGTTTTAAGAGGGTGAATATCCACAGCTAGGTGGTCTGACCTCTCTGCTGATTGGCAATCTTTGGTTGCCTCCATACTGAACAAGGTTTCAGTAAACACCAGACATGATAAAGAAATTAGTATTACTGCAGTAATTACATCTGGTACAATATGAGTGCTACCACACAACCCCGTAATTCTCCCCAGGACCCTCATGCCAGCACGTGTGAGACATGCAGGATCACCACACTCCCCTGTGAAACATGAAAACATGGCCAAGGCAAGAGCTTCAACTCAGGGGAGCTGAGTTTAACCTTGGTCAACTCGCTATAAAGGGACTTAGGTTCCTCGGGGGGAATTTGGCATCTATGATGAAACACATGGTTCAGTTAACCTGGGTACTGCTGCTGCCAACAGGTCAAGACTCCTCGTGCAGCCAACTGTAAGCAGCGAAGATTCCAGGGCATGGGGCACAAACTCTGCTCCCTGCTCCAGCTGGAACAGAGGAGAAGGGGATTCAAGTCAATAGCTCCAGCTCTTGGAAAGTGCCTTAAACTACAAGGAGTCTTCCACGCTTCCTTCTGAAAATCTTCCACCTCTCAGAAAATAACTTAAGAGTCCCCCAGTGATGTAACACCTACTTAGCACTGTGACTGCCTTATGGATGCTAACGTCACGGAGCAGTGACGGGATCCATTAAAATGAATGTCAATTGTTCCCTTAACCTTTGTAGGGAGCCACATTCATCCCTTTAAGAAATACATTCATCCTGCCATGCTTTTAGTAGATGGTAATCTTAGCCCATGCCCTCCATAACTAATTGAAAAATCACCAATCCAAGTTTGGTCTTGCAGAGAGAGTGTGTGTTCGCCTCTCCAGCAGGCAAACCAGGTGTATTTACACAGTGGAAGAAGCCATTCGCTTCAGCTCTTTGCTACAGACCAGTATGGAAAACAGATTTCATGCTGATGATTTATAAAGTGCTTTTAGACAGCCCTTAAATAACGAGTTATAACCAGGTACGAACATCCAAAGCCACTGCTGAAAACATTCTCCTGCTTTTGCTGTGTTATTTATGCTGCTCCGGTCGCAATAACTCAGCTCCCTGGTCCCGCTCCTCAGCCCAGCACCAGGATTGACCCGTCTCAGCAACACAGATGTCTGTTTTCTATTTGGCTGTGGTATTCCCTGCGCAATATTAAAATGTCATCAATTCAGTTTAACAGGCCAAGTAAAGGCCTTAGTCAACCATTTAACAGCTAAGTAAAACATATGGCAAATGCATATCAGTCCAGGGATTGCATTAAAAGTTTAAGGGTTCAATTAAGAGGAATCTTGGTGGTTTGTTCTCAGGAGGTTAGGAAAACAGAAATGCCAAATGTTTCCCCTGTCCCTTGTAGCTGTTAAGCACCAGGCTGGAACCCTCTTGTTAAAGTGCTTTTTGTTAAAGTGCTATTCCAGTATGTTAAGAGCACCTCTGTATAAACCTCAGGTAAAATAAACTATTTATTAGGAAAATGGAGCCAATATTTTTATGTTGTTTTTTTTTAAATAATTGTTGTTGCTGTTGTGCTGCAGTGTCCTACCTTAAGTGCCTGTGTTCATTGTCACCACCTGAACGCTGAGGCTGGAAGTGCCCAAGCCTTCTGCAGGGCACTGCCTGACATCCCAGGCTGAAAGCTCAGACATAAACCAGCTGACTTGACTTTCAGAGCTTACCAAGGCTGTGTTTGAAGATACAAAACTAAACTGCATTATTACAATTTTCCCCATGGTTTAGCTTCTTTAAGGACATGGTCACCCAGCAGAAAGAACATGTTAAGTAAGTAATACATCCCACAGACAGCAGTGTCTCTAGATTCAAGCAGGTATTGACATTATAATGGACTGACAATATTGTTGTAGACTAATAAAAATATCCCAAAACACCTCAGCTTGCAAGAACAGATGTCCCAGCTTCCTAGGGACTAGTACAAGAGACTCCAGGTGTTGGGTCTCAGACAATCTGATGTGTCCATTGCACAACCATGGTGTGCATGTCCCATATGGACGATGCAGACGCCACCACAAACTCAGTCCAGCAACGTGCAAGGGGCAACAACATCGCAGCTGCGACTGGGTTGTCCCTGCAGTGTAGGAGCCCCCTGGGACCCACAGCTTTCTGCAGTGTCCCTGTTGGTCACCCTGACACCAGAACGCCCCAGCAGCCCAGGCAGGATATCTGGCTGAAATGCAATATATGGAGAGCACGCAAAAAAGCTGCACTTCCTTGGTGGATCAGTTAGATCACAAGACTGAGCTTGCTCCAGAGACAGACGGCACAACAATAGTCACAATTTTTGCTGCTGTTGTTATTTATAGGCACAAAAATGTAGATGATTTAGAAACTCAGAGTGAGCTGCCAAACTAGATACGGCAGCTGAACCCACTGCCTAAGAGTCAGCTGTGGTTTTGGATATTCCCTCGTACAGCAGCAGATGCAAACCCTGCAGGGCAGCAGCTCTGGGGCAGGAGGATGCAGCTCTGCTGGCACCTGGTCCACACCGGCACACAAGCCACCAACCACGCACACAAGCCACCAACCATGGCAAGATGGCAAATTTCAATATTCACACTGAAGACAGCAGTGAGATGCTGAGATCTGAATCACTGCAGCCAGCAGGCATTTTCTCCCCTGAGTACAAACGAGCTTTGAATTTGGCCCTAAGGTCCTCAAGCAACAGATGGAACACAGGATAAAGATGTGATTCCACAGATACTCTGCAAAGGACCCCAGCTGCAGGGAAAGATGCGACCACCTAGAAAAAATACACACGACTGATTTCAGCAGGTCCCTATACAGTGAGTCAGGTGTTACAGACTTCCCTGGTCTCCTCTCTGCCATGCTGCTCTCTGCTTTCACGCTGTAAAGGTTTCCTCCTGGTCTCTCCAGGTTTAGGGTACTGATGATGCTCAGGGTTTATCTCACAACGCTGCTTCTGTACCATGCTCCACCTCTGCTTGTAGCTCACTGATTTTGGGACATCACCCTGTCACCCTGCCCTCATCACCCAACCTGGGAAATACCCATGCCACCTCCACCAGCGCTGGGGGGGTTCGGACCACAAACTGCTGCTGCTCTCATAAGGGGATACGATAGCAAAATTGAGACTAGGGCAGAATTAATTTATTTTTTGTTTATTTTCTGTAATTTGGTACAACTAAACCCAAACATTAAAAATATTTTTAAACAAAAGCCATACTGAGAACAGATCATGGGGCACAGTGCAAAAGCAACCAGTGATTCAGACATTAATGCTTTTTATTAACCAAATAAAACACGGCGATGAATGCCTCAGAGTCTACAAATTATTCTCACAACTATGCAAAACTACTTTATGCTTCAGCTTTGGGGCATTGTTTAAAATTTACTTTAGCACTGTTTTCAGGAAAAATCAATTTATTTCACCCAAGTGGAGATTTAAGACATCAGAGAGCCATCTGGTGGTTTGATTGCCTTGTGATTAAAATTTGTCTCTTGGGCTCTTGACTTCCTCCAATGCTGAGCTAAATTGGCTGGCCCAGAGCATAAGTTTGGTAAGCATTACCATAAACATGGTAAGATGTGTGAAAGTAAAATTTCAGTATACGGAATTTCAGACAAAATTTTGCCATTGCTTTATAAATGTGAGCTGTTCACAGAGCACAAATGATGCATGTGCTCTCTGATTTCTTATATCTTGTTTACAAGTTTATAAGTGGAATAAAGTTTCAGAAAAATACCCCCGATGGAAAAAGAAAAGCAAAGTATTAACTACATTTATGTTTCATTTCTATGGAAAAGGTATTTAGTTTCTTAAAAAACTTCAGCATTTCCCCCCATGACTTCACACATTTTGAAAGAGAAATATATCTCTGGCTTTGGAAATAGAGAAAACAACAAAAGAAAAAAGTAAGAGAAAAAGCAGATACTGAAGCTAAGCAGTACTGCTGGTTCAGGCATTCCCACAGCATTTTTTCCAGGAGGGAATCAAAGCCCCATCACCAGTTTCTGGAAGGGTACCCACCCTTGAGGCCACTATGGAAAGGATTGTGGTCGCAGCCTGCCACCACCTCCTGGGGCAGAGGTCTGAAACGAGCAGAAGCTGCAGCTCCATTTGCTGTTATACCTAACCACGCTGGTGTGTGGTGTGTGCCTGAGTCTGGCTGCCAAATCAAGCTCCTCCAGGGCTCAGCAGAGGAAGGACTTGATAATTTGGCTAATTAGGTTAGTGCCGAGTTGCTCATTACTGTTCAGAGACTAGAGCAAATAACAACAGGCAACTTAGGAAGCTCTTCGCGCCCTCAGGGATGGCAGCAGCTGAGTGAAAGTCTTCATTAGGACGACTTCGGATGTCAACATTTATATTCCAGCTAAGTGTAATTTTGGATGTCCACGTCCCTCTTGGTGTTTGGCCCTTATGTGTCTATTCTTGCATAGATGTGCCCTTATCTCTCCATCCCTGCATAGACGTGCAAGTCTTACTCCCCAATCTGAACCTCCTAAACAGAAGTTCAGGATGTGTAGTTCTGCTCTCATGATAAATCCCAATCTGGAACAGGGTCACCACCATCATTATTTGGTTTACCTGACAAGCAAATCCATGTGCTTGGATTTTTTGACCATACCAACAAAAGTCAATTTTGCAGAGCTTCATTGCATAGGTCTCATCGGTACCTGTGCAAACCTCCCCTTGGACTGTGGATAAGTATTAATTAAGAGCAAGGAAAGATGGTGACAAGGCAGTTGTCCTCTCCTGGAGGATGGAGTAGGAGTCATTCCCGGAAAAGGTGACAGGAGTTACACCTGAACCTCAGCAAAGCGATGCTGTGCTGCTCTCTGGAAGGCAGCGAAGCCTGAACCCTGGGATATCAGGGCTTTCCTGGAACTCAAATACCATCGTGAACTTGTCTGCGTTTCCCTGAAAAAAAACCAAACCCATAGGACCCTGATTTCAGCCTGAATTGGTGCCACAGCAGCCAACAGAAAGTGCAGAGGAGAAAAGTTACTCTGAAACAAACCAGCAATTTCTGAAGCTTTGTAGCAAGGGGAGGACAGATACTGTTTTTGTTTTACATCTTCGGCAGGGACTTCGCGTGATTCATTGCCAAGATTTTCATCCTTCACTGGTCAGTTGGTGTTCCTCCTCCCCTCCTCAGCCACTTTTTCTACTTGCTTCCAGTATTTTCATCATTTGTATTTCCCTGTGATCCCCACAGGAGGAGCCTCAGTACCACTCTAGCAGGCAGAATTGGCAATCACCAAAGAGCTTTTGCAGTTTCAAGCTATATAGGCAGCTGTCCTTTCAGCTATTAGCCAGGAAATATTTTTTTTAAATGACTCTGAAAGAGCATATTGATCAATCTGGAAAGAGTTTCTAGGGATATTTTCCATGGACTGAAATCTCTTTAGTCAGAGGCACTTGGTGCATCGGGAGCTATAATTTAAGAATGTGATTCTCAGTTCCCTGTGTAGGGGATTATTTATGGGGGCAAAGTTACATTAGAAATTGTTTGCAGGACCGTGAGATTAAATATACCTTTAATGACAACTCTGCCAGCAAACCATGGGAGATTTCTGAAGTGCTGGAGAATAGCTGGTAAGACAGCTTCATCCCGGAATCGGGCAAAATTAGGTTTGGAAAATTGTGCACTTCTCTTTTGACACCACCACAGGGTTCTTCTTGTGCCCTAAAGCACATTTTTCCCCTCCAAATGCTTTCATGTTGCCTTCTGCTGGTTGTCTCATCTATGAGCTCTAGGGCTTGTGAGATCTCCAAGGCTAGAGCAACATAACTGTGCCGTTGCTAACCTCCCAGGTCAGAACATCACAGCATCCACCACAGACAGGCTGGGAGCACAGACGGATCCTTACCCGTACCTGCTCTCAGATTTTCCAACCAGGAGAGGACAGACGCATTGCTCCACAAACCATGATCCACCTAGAGCACTTCTGTGGGCCCAGGATGCCTGGAGATGCTCCCAGGGTTCTACCTTAGAGGTGGCCCTTGTGCTATGAAAAATCTCGGTTGGCCTCTGGTCCCTGTTCTGGCACAAAAAAACCAGTTAAACTCTAATTCTGCCACTAAAATGTGCTGGTAGTAGCAACAGTTGCTGGAAGAACTGCTTCTCAGTGCTCTAAGGCTGGTTAATTTAATAATAAATCTATAGATTGACGTTACATGAGAAATAACAGATCTTTTATTTTGCAGGTGTTTAATTATTAATAAATTAATGAGATGGAAACTGAAGTGCAAGGAAAAATGGTTCTCAGTCTGAAGGAAGTTAATATAAAATCTAAAGTGCATTCTCTTCCAGCTTATTAATTTTGAGGTTGATGTAATAACCTCAAGAGGACTTTTTTTTTTAGTTTGTCTCTTCTCTTAAGTTTATATTCAGATCTGCACAAAAGTAGTTCTTATATTCAGACTAGATCTTGAAAGAATTTTCTTTTAGAGTGAATTTTCCTATTTGGAAAAAGAAAACAGAACAAAGCCATTTATAAAATGTGGTAAAACCTGAAGATAAATGTTACTCAGAAAATTCTTACTCTTCAGAGAAGAACCAACCTGAACTCAGTTTTCCATTGCTAAAATACAAAATGTACTCTGCAAAATTTTAGGAGGAAATTCGTTATATGACTTATTACTGATCACACGCGACCATACCCAATGCACCTGCAATACAGGCCACTTTCTGTTCTAATTTTCTTGGTGTTAGAGACAATTTCAAACTGCAGAATCCAGAAGTGGGGAGAAAAATTCTTGCATCATTTTGTCCATCAACCCCTCGATTGTTTCCTCTGAAGCTGCAGGACTGCTCCCCACTTCTCTGTCCCGTTCAGCTTTGAGTGACAGATCTGTTCACTCTTCATTCAGAGGGTAACTTCAATTGTTACTAAAGTGTGTCCACATACTCATCATAAAAATTTCCTTTTCTTTCATTCTTTTCTTTCCTTTCACACCATTTCTAGCCTCTCTGAGGTAGATGTCTCAAAACCAGTACCACCATGGAAACTTCAGCTTTGACATCCTTTAGGCAGGTTGGCTGTTTCCTAAGGTCTTGCACCCAGTGGGACCCTCCCCAAATTTTCCTGCTTATCCTCTGTGAGCTACGTTGGAATCACCACTGCTGCTATAACAAATCCCATTGGTATCTCCTTCTCCTCTTTCTGAGGGTGTATGAAAACACCATCACTAGCACCAAAATCCCAAACACCGCTCTTCTCCACCACTGGGAAACACTGAGCTGCTTGCGGAGCAACTTATTCTCTTTTAAAATTCAAAAGAATATGTTAAAAATACCATAACTTAATGTCACAGGGGAAACGAGCTCCAAAGTTTTCTTTGGAATTTCTTGCTGAACAGAAGTTTCTGCAGACGGTGTTTGCTTTTCCCTAAAAAAATGGATACATCCTTCTCCCCACCCTGGCAAGAGCTTGAATCACAGTTCACCGAGCATATGGAAAAACTCACGGTGACTTCAATGGTTTTGAGCAACATCCCACATGCACACATAAGCTTTTAACCTAAACGTCCTTCTAAAGCATAGTTTATTCTAGACGGCACGCTTGCTGATGTTTCTTCTCCAGAGAGAGGTTTACAGAGCTGTACTTGCTTTTGCAGGTTAACAGAGCTGCAGAAACTGATGTCCTGGCTTTTTTAACACCTGCAGTCAGAGTGAGTAATCAGAAAATGTCTGTCATAGTTTTCCAACAGCAGCCAGTTTCTCTCCCCTAGCAGTCTGCATCCACCAGATACTGTGCATAACGTATCTCATATTAATCATCACTTGGTCAAACTAACCTCTTCAGCTCTTTTAAACTCTTCCCAGGCATTTCTGCCAGACTCTTAAATCATTTCTGTACTTCTTGTCACAGATAGTCTCAATATCCTAATGCTTTTTCAAACATCATGGGTGACGCATGAAACTCTACATTCCCCTGTCAAGCCCTCAAAATAACCACTCTATACTTAGAAAAGGAAACACCTCTCTGTTTCAGCCACCGTGAAACACTGAGCTGTTTATGGCACACATGCTACCACTTTCAAAACTCAGAGGAATATGTATTTCCCTCTGTTGAAGGCACTTGTAGGCTCACTCTTTGTCAGGGAGATATCCATCAGAAAATGCACAGGGATCCACTTACAGGCAAGAACTCTACCCCTCCATCTCAAATTAACCAGTGTTTCAAAAATCATGAGGAAAGATGTGGAGAAGGAACAGAATGACCCATGTTTCTCTCTGGGAAATCAGCTTGAACGGGATGCTGTAAGTAACACATGCAAATATACTTTTGTGTGTGTGGCAATTTAGTTTAGACCTTAATGGCTTAACTGAATCCCTTTCAAACTGCATAGTAAAATAAACGGGTGCAGCAGCCCAAATGTATAAATACCTTTTGAAACATCTTGAATTTTTAGACAGTGAATCAAAGTGAAACAGAAGGATGCAGGCTTATTTTTATACCACTTTCCTACTACTCAAATTGTAAGAAACAATAAAATACATCATAAGAGACATCTTGAGATATTTTGGCATGCCTCTAAACTGAAATTCAATGGCTCAACATGCTATCTTGGATAATTTAACTTTGAAATCTTTCCTAATTCTTCTCTGGATTATTGCCAAACATAAGCTTGATTTCAAACCTCGCCCTGTTTGGTTTTGCACATCTGAACTGAGAACGACATAAAACATTTTAAGTGGCTCTTGGAGAACTTTTAAAAAGTGTTATTGATGAGAACAGCATTTACATGTGCTGGGATGGCCATGTGAATGCTGGTGAGACCACGAAGCAAGGGCTGAAGGGCAGCAAAGAAGGGAAACTCATTGGATGCTGTGGTGGAGATTGGACCATCTTGCTCATTTGCTCTCATCAGCTTGAAGGCGGTGGCTTGGTCCATGCTGAAGGCTGAGCCTCCCAACGGCTGATGATGCTGACAAATTCATGGTTCCCAGAGGTGTGAGACAGCACACCAACACCTGCCCACCACAGCCTTCTAACATAGTCTTCCTTACCCTTGTTCACTCTGGAACACCAGGCACATCCCTTCAGGTTTTCAGCCCTTAGACAGGGGGTCCGGTTGGTTCTCTCCTCCTCATAAACCTGTTTTTGAGTGTGGACCTTTCCCAGACATTGTCTGCATGTCTCGCCTTTCCCGCCAGCTCTGACTCAGCCAGCGTAGGACTGTGAGCAGCAATGAGAGGCACATCCATGACAGCTTCCTCCCAACATACTCCCTCCTCCCCTCCCTCACCACCAAGCAGCTCTTCACACTGCCAGGGAAGCACAGGATGCTGCCTTAGCACTGACTCCTACCCACCAGCTGCTACACTTAACTTGGGATCAGCCGCGGCCTCTCCGCCTCGGTAGGGTAGCAACCAGCTCAGCCTCCAGGACCAGAGATACCAAGACCGGACTTAAGACCCTCCTTCCCGATCCTGAAATTGGCTGGGAGGGGAGACATGTTGGTCATCTCAAAGAAGTGGTGACTTTGGTTGAGGATCTGACCGTGCAGATCCAATTTCAGGATTCGAAGGTTGTCTTGTCTTCTGCCAGGAGGGAGACATAGAACACACCTACAAATGCCAACTAAATGAGGGTCAGGAAATGAGCTTAAGCACACACTTAAGCACCAAATAGCTGAGGTCCATGGATCGCCTCCTAGCTCACACCGTGGCTCTGTTTTGGATCACTACAATGAGATCTCTCTCTTAACACCTCCTAGCTTCCCACACCGGTCACTAGGTCATGCAATTCACACCCTCAGTGTCACACTGTAAAAGTGTTGTTGTGGTGGACTGCAACATGGTCCTTCACACCCTATGAGACACTCTGAACTGAAAAAAGCATGTAGCATATTGATCATATGTGAGGGCCATCATGGCACCATCTGCAGCCTCGAGGAGACCAAGGGCCAAATGCTCTGTGGCATGGATGTTCCTGAGAAGCAGAGCAGACTGGTCATAAGCAGGGTAGAAGTAACTCCTATCCTAATTAGATATTGGGAAGAAATTCCTTACCGTGAGGGTGGCGAGGCGCTGGCAGAGGCTGCCCAGAGCAGCTGTGGGTGCCCCATCCCTGGGGGTGCTCAAGGCCAGGCTGGACGGGGCTGGGAGCAGCCTGGGCTGGTGGGAGGTGTCCCTGCCCGTGGCACAGGCGTGGAACTAGACGATCTTTAAGGTCCCTTCCAACCCAAATGACTGATTTACAATTCTATGAAGCCTGTCCTAGACACGTGGCCCAGAGGTCAAGGAAAAGCCCCTTACTCTCTTTATCTAGCAAACCAGATCTAGCCAGCACCAGGGGTTTTGCACATTCTTTGCTGCAAATATCAGGTTTGGTTCTTTCCCACCTTTTACCTGGGAATTTTGTTTGCCAAAGTATTTTTTACTTCCCTAGCTTATCACAAGCACTTTACCATCCCATGCAATGCTGATTTTTTTTCAGTTATTATTACAGCCCTATCCAGAAGCAAAAAATATTTCACCTATGGGACTGATCCTATCAAAGTTAGCAGAATAATTCTAGCTGAATTCAGCAACAGCATGTTGTGCCCCTAGATGTGAGCATGGACACATGGTCTCTGCACTCCACAGGGTTGAGAAAGCCCCAGGGAGCGTCACAGCTGATAATCACTTGGCTGGGCATGGAAAGCAGATCAGTGCTGCTCACCCCCATCCTCAGGCCACTAGTCCTGTTTGTTCTCTGTCTTGCTTCTAGTCCCTCCACACAGTCCTTGAAGATCCCTTTGAGGCATTTGGTTTATACAGTAAAAGGAGCAGGGCATTCCTTACTGAATATGGAATGAGATTATCTACTGGTCCCAGGTGGCTTGATGGTTGTTAATTTTCATCAGTCCATTGCTTATGCAGTTTTGACAGGAGAGGCAAGCCTTTGCTCAGCACGATTGAGCTCAGGAATCAGGGCAGAAATCTCTGGGTCAATAGGTTTCAAGATATAACTGTAACCCCTCCTCAAAGTGGTGGTAAGCACGGGATCATCATAGCCACAGAACAGCCATGCAGAACAACCGTTCTCTAGTTTTTGAGGGCAAAATCTGCCATTTTGCAGACAGACACATGGTGCTTCCTCTGCACTGCACAATGTGTGTGGTCGCTTGTGCTGGTCATTTGAGAGGTGATCTTCCTAGATGTACTACAGCCTTTAAACCTTTAAGAGATTGGTATCAAACTAAAGTTATCTACCTAGAGCTTTCAACCAATCTATCCAACCACATATAAGTCATTCACCAACTTGGTTGTAACCCAACTGAGAAGGAGGAGATTTCAGTGGAAATAAAGCTCAAAATAGTACTCAAAATAGCCAAAGCTGGAATTCACAGTCCCCCAGATCAGTTTTGGGCGTAACTGAGGTCTGATGGGTCTGTAGTCTCTGTCCTGTATGTACCCTACGACTCCACCAATGCGCAATACCACTTCTCAATATCACCTTAGTTTATTTTTGTCCTATGAAATGACTATAAAGAACTTTCCTGCAAACAACATACCCAGGGTATTATGAAACTTGATAATCTATGATTTATGAGATTGTAGGAGTGGGTCTTTTTTTCCTGAGCAGTTATATTTTTACATGTTGCTTTGACTTAATAATGCACATAGCAGAAACCTGTCTGTTCACTGTGCCTTAGATTTGTAAAGGACTCATTGAAAAAAGTGAAATTTTTAGAAAACTGATGAAAAAAACAAAGCCATCAAGTTCTTCATTAATTAGCATTAGCTAAGTAACTGCAGGAATAACTGAACTACCCTACTTTCTTGCTGTAGGTAAAGATTAAAAATCATTCAGTTTATGGCAGTTTTCAAGTTGCTAAGGATTATGAGAACAATGCACGCTATTTTCAGCACATTAAGGAGAGTGAATCAAATGCAAGAGCCTAATCTTTCAAAAACAGTCCTTCAGATGATTCATCTGCAGAAGCCTGACTGGAACACCCTGTGTGGCCTGACACCATCACATTGCCTCTCTGTGGGAGCCAAGGCAAAGTCCCTACTATACACCCAGACAAGTAATTAAGACATTGGGCTTAGAAGGGAAATCTTGTATATGTCAAGTATACCAGAGGAACTCTAAGAACAGGTAGATCCTGTGGCCCAGCCAGGGTGCAAAGGCTTCACTCCAGTAAAGGAAATAAGTGGTGAAGAAAGCTTGGACAAGTCTTATGCTATCAAGTTTAGCTGCTGGTGCTGGTTAAACTTCGGTTCTTTGTGTCTTAAATAGTACATTTCTATCATAAATTTTATTATCCATTATTTAGATATATAGACAGGCAAGGAAGGAGAGGCAGTGGAGTTGCCCTCTATGTAAAAAAAAAGGAGTGATTGCACAGAGCTGTCTGAAAATATAATGAACAGGTCAAGCCAACAAAGGAAACCACATGGTAGGTGTTTACTACAGACTGCCTGATCACAAGGAAGATGTTGATGAGGTGTCCTTACTTCAACTACAGGATGCACCATGGTCACAGGCTCTGATTCCACTGAGGGACTTCAACCACCCTGACATCTGCTGCAAAAGCAGTCAGAAAACTGTTAGCATTCCAGAAGACATTCAGAGCAGGTTGAGGATAGGTTTTTTAATCCAGGTGATAGACAGTCCAACCAGAGGAGAAGTGTTACTGGACCTGCTGCTCACCAAACCAACACAGATGGACTTATTGGATGGGATACTGGTGGATGAAAAGCTGGGCATGAGCCAGCAGTGTGCACTTACGGCCCAGAAAACCAAACGTACCCTGGGCTGCATCACCAGCAGTGTGGGCAGCAGGGCGAGGGGGGTGATTCTCTCTCTCTGCTCCACTGTCCTAAGACCCCCCTGAAGTGCTGCAACCAGCTCTGGAGTCCCCAGTGCAAGACAGACGCGAACCTGTTGGAGTGGGTCCAGAGGAGGCCACAAAAACGGTCAGAGGGCTGGAGCCTCTTTCCTGTGAGGCCAGGCTGGGAGAGCTGGGGTGGTTCAGCCTGGAGAAGAGCCGGCTCCGGGGAGACCTTTCTGCAGCCTTTCAACATATAAAGGGGGCTTATGAAAGAAAGATGGGGACAGAGTTTTTACCTGGACCCATAGTGATAGGACAAGGGGCAACAGTTTTAAACTGAAAGATGGTTTAGACTGGACATGAGACAAAAAGATTCTTTATGATGAGGGTGGTGAGGCACTGGAACAGGTTGCCCAGAGAAGTCATGGATGCCCCACCATTGGAACTGTTCAAGGCCAGGCTGGGCTGGATGGGGGCCTTGAGCAACCTGATCTAGTGAAAATGTACCTACCCATGGCATGGGGGTGTTGGACCAGATGATCTTTAAAAGGTCCTTTCTGACCCAAACCCTTCCATGATTCTATCATTTGTCAGAAGATAAAGCTTTAGAACTTTCAAAAAAATTCTGAACATATCACCAGAAGTAAAAGCTTACAAGCAATTGTATTTACTTTCCATCTCTCTGTACCAAGGAGTTTCACAAGGCAAAGGCTTCACAGGTTAATTGTACAAGACGGAGCTGCACTAGAATCTGATGCTATCTGCCGAGTGAGAATTCAATATGAGGGAAAGTAGGATACCTTTTGGCTTAGGAATTTCTCTGAAAAACATAAATAATGCTGAATTCTCTAAAATGGGTCATTACGTGAGAAGTAATGCATGGGAAAGGAAACATGTTTTCTGAAAGCAATGTTAATATTCACATTCTAAAGGGCACTTGCGTGTTCAGACTGAAAAAAAAAAGACGAATATTTATGCATTCAGAGTCCAAATAGAGTAAAAACAGTACGTATTTCTTCTGCCTTGCAAATAATTATTCAACAGGATCATGACCTGGAGGCCATGAATATAATTTACTACCAAGAGGCTACAGAATAAGTAAACAGCAAGAAAGTAAATTTCACATTAACAGCCACACCGGCATGGTGTATGCATGGCTGAAGGTACACAAGAAAGTGTCTTGAAGACTGGGTCAGTGCTCCTTCTGCTAGCTCAGGTTCCCTCTTCCATTTGTTCTTCTCCTTGTCCTGCATTTGGGAGAGACCTAATCACCGTGCAGAGCTACCTGTGGCTAAATAAGGGCTGGTATCTCCAGGTGGGAATTAGGTTGGCAGAATATAATTCTGCAAAGTACTTCTAAAACTTTTGTGTTCGTGCCAGTGGTGAGACTGTGGACAGGCTGAAGTTTGAATTGTGTCAGAAAGCTCTGAAAAATGCATGCCAGGGAGAAACTCTTGCTGCAGTGATTCATGCCACAGAGTGACGGACAGCAGTACCAGTGCCAGACCAGCAATGCTTGACGGATGAACTGATATGTCTCGCTCTGAAATCTAAAAAGAAAATAAAACCAGGAGAAATCTTTTAGCTGCTTTGCTTTTCTTTTTTAACAGCTTTTTGGTGACAGTGTCCATATTCTTGCAGAGAGGGAGTAGGATTCAGATGACATGTTTTGAGAAACCCTTTGAAACTGAACTAAACCAGCCTTTAAGCAATATCACTGTGCCAGAACTTGTACTTTAAACCACTTGGTGTTTGCATAATGCATTTGTTTGACACACTTACATGCCTAAACTGATATTACCTCAAAACTCCATAGAGTTTAACATGTTTATCCTCACAGCATTCACATGTGGCAGTAAGAGCTGTTATTTCCACTTCCTGAAAGAGGGCCAGAGGCACGGAGGCTGTGCCTAGTCTGTCCCTGAATGGGAACAGGGCATGTCCCGCAACTGCCCAAGCTGTCAGGGCTGCTGGCACACTCCCCTGGGCCAGTTCACCCTGAGGCAGCCATCCTTCTGGCCAGTGCCTGGACACAGGATAGCATTGATACAGACCTTTTTTATTTAGTGGTGTAGATGTAGTAAAAAATGTCATTCATATCTACGCCCCAGAGTGGGAATAAGATGCCCAAGCACCCAGACAACTTTCCCAGCAGAGTCAGTGGGTTTGAAGGCTTATATGTCAAGTCAAAGGCTCTCGTGCCCCCAAGAATCCTGCTCCAAAGGCACTTTCTGGTGTTTATTATTGAGGACAATAAGTATTTCAAACATAGAGCTGATTATTAGTTATCTTACTCATTATTGCAATGCATCCCAGGGCATCCATTACTTGGAGCTCACTCTTTCACATGTGAACAAGAGAGAGATGGGGAAGAGAGCCAGCTTGCCTTTCTTTCCAACCTGGAGGGCACCTGGGCACACTGGAGATTCCAAAATCACCCACCTCACCTTGCCCCTCCAGAGATCCAGGTATAGTTCACTCCCTCTGCACAGGGAGAGCACAAATCGCAGCCCCCAAAGTCGAGGGAGGCGATGGAGCGAGACTGCTATACCATGTGCTTTGGCACATTGCTCCTTCATCCCCATATCTGCAATAAACATTTTCACCTGCCTGCAGCATAAAGAAATGGATATTAAAACTTGGGATACTGCTGTTCAGTTTCTCTCCAGCCTGGGTTTAGGCTGCTGTTTTATAGCTCTCCCTTACCAAGTTTTAACTGATGCCTCTTTTTGTTCCCCTCCATCGCTGGTATGATGCATTTGCCTGCATCCATATCTAGGCACAGTAGGTGAAATCCTGGCTTTATCTAAGTGGATTTTTAACTTTGGATGTCATGCCTCTACTCTTTTAGACTCCCACATATCTATGCCATAAGGATAAATAAATCTATGCAATGATGATGGCCATCACCAGTCATGCTGTTACACTGAGTCACCAGGCAGCCTGGGTTATATTCTCTATAGGTTTCTGCACAGCCCTGGATGGGATGGAAGGATAAAGACACTGCACAGCTACTGTACAACATAGGCTACCTAGGGAAACACCAGAGGGAATCAAAGCATATCCGAATACGTTTTTCCAAATAGTCAATAGATGCTAACAAACAAGTCCACTCACTTTGGCTCATTCCCAGATGGACCACAGTATTCCTCAGTGGACAGTGCCAGAGGTCAGATTCCAGTACTCTTATTTCTTTTAACAACTTACTGCTTGAAGAGTAGCACTGACTTAAGAAAAAAACCACCACAAAACCAATTAATCTTACCCAGAATTAATTAGGAAAGTGTTCTTTTTCTGTGGGCAGGGAAATTACAAGACAAAATGATCTGAGACCACAATGTAAATCAATGATAGAGTAAGAAAAGATCTCAAGATTTTCAGAGTGTGCTCTAACCACAAAAAAATCCATGCAAGACTCTGGAGAGCAGCAGCCCCTTGTTCCTACTACACAGTGCTGGTAAACAGGCTAGAATATTTTTCCACAGATAAAGAGACTTGTCCCTTACCCATTCTGCTACATTTTTTAGCTTACAGAAGAACATTCCAATTCCTCTAGCAGAATGCACTCAGTCTTCCCCGCGCATCAGAGACAGTCTAATGAGCACCGACCACTGAGATACTGTGTCTGCTTCTATTTTTTCTACCATATGGCTCAGCTTCTGCTTTTCCCTCCTCCACCTCCTCCTCCTCCTCCTCCTCCTCCTCCTTCTCCTTCAAGACATGAGCTGTCTCCTCTGCCACTGTCCCTTTGGTTGCAGCAGGAGCCCCTGCTCCAGGGGCTGCACCAGCAGCGCACACAGCAGCGTACCGAAATTTAGAGCCAACTAATCCTTCCTGACTCATTAACAGCTGATGGGTATTTGCAGTGGTCCTTCAAGACATTAGAGGCACACCATTATGTCATTCGCCTTGCCAGAGGCTGTCACACATCAGGAAAAGCAACCAAGCAATAAAAAATATACCTGTGCCTGCCTCCCACTGGAATCCAAGGGGCTATAACCTACAGACTGGCTTCAGGTGACCTACAGCACCTGAATATGCAGAATATGAGATGAGCATTAAGTGCAGTCCCCTTTGGGATGTCTCTGGCCCACTCTGCTGTTGCAGGTTTGGAGAGTGGTATGTTCACCCGTGTAACATGGGAAAATTGTAGCAAAACACCTTGTACAGAAAGAACACTTTGGATGAATGTACATGCAAATGGAGTGGGCTGAGAGCAGGCACGTGGCCAGGAAAGCAGCTCAGCCACAGGTGATAACCTATTATATGACTATCAGCATGGTCACATTTAACAGCATGCTGCAAGGAAAAGGATACTTAGGCCAGAGAGCAGCTCTAGATCTTCAGTTAAGTGCACAAGCAGCAGCTACATCAGTTATTTTTCTTTTTTTCTTTCTTTTCCTCCCCCATTGCTGTTTGCCATTGCTGTTGTACAAACAGTTGCATTTTTGCACTACGCTATTGAACATACACAGCCATGAATGCACTGGCAAATTTCTTGAGTTAATTGAGCTCAGGTGGGGCCAGGATTAAAGGAGAGACTGACTGTTCAAAAGCACCTCTCTCCAGCTTGGTGGGAAGTGCTGTTGGCAGCAGCCCTGGCTCCTTCTGCCTGCAGGCAGCGCTCCTCACTACCACTCAATTGTAAAGTAAATGTCCATACACAGCAGGAGAATGGTCTCTCCCCAAAATGTTCCTATAAGCTGTTTCCAGGAGCTTCTGTGGCTCTCCTGAGTGGCCACATCTCAATAGCAAGGAAAGGGAGTCCACCTACAGCCATGTGAAGCTCCTGGGGGAAGAAGGTGCAAGATAAAATGCTTTTCCCCAAGAAATTTGCTTTTTAAAATATATTTCATCTAAAGTATGACTGAATCTTTAGTGACAGAAGTCTAACCTACATTTCTCTCGCCACCCTTCAAACTAAGCAAGACAACAGCAACATGAAGCAAAACCTCTATAGAGCAAATCCAGCTGCAAAACTGTCTGAAAAGAGCAGATTTAAAAGCTTCTGGCAGAGAGTTTCCAGCACCAAGAAGCAAAATGTCAGAAACACTTTCTGCAGATGGTCCTGCCCCATGTTTACAGGGGCACAAGCGTTAAATGATGGAAAAGACCCTGGGGTGCAGTGACATAAATATTCCCACAGATAAAGCTGGTGAGCAATCAGAGCAAGGTAATTTCCCTCCCCTCTGCTCAATATTGCTTAATTATGTATTAATACACTTCTCCTGTCCAGTGGTACTGGGTAATGTTTTGCAACAGGGTGACCATGAAATTTAGGACTGAATATATCTAATAACACTGTCACAACTTCATCACGATGGCAGGACGGATGCTTGGCTCTGTTTTTTCCTAAAGGAATAACCCCTTTTATGGAGCTGTAAGATGCTCATGGCAGAGTTTTAATGGCAAAAACTATTTGTTGCAATAGTTGCATGAATTTTATTTTGCTAACTGACTTTTAATATTAAGAATGCCAACCCCAGTTTTTAGTAATGCTGCCTCCTTGTAGGCTTATAGGTCTTAAAATCTCAGCCCTCTTTCAGTGGATTTCAAATTATGTTTCTGACTTCTTTTTCATTACAGTGCATTTTGGAGAGGGCTATTGTCTTTCCGCAGGACATAGGGACATTTGAAACCTCCACTATGTCTCACCCAAGGATATCAGTGCTCCTTAGAGTATCATCAATTAGGGATGAAGAAAACAGAATTAAAAAGTGGTTAAATGCTACTAACCAACAGAATAATCAGACAGAATAAACACCAAACTCCTCCAAACCACCTTCAGTACTGAAGTAGAGAAACCCTTTTACAGCTAAGCCAGGATCCCACAGCCCCAAATTGTAATTTTGTCTTGGAGAAGAAGGGAGAAGAAGACATAAGTATTTGGATCTCTGAACACACTTTTCCTCCAACTTAGGGGAAAAAATGGCCTTTACAGGCTGAGATATAACCATGTGGAATGAATCAGAATAAAACGAGCACATGTTCTATAAACGCATCAAAGAACGGCTTCACCAGCAGCAGTATTTTCTTTTTCTATAAAATGCTTAAAAAAGTAAAAGTTTGGGTACAGCAGACCTAACCACTATTTCAGAAAACAGAAAAAAACAAAATCCTCCACATTTATTTTCCACTGAATAATTTTCCAGGGAGAAATTTAAAAGCAGAAAACTATGGCAAGAACTTCTGCAGTCCTGTGAAAATAGTTTCTGTAAGAAGAGGTAACCACAGAACTACGGAAAGAAGTCAAAACAGGATTTCAAACAGCAACCTCTATTTCCATTAAAAATTCTAGGTTTTGCACAATCTTGTTTAGGGCCCTCACCCCCAGCGCAGCCACAGAAAACTATGTGAATCTCCCTGGCTTTAAAAATATGCCCTTTGAAGAGTTCTGGGGGAAAGCACCAGACAAAATGTAAAGCAACAGATCTTTTCTTTCAGTGTGAATATGAAAGGGATGATAATGCTTCATCATCACCTTGCTTGATAGGTTCTTCTAGAAGCTGTACACAGGGCTTCTAGATAATAAAATACAAATATAACTACAAGTTATTGCAACACTGCTCTGGAAGTGCTTATAGACCCTTGACCAGAGTAACCTACCTAACTGTGCTACCTAGAGCAGAGGTTGGAGCTGAGATATGGACATGCTTGGGAAATTGAGCCTGGTTTTTTGCCAAAAAATCATTAAATGTCTTCTGGTACGCACTGATATGTAACACTCGTGAGCCTACGACTGTCCCCTTTACCACAGTCCTGTACAACTTTCCTCCAGAAGAAAACTCAGGAGGAAAACCCAACTTTTAATAATGATTTCACCATGTGAAAGAATGGACTTATGAATGCCGATGTTAATTTTGCATCTTGCTTCGATGCCGTGTTATTCCACTTCAAAGCTTTCCAGGTTGTTATGGAAGTCCTTTTTTGTTTAAGCGAGTGTAACCATTTAATCAGAATGCCTCCACGTCATGCCTGAGAAGGATCCTACCATATCATAATGAATTCTCATACTGTGGCATAGATGGATTTAACATTTATTATCTGCCTTGCTGCAAAGCCCCTTCCTCCTGAATTAAATGCCAGCTATTTAATTGATTTCAGTGCAGCACAGTGTAAATTACCAGGTACTGAAAGATGCAGAACTAAATGTAAAAGACTCATTCAGTGACTATGTGAACATCAAGTAACCAGCAATGAAACTTCTGGGCAAAGCATGAAAGGAAGGAGATGGTTATTCAAAGCCAACTAAATGGAGAGAAAATTGCTAGGGCTCTAAATAGCCACCTGCCTGCTGTTTGGAGAGAAATGCCTCACTCCTGCTCTCAGGGAAGCACTGATACTATACAGGATTACTGACAGATATATGTATTGCTGCCCCATGAATTGCCTATACCAGACTAAGCTATACAATACAGGTACATACACACCCATGCCCAGCTGCAACAGGGAGCCCAAAGTGGGAGTTAGCAAGGGAACTGTTCGTGGGCTGAAGGAAGAAACTCACATTGATGCTGCCAAAATTCTTTGCTGTAAAAAAACAATCAAGGCACATACTCTTACCCTAAGGATTTGGTACTGGCCCTTGCTGGGGACCGGACATTACACCAAATAACTCTCAGAAAGTACTTGTTCACTGTATTCACCAGTATAGGAAAATAGTCAGATGTGCCTGTCTGATTTATGAGAACTTCAAATCTTTCTGTAACTTTATAAAGAATAATACATTAGAACAAAGTTTATTTGGAACTTTGGCCAAACTTCTTGTTTTCCATATTGACAACGGCATCTTCACAACAATAGATATATTAAAGAAAAAATCTACTTTTGTCTGAACTGTTCACATTTCTGTAAAAGCAAACAACTTTAAAATGTTGTCTATTCAATGAAAATGTGGAAACATTTCTCCATTACCTCTTTAGTCCCAAGGCTACAGGGAAAAAAATCACTCTCCATCAGATGTAGCATAATTCTTTGACTGAAAAAAACCCACCCTTGGTGTTGTGTCGCTAATGAGTCCATACTGAGACACTTCAGGCTAAGCTAACAATACTGAGTGCAAGCTTTGGAGCAGGGGTGTCGCCAGTCATCTACACTTGTTGAAGGTGACTAGCTCTAAGTGGTTTTGGAAATCATCATGAGAAAGTCTTTTATAGTCCCCAAGCTGAAGAAGATCCTCACTATTCCTGTGGTGCTGTAGGAAGGCTGGACTGATGCCCATGGACTCTAAAATGCCTGCTCCTAGCCACAGCTGAAGCCCTTGCATGTCAAACAGCACAAGGAAGCAACATGGCTGCTGTTCAGTGCCATTCCCAGGAGAAGGTGCTGCGTTCAGAGGCAACACAGGGAGTAGGAGCTACCAAAACCCCTACCATAGCCAGAAAAAAAGAAGAACCAAAGTGCTAAGGGCAGCTAGGACCACCCAATGAACACATTCACACTTTCAGGATCATACAAGATCAACACAATTACAGGTGTCTCAAAGTCATTTTGGTGATCACCCTGTAGTCTATTAATTTGTTACTGACAAATCTATGCATGCCCTGATCTCTACCCCGACATCAACCTTTCCTAGTCAGCTTACAAACTCAGCCACTGGAAAAGGTGAGATACTCCTTTGTATTGAACACTCACCAGTGTAACCCAGCTGATGTAATAATCTTTTTTCCTCAAAGAAAAAAATGTGAAATTGATGCTGGATTAATAGCTGCTACCGAGTTCCCAGGGGCATGATGCCAGGGGTCAGTTTATTATGTGGTCAGCAGCTTGCAAAGCTCCATGAGAAAGTACTGTGGTACAGTGAGATTAACTCCTTTACCCTTTTAGCAGGGTGGCCTGTGTTGTCCAGTCAATATGCCTTCGGAGATTTTGATAAGGCATGACTATTTTTTAGGATGTCTTTTTTTTTTGAGCTGTACTGATAGACCACCTCTGACTGCATTTAGCAGTAGAAACGGGTTGGAATCGAAACCTGTATTACACATGCTCAAATAATAAGGACAATTTCAAAATCTAACATCCCAGCTCTGCAGTCTGGGCCCACGTCTGCGGTATGTTCACATTGAAGGCTGTGATGGGCCCAGGATTCATTTTCCTGAGTGCTTCTCCCACAGTTATGGTCTGATGCTCCCACTCGTGTCACACATGCTCAACCCTGTTGCTGCTGTCCCACTTTGCTTTCCACATTCACCAGCTGGATCCATCCCCTGGATAGCTGTGCCTTCTATAGCACCCTCCTCCCCAGTTCAAAACACTCTTACCCACAGAAGCAGCAGAAGACTTTTTTCAACGACAGGTTGTAGTTAGTGCCATTTCTTTTTCTACTGCAGACTCACAAAAGCTGTTTTGTCCAAATCACTGATGTTTCACTCCACAAGCTTGTGGGGAAGTGAAATCTTGCCTAACTAGAACCCCTAAGTCTCTGCTCAGCTGTGTCAAAGTCCAAGCAAAGCTCCCCTGGAACCTCTCAGGCTTCTTCCTGGCATGCCCAGATGTGCATCAGCCTTCCTGGTGCTGTAGTTCTGAGGTAGCATTTGCTCGAAAAATCCCCACAAGACCAAGTGAACAATTCATCCAACAACTGATAAAGAATTAATGTATATTTGCTTGAACAGGAATTGGGAAGATGTCTTTCCCTGGCCCATCCATTAAGTGTCCTAGCCAATAAACACTATGAGATCCATCTGCCGCATACATCTACCACACATCTTATCCCTGTGCAGCACAAGGAGGTGCAGGAAGCATGGGATCCAAAGCTTTTGACATAGACCCAGTGTATTTTCAGTGGGTGCCAGGCACTAGTTTCAGCTGGCTCTTTTGAGACAACTCATCCAAGACAAGAGTACTGGAAATAAAGAAGAGGAGAGTCTGTGTGTGTGCAACTGCCCATCCCGTACCATGAAACAAACTGAATCCCCTGCACTCATCAGCTCCAGTGTTCCGGTGGTTTACTGCTGATGTTGCCCCTGTTAGAATTGCTCTTATTGCTAATAATGGCAATAAGCACACCGTCTGCAGAAAAAGGTGATGCTGAGGGGCATCTCTCAGATGCTTGGACATAAATATTTTCTGCTGCTAAAGAACCCAGCTTGCTTTTATCATTTATGTAAATCCCATTGTGAATGCAGAGAGATTTCCTTCTGTCTTTTGCATAATGTTTTACAGGCACAATAAAAACCCAAGTACGGGAATAAATCTCACCTAAGGAGTGTGGTGCAGCAGATCTATGTTTTGCTTTAATTAGCATCCTGATGTGATAGTGGCTTGGCATGCATATCACTGTTTTGTAACACAGTGCGTCCTTGCTAGACTCCTTAAGGAACCTGGCAAACACGGCACTTCCCTCCATTGTCTGTTGTTTTCCTTGGAAGCTGAATATTTTCATTGAAATGTCACTTGCACACCCCCTGTCCATGCCTGGCTGCTCTCGTAGTGCACTCAGGCATTGGGCTTTCAAGAAACAAAAGGAATTCAGCACTTAAACGGCTTAGCGCTCTGCTTACTTCTTTGCAAAACATCAAGGCAAACCCACAAGCAGAGTAGTTCCAGTAATAGTAAAAACTTCCGCAGATTTCACCAGAGGTAGGCACCTGCCTGTTTGAGCTGCCTCCCAGGCCGTCACAGGGTCATAAGTTGCTGGCATGTGGTGGGGGAGAGCTGATGCACAGCAGGAATGGGGGTGCTGGGACGTGGAGCCTGCAAACGCCTGGGCAGGGCTCTCCTCGGTGTGTAACTTGCACCAGGCAGGAAGGAGCCCCTGTCACCTTGGGTTTTCTCTGATGGAAATCTTCTGAATAATTCAGCAAAGTTAAGATGCCACACTGGAAAAAAACAGTTGGTTGGCTGAACTGGGCTGCTCACCCTAAAAGCTCGTTCTCAGCAGAGACGTCAAAAGACCTCATGCAGGAGGAATACCTCAGTTTCCTCGGAGAACCAGAAACACCAGCTGACAGCATCCGAGTAACCAGCCCTCCCACTGAGGGGATCAGACCTGCTCTGGGAGCACAAAGGTATACCAGACTGGCAGTAAGGGTTTCGATTTATTTAACTAGATTCTGGTATTAATAGGAGTTCCTCTGGATTCGGTGCTATTCTTGACTGTGAAAAAAGAGTGCAGAGAAACTCAGAGGTGGGTGTTCAATCATCGCTTACCGAACTGCGTGCTTTCCAGGGCCTGCTCCTGGAACCTTTCCCCATTTGAACAGTCTTAATGTCAAAAGGAATTAGAGAAATTAAACTTCCAGCATAGCAGGTTAAAATTTCAGCCTGGAAGGCCTATTTATTGGGAAATGCTCCGGACCCGTACAGACATTACACAGCACCCAGCTGGGGGCAGCGCTGCCGTGCCGGGGGGCAGGGGGCTCTGCGGGGGCTCTGGGCAGGCGGGCCGAGGGGCCGAGGCCAGTGGTGTGAGGGGCAGCGGGGCTCAGTGCCGGGCCCTGCCCGTGGGGCACAGCAGCCCCCGGCAGCTGCGGGCTGGGGGCAGGGGGCTGGGAACTGCCCGGGGGAAAGGGCCGGGGGGGCTGGGCACAGCCGCTGGGCAGGAGCCCCCAGCGTGCCCAGGTGGCCAAGGGGGCCAGCAGCGCCCTGGCCGCTGTCAGAAGCGCTGTGGCCGGCAGGGCCGGGGCAGTGCCCGTCCCCCTGTGCTGGGCACCGGTGCGGCCGCCCCTCGGGGCCTGGGCTCAGGGTCGGGCCCCTCAGGGCAGGGGGGACGCAGAGGGGCTGGAGCGTGTCCAGAGCCGGGCAGGGGCTGGGGCAGGGGCTGGGGCAGGGGCTGGGGGGGGGGGCGGGGGGAGCTGGGGGGGTCAGCCTGGAGAGGGGGGGCTCAGGGGCACCTGGTGGCTCCCTACAGCTGCCTGGCAGGGGCTGTAGGCAGGGGGGGTCGGTCTCTGCTCCCAGGGAACAAGCGCCAGGACAGGGGAACCGGCCTCACCTTGTGCCGGGGGAGGTTTAGGTGGGTGTGAGGGGAAATTCCTTCATGGAAAGGGTGGCCGAGCCCTGGCACAGGCTGCCCGGGGAGGGGGGTGGCGTCACCAACCCTGGGGGTGTTTAAATAACATGTAGATGCTACACGCTGGGACGGGGTTTGACAGTGCTGGGGTAAAGGTTGGACTTGATGACCTAAAAGGTGTTTTACAACCTAAACAATTCTACAATTCTATGATTCGCTGTGTTTATGTAATCCCTTTTTATCCATGATTTTCCAGTGTGCAGAAAATTAATCATCAGTACCCAAAGAGGCTGATCATGCCAATGGAATACTAGTCTCTGACAACACTAACCACAACAGGTTATCAGGATATTTCCCTGCACTGACAAGGTGAAGTGAGACAGCTTAGAAGATACTGAAGGGTAATTCTTACTAAGTGGCACCAATAGCAACCGTAAATCTGTAACTGCTCGTTAACAAAGCTTTACTATCATACCTTGGTTCTATTTCTGAAAGCACTTTATTTCCCCATCTTCTACAAAATCCTATGGGGAAATCTCACCCAGCATGCAGAAGGAATGAAACTTTCAGAGTATTTTGGTGTTTATTTTTCTTGCCTGTGTAGGTACAGTACTATAGGAAATCCAAGCTTGGTAAGGAGCAGGTGTTTTCTTGGTTTGAAAGCACATCATCCTAATGGACATAAGACAAAATCTAAATGCTGTACAGTACTTTTCTATAGTGCCTGCAAAATTTTAGCAGAATCACCACAGGAGAGGCAGCAATTATCCTACATCTACATTCTGCTTTGCAGCTGCACTGGTAACTCCACCTCATACCAAAGCTGAGCAATACTGCTTGGCGCAAAAGATACCATGGAGTTGTCCACAACCTTGCTAAACTTAGAGCCACTAGGTGGGAATATGCTGTATTTTGGGAGAATAAATAAAGAAAAAAATGCCCCAGACATTTCTAAGGAACAGGTTAATGCTTCGAGAAAGCACATGAAATTCTGAGTTGTCAAATCTGGGGATCTCCAAGCTGGACTTCTGGCCTTGCACTAAGAGGATTGTGCGAGTTTGAACAGTTTTATCATGGTTTGTATATAACATATGTGAAAACAAGGTGATGCAACCAAACCTGTAGATCTGATTTCCCCATTAATGTGCCAGGAAACACGCAGGACAGATTCACCAACAGCTACATAACCCCGGGAACAGTTCCCAGAGAGACTGGCAGGAATAAAGTAACTGTCAAGTAGGCACGGACAGCCTCCTCTTCACCTCCCTTCCTACCAGCTTCAGCACAGACACTGACACCTGTGCCTGCCCATATCTTTGACAGAATAAACGCGGTGTGATATTTATTCTTTAAGCTGGCCTGCTAACAAGCATGGTTTTCAAGTAAAAGTAGATGTACCAGAGGGCAAATATAAACAGGGAGACTTGGTCTACCTCCTTCTCCCACAGAGGTGCTGCGAGGTGCTCAGGGGCTGTAATGTGGATTTTTCACAACATTGCAAGGAGTGCTCTAAAGGCTGGTAATGAAAATGCCATCCAGGTAACAAAAACCCTCCCCTTGGAAACACTAGGTAGTGCCCCCTTAGCAAGCAATGAGCCAGGCAGAAGGGCATATGGATTGGAGATATGTTGTGCCCATGATACTGATCTCTGAGTGGCCCTAATTTTACTCCCCCCGCCCCCCGCCACTTTCTTTTTAATCTAAATGCTGCTTCCTGAAAACTGCTTAATCAGAACCCCTTCTACTTCATATCAAACCCCAGTTTTAAATGTAGGCAACTGATGTCTTGTTTAGGAGAAACACACACAAATGAAAAGATAATAAACCCACAAGTAATACAATAATAAATAGGACAGAGATGTAAGCAAATAGATACCTCATGCCATGCAATGGTTCACAATTGTTGTACCAACAAGTTGGTGTTACCTTGGAAACAAGAGGTTATCCGTACGTGCTTTCTCCTAGACGGAAACTGGGAAAGGAGGCATGCAGAACAGATTTTGAGTTTTCTGGATTTCGTGGAGTTGCCGCCCAACTGTTGATGCTAATCAGTCCCAATCCCAACTACTGATGAAAATTCACGGGCAGTGCAGAGGTTGCACCATCCCTAATGCAACGTCCACAGCAATGGTGGCGACTACCTGGCCATCTTGTCCGCTCCACCCAACCGCTTCCCAAGAAAGTACAGAAAGGTTATTCCCTGGAAATACTCTGTGCAGAGCAGAGGACAACACAGCTTTGTCTGATTTGCAGCAGCACAGAGGGCTAACACCAACAGCTTGGCACAACATCAAATGACTTTAATAAAATAAGCTTCAGTTAACGTGTTGTAGCCCATAGCTGAGGCACATTAAGAGCAGGCGCACACACACACAGGGTCAGGCTCTCTGTGTGAGCAGGAGTTTGTTACAGTGCTGTTACTTGATTGCATTCAAGTGTGTGCCCATATTAAATAAAACGACCCTGTAGTTTTTGAAGATTTTTCCTGCTTTTTCTTAATAGGAATGATAAAATGTAATGATTCCTCTCCCTGGCAGATTCAGTTCAACGCATTTGTATGCAGGATATCTTGGTCTACCTTGCAACACAAGGGCTCATTGGGGCTGGGGAGGGCTCAAGGCTGGCACCCTGAATGCTGCAGGTGGGTTCCTGGCTGCTTACTTCAGCTGGGCATTTCAGCCCAGTGGGCATCAGTGAAGCTGTGTCCCTCTGGAATAGCTAAATGTTTGGCCCTTGAAAATTAGTTAGATGGGTTTACAAATGCAGCTGTAACAGAAAGGATAAGTCCCTAGGAAGTGTTGATTTGTGAGCAAGTAGAAGTGTATACTAACACGTATTCAGTGTCACCTACTATTACAGACCTACATTTCAGATAACCCAATGATCTGGATGTAAGAAATCTAGAAAAATGAGGGTTATACTACACTAAACGAGCTAATAATAAGTAGGAGTAAAATTGATTTCTTTTTTTATCTAAAGAAATTAAACAAAAATAAGGATTTGTAAATCAACTGATCATGAAATTGGTACTTCCCACAACCCAGCTGGTTTGTTGGAATTTGTACAGCACTGATGTTCCTGTGAAAGTCCTTTTGCAGCACTCTGGGCTGAAATGTAAGGCTACAAAAACAGATTAAAAATGTACAGGGCACTATTCTTCCCACACTGCCAGCAGAACAGCACCTAACAGCATCTCCATGCCTGGGCATTACCAACACACAAGGGACCACCATAGTCCCCAGGGACTTCCCATGGGGTATTTAAACCCAGAGCTGCCTCTAACAGATGCTCCAGGCTTCCCTATGGACATCTGGCTCTTTGCAATGGTGATTTATCCCTCTGCCCTATCTGTCTGCTTTGCTCTCATTTGAGGTGACCTCATAATGGAAAAGGAGAGAGACTAGAGCTGGCAAGAGGAAATTTCAACTTCAAATCATGTTTTTTAATTGATTTCAGAAGGGGGGGGACACGATACGATGACCAAAGCCGTATGAGCACCTGCCTGTCACTCCCCTCCTCCCTGCTGGATGGATGTGACGGAAGGACTAGGTCAGCCACAGTGTATCATGTGCCTGATGGGATGCTAATCTTCTCAGGGAAAATGGGGAAGAAGAGAGGCTCTGGTGAGAAAGGCATGTGAAGGAACAATGGCATTAAGCGACCATTGCTGCTGAGACAATGATGACACTTTTCTTGCAACTCCAGCACCCACGTACCCATGCACATGGTAGCATGTCAGGTCACCTCTTGTTCAGTACAGAACAGGGAACAGGTATGCATTGAGTCACAGAAAACTAAATCATGGCCACTCCATACGTACGGAGCGAGTTCTGATCCCTTTAACATCCCCTCTTCACTCTGGTTTGATCTGGGTGAGACTATTCACAAAACACATCAATTCCCAATATCACAACAACCCAGCCCATCACACTTGGAGATTAATTTTTAAACACCTCCCAGGGATTCTGAAGACTGTAGCACACAAGACAAGTACCTCTCACATATCCCAGCTTCTGGGTTAAAGAACAAAACCAAAGCAAGATGAGTTGGCAGTTTTGGCACAAAAACTTCATTAGGTTCAGTACTTACAATTGCATGACCAGATATAAATGGTTTGGACTCTCATAGATGTCTTCCAGGGCAACTATATTTTCATGCTTGATCCTGAAAAACCATAAGATAAGATAAAATGAAATAGTGATTTTTAGTTTTTTAAGTAGCTGCAAAACATAAAGCTATTTTTAGTTAGACACTATACTTGTCAGCGCTTTATTCAACATCATAAAATATGATTTTGACCAAAGTAAACAGTCAGGTCTGCTTCACAGCCCAGAATACTGCCTGTTACTACTCACAGAAAATTCCTTCAATCCTCTGTGAAGCCAAAATGTTTAAGGGTTAAGTATCTGGGGCACAGAAGTTTACAGTTCCCGTGTCAGATGAATGAAGATGGTTGGCTGGAGGTTGAAGTCTCAGGACAGCAGCAAAGCAGGGTTCAAGGGAATGACAGAGGCAGGGTGCGGACTGGCAGGGAGAAGGCAGGGATTTGTCCCTGTGCAGAAGCTGGCATACGTAGGTAGCAGCTGTACAGCAGCTCCATGCTCCTTCCCACCAAATTCACCCTGCTCCTATGTCTCTCCTGGTCTGGATGTCTGAATTTCCCTCCAGCTTTATTAAGGACTGTACATTTTGTGTGCAATGGCTCCAACCATCTTCATGGGTTTTCTACACTCTCACCATTCCCACCAAGCCTCTTGTCAAAATGCTAGCTTTAAAGAGAAAAATTATCTCTACAAGTATATGTCTAATTAACTACTAGAGCAATGCCTCTCTGGGTTTGCTCCTTAAATGCTTACAAATAATTTCTGAGGGATACATTTAAGTTGTGCAAAGCCTAAAAAGAGCATCAGTACAACTCCAGGGACAGAATACTAATTACACCTATTGCAGACAATCATTTTAACAGCATGAGAAACCTGGGAAACCCTAAGCAGAGACCACTCATTAAACAACAGATGGACACATTCAGAAAGAAAGCAAAAGTGGATTGTCAGCAACTGCAAAACTCTACATGTTTCAGGGTTCAAGTAGCTTAATTAAGATGCTTAATCATGTGTCAGGACCTCATCCTCAATGGTCCCAAGTGCCCTAACATCTGCATGGAGATGATGAGAGCAGAAGGTCCCCTGCACCCGGCAGGATCTTTCCCGTAAGAATGCAGACTAAACCCATTTCCTCTGAATTCACTGGAAAGCTCATGACTGACCTGAATTTATATTTATAATCAGTCATCAAAAGCTGCATTCACATAAGTACATTCACACACAGGAAATTTAACATCGACAATAAGTGAACTCAAACATAATGCATGACAGGATGTCAGAGCACCAAACACATGAGCAGGCTCCTCACTCTACAAAAATATCTGGAAAAAATCCCATGTTATTTTAGCAAAATTTCCAGGTAGACTGCATCACAAATTATGTTCTTAATATTGACAACAGGAAACTAATACACTGCTCACTTGGCTTTACACAGTGTGTTTGGAAACATTTATTTTGTTGTGCAGGTCTAGTGCCTGGTCCCTTAAGAGCTGCAGTTACGACAAAGGTGGGTTTGCCTTGTTTAAATTAGTTGAAGGTACGCTACAAATGGCATTTCAAGCAATTAGTCACTTTTAAAGAAAATTATATGTGTTTATCCATATTCCTTTCTGCACATGCACATTCATGTGATCACTTGTGTACCGCCTACCACCATGATCAAGGCAGTTTTAATACAAGTCATCTGGCATAGTGTTATCTGTTTAAAGCCTTCAGCTTAGTCGATGGTATGGTTTTTACCATGCACATATTAACGCTTTGCATTTCTATTTTTAAGAACCTCAGAGGTTCTCCAAACCAACCTAAACCCCTCTGAGACAGCTGCCAGCAACACCTAACCATCACACACATGGCTAGCAGGTGGGTCACCCACCAAGATAAACAGCTGGGGAGGCAGAGGCTAGGAAAGAGCTCATCAGACACGCCAAGCTTTGCGCTGAGGGTGGCCACAAGACGCTCTCCCCTTTCTGATTTGCAAACCAAATGGGCACTGTGCTGCTGTGCTGTCTGAAGGCAGATCAACTTGCTCAGTTCTACAGTGAAGGAGGGAGAAAGGGTTTAGTCCTCCTACCACTGCGGGGGTCCTCTGTGATGAGCCAGTCTGCCCCTCTTTGAAATCAGATGCAGGGGGTGAGCGCGTGGGATTCAGGGAGACGGCAACTATAAAGTGTAGTCTGGAACAAGGCAGTAGAAGAAGCTGAATCACCCCCAAAGTACAAAGGGAGTAATCCCTCTTAGGTATGAGGGTATTTGGAAGATGTCCCTTTGGGAGGTGATGCCTATGCATGCCAGCCACTCCAGCCGCTGGTGGCTGCTGCACTCAAGGGCTCTGCTGAGATGGGAAGGATGCTTTTTTTCCCCATTTTCTCTCAGCTCCCCTAAGACCAACATGGCCTTAATCATGGAGTTACGCAGTGCTTACAGTTACGCAGTAAAAGTGCTCATGGCACGCCTGCAAATGAAGCAGCTCGTCCCACACAGCATTTCTCTACTCGGATGGATTTTCAGATGACAAGATATTTAAAGGAAAATGGAACTCAACATTAAAAAAAAAAAATTTAAAAAAATCAACGAAATCACTTGGGGAGAAACCTACGGTTTAGATCAAGCTGTGGGTTGTGTTGCTGAAGCTGGACCCGAGCAGCCATGGGCTTCCCAGCAGAGGTCACTGCAGCCAGCAGCAGCGTCTGCTCCTCACCCTGCAGCCACCAGCAATCCCTCCCTTCTTCACTTCAAAGCAGGTGAGCCATGGCCTGTGGCCCTGATACACAGTCATTAACCCCTCAAGGCTGAATACTGTTCATCACAATAACACCCCAGGGTCTGGGAAATCGGGTGCGGTCTCGTCACAGGGTTTTATCAAAGGCCAGTGGGGGTGGGACAACTTTGTCCCACTCTTCTGTAAGCAGCCCGGCGGTGCCAGTAGGGTGATACCAGTCGGGGTAAGAGCCAAACAGACCTTTCTGACTTGCACGCACGGTGGGGTACATCGAAAGCCGAGGACAAGGAAAGCACTGTGCAGCGGCAGCTACTTGATGGCCACAGATCAGGAGGGATTTGGGAACGGCTTTAATTAACTCCACTTTTATCCCCCTCTAGAAGTGGCGAGTGAATCTCAAAGGTTCAGAGGATTCATTCTGTTAAGCCTCCAAATGCCTCCACGCAGCCACACTGGTGAACTCGCTTAGCAGAAATACTCAGCGGACTATCTGATCTCCTCAAGACCTGCCAGGGTTTATTTTTTTCAAAGGTGCTGTTCTCATTTTACAAAAGGGGAAGGGGCATGCAGAAAAGCTAGAAGTTTTTCTGTAATCACATGGGAGGATGGAGCAGAGAGGGTCAAAAAAACAGATCCCCCAACCTCAAGAGTATAATCTTAACCAATAGGCCATATTATTCCAATCCCTTCTCCTTGCTATCTTGGTGAGAGGACCTTAACCTCACTTCTCTGCAGCTTTTTCTTTGCTCTGTCTTCCCTCCCTAGCATCCCCCCTTCCTGAGGTGTGGCTCCCACGCTGCAATAGATAAACATGCCCTGGATTAACTCTATGCAAAGCAACACATCAATGTTGTGGTACATGATGGTGCAACATTAGGGCTGTAGCAAAGGGGACATGGCCATGGACTGGGGTGACAGCAGTTCCCATTAATTGTCTCCAAAGAAAGAGAAAAGCCCCCCCAAAAAACCATCAAAACATGGGCTTGGTTAAAGCAAATTAGATTTGATTACGCAAATTGTTATGAACAAGGAAACATCCAGCTAAGGCAATCTCCCTTACCACCCTTTTAACCTCCCCTTCATCACACTTACTGTTTTCGCTGATGCTCTCCCTCCTTCCTGGCCACCCCAGGTGCTGCTCGCATCTCCCACACCCTGATAGTTTCCCCACGTATTCCCCCAGCTGTGACACGAAGGGCAGGCACCACCTCTGGCCACTGCTGTTCTTTTCATTATCAGGAATATTCTGAGGCTATTCAACAGAAAGAAGAGTCTCGAAATAAAAATACAAAAGGCTAATACTTCAGCCAAGTATTAGTATCAGCTAATACTTCACTCAGGACTCTTAACCCTGCAATGACTATGAGATATTGCAATCCAGGTGACAAAGCAGAGGAAAATAAATCTAGAAGTGAGAATCAGGGAAATTTAAGTATACAAAAACCCATGAAGAGTGATTAATCCTGGTAAGAAACTATGAAGAGAAAGGATGGATTCACCATTTTCAGAGCAACACTGGTTTGGATGCCATGCACAGGCAGACATGAGCCACAAGGCTTGATGCAGCTGTGCAAAATTATCAGGTTTTCCCCCCGGCCTTTTAGGTCTGTAATTCTGCCCATGTGCTGTTACAAAGGTGTGAACACCACATATGACTAGAGGCAGCGCTCCACCTGAGCAGTACTTTAACATATGAGCAAATTGCTAGCCAAGACTTTAAGTAGCAAACTGAACTGGGCACATAACAACTTTGGGTGACTTTTCCAAGCATGGCAGCTGTGCAAAAAAGGGCTGGTGGGAGAGGATTTGATCTGCTGCAGAGCCCCAAGCACAAACTGGTCCCTTTTGCTTGCTGTGGGGTTGTTGAAGAGCATTGCTATGGGAATTGTCATTTTTCCCTGACTGCTACAGCATTCAGTGCTGCTGAAACACAGAGAGGTCTGCCTCCGAAGGAGATGAAACCTGTCCCCGACACAAAACCCAACGTGACCAGAAGTGGCAGTTAGCCCTGCATGACAGTTTCCACCACACCAAAATGGGTGTGCTGCCACATTTGAGTAGTGATGAGTATATGGCGTGGCACTCCAGTGATGCTGAAATCCACCCTCGCCACTGGCTGGCACAGACCCACCACATCCTACTCACTGCTCCCAGATGGGCACAAGCCCCCTAAACCCAGAACTAGCCCTAATGGGCAAAATTGACTTCAACATTCACCCCCACTCAAAAAAAAAAAATAAATTCCACAGGCTTTGGCTGGGGATTGCTTTTAAGAAGCAAAGGATTAAAACATGGAAGTTGATGTACAATAAGGGAAACTAAATCCTTTAATGACTGAGCTTCCTGTACATCTCTGCTGGCTCCTGACCGCCCCAGAGGCCAAAGAGCTGAAAGCAACTTTGTTGCTTGTTGCTGGGGTTCATTAATTAGAGGGGCAGCACTCTCACAGATAAAAGCACAGGACCCAGATTTTGCTGTTGCTTTGGCTCCCGAGCTGCAAAGGGAGCATGTTAAATACCCCAGCTGCAAAGGCATGCTATAAACTATGATTGAATCCCTTATATTAACATCTATAATTTTTAACACTGAAAATGAGGATCAGTTGGAAGAACACCATACAAAAACCCTGGGCAAACATGAGAGCCATTTAAGTAGGGCAAGTTCCCCCATAACAACTCTTTCCAAGTCAGAGTGTTACATTTGCAAGACATGGCATTTAATGCTACACCTCCATGAGCAACACGTTTCATGGATAAAATGCCACAAGAAAGACAAATAATTTTGTGAAAGCAAGAACTAACAAAGCCTGAGTCTGTAAGGATTTGTGGCTTTGAGTAACCAAATGTCTTTGTGAATAAGTGTTCCATTATTTCTGCACATACCCTGCAGCGAGTTTTGCCAGCAGCACGAGGGTTACTGGGCTTGATGAATTCACCAGTTCATCAAGGGAAGTACTGAAATCACAGTTCCTGCTCTGGAAGACACTAGACACCTCTGCTCAGCTGTCTCATTCAGCTGAAGTGAGTCAAAGATTTCAACAGATATTAAGATAGTCTCACACATATTCATGTGGAGTGACCATATCAGATTGCTTTCCATATGAAAGAAAACTACCAAAAAAATGCATGGCTTGTAAGGGTGTGAGAATGCATGGGAACAACACAGCCTGCTCCCAAGGGGAAAACATGACAAGTCTGCTAAGAGGGGAACAGAGTAATTGAGATGGCAAGGGTTGGTATAGGGAGTGAAACCTATGGCTGTCCTGGAGAAGGCTGGCTGACTGCAGCAGAGATCTGCCCACCACTCCTGGGCTGGAAAAACTTCAAATACCAATGCTTGTCCATGGGACTGGCAGTGCCTTACCTTAATGCAAGCCTCTTATGAGTTGGACATTTAAAAATCAACCGGGCACGTATGATGTGAGGTAACATATCTCTAACACTACTCTACACCCTCCCTTTCTTATCCTCCAGGCATCCTTCAGGACAGGTATTTTACAGATGGATATTCCCCATATAGCTTCACTGATATTTGCGCGAGCAGAGTTCAGCATGACACTTCTCCCATCGTCCAGGTTTTCCTCCCACGTGGACTTTCTGGTGTGAAAAGAAGAAATGTAAGCTCCAGTTCAAGTTTGCTGGGGTTTTTTGGTGGGGTTTTTTTGGCCCAGTTGGTATATACCAGGTCTGTCTCATCCATTTGCTCTCTGCTATCTTGTATCTGGTAAAAGGTGACTTTATAGTAGACCTTTCCCCCTCAAACAGGACACAAACTATCTTGCAGGGGTTCACATCTCAGATTGAAACCTTATGCCTCCTGAGGGGTTTCAGGCCCCTCGAGAAGAATGACTTTTATACCACCATCGCATAGCCAGCAAATAATCTACTGACATCACTGTACGATGACTCCAAGCAGCCATAAGAAGAGGCCCCAGGCAGTTCAAGGCAAGCAAGCAGGAGCTGCATAGGTTGGGGCTGCTTGCAGTAAAGTCTGCAGAGGGGAAAAAAGGAAGTTGGTTGATTTTATTCTCTTTTGCACACAAAAGTGAAGTTCCAGGTTGGAAGATCATAAAGTTAAAAATGCTTATGACAACATGGGGACAGTATCCTTGCATTAGTATCACCTGAGGGTTCAGCAACCCATGGTAAATAAAAGGCTACCAGTTTCGTGTCGCTAAGTCAATCCCCCTCCCCTGAAATGGACCTCTTTGGAGACGGCTTTAGAAGAAAGGTGGAAGGTTTAATGGCACTGTGATTAATGTTCACTACTTCATAACCCATGCACTGTTCCTCCCCCTCGCAGCCATTAAGTACATGGTACTGCAGTGGAGACAGCTTGTGCGGCTACAGAAGGGGCTTTGGTTTCCACCATAGATCAGCCGTCTCCCTCCTCACTCTCACACACATGCAAATAATGCTAAAGTTAACTAGACATAGAGCAGAGATGTGAACAAAACCAGGCATATGTTAGTTGCTCTTAGCGAAGGTGGATCTACAGAGGTGGCAAAGCCAAAACATCTGCTTTTTCTCTCCTACTGCATTTAGATTGCTGTTTTTTTGAAGTTATATCCTTAATTTGCTTATTGCAAAGAGCTGGAGGAGATTTACTGGATTCAGTACTGAAAACTCCCTTGCATTAAAAATTAAGGAGAACTTGTATTTATGAGAAAAAAGAGGAATGGTGCTCTGTCTCCCAGCCAGATGGTGTTTTTGACCTCCTCTGATCTCCTACCACCACTATAAATTTTATTCCCACCCACATTGCCCATCTTGCCTTGCTTGGTCTAATGACTGGGGAATGGAGAGCTAATTCCAGCTCAAAGCCAGATGGTTCAGTGCCCGTGTCTTGACTGCCTGACCAGATTAGGTAAATCTTTGTGGCTGGAAGTCCAAGGAGTGATCTCTGGGGTCACGTGTGGTCTCCAAACCACAAACTACTCACAACACACAAAGGAAATTAGTGTCTTTACTAGTATCTTTGTGATCTCTACGCTTCTGTCAGGTTAATTGGAGCAGGTAGGAAACATCATCATACAGTACTGTCTGATTTGGAAAACCAGCTAGAAGGGAAAGACCCTGGATAGCCTAGAAGATGGGACACAAAGGCAAATGTGGAGGGATGAATCACTTCATACACCTTCCCTCAGCTGTGACTGAAGAGGAGAATGTGATAAAAAGCCCCAGGGCTGGCAGCAAGTGGCAAGGCGTTTGAAGGAAGCAGGGTCAGCCAAAATTCAGGACAGAGACAGATGCCCACCAAAAGACATGCTTCTGTTAGCCTTAGAAGATGATGATGATTTTAAAAATAACATTTTTTTGCCAGTTTAGTTATTTCAGGATTTAACATTTCAATTTGGCATGTAACTTTCTATATGTAAAGAAATGAGCCAGGATGAGATTTGTCCTGAGCCAGTGTTCTACCAGGACGCTGAATAATTCTTCTATCAACACAGCTGCCTCCTCTGGGTCTTAATGGAGGTATGACCCAACATATGGAGAATAAAGGTTGGGAAGCTGTCAGGAGATCTTGTCTTATGGTTACACAGCGTGTCTTCCCTTCATTTAATCATTCGGATTCTACCCATCAGCTCTGTGATCTCCTGTTACTCAAGGGTGAAGACCCAGAAATTTTCCCAGCAATTTCAATGGCCTTTCTTCCCCAGCACTGCATGCCCTCTATCGCAAATGCCAGCATTACGTACCATGTTCATAAAATATTCTCATGAGATTTCACAGCGATAATGTCAAGTTGGAGGCATTTTGCAGCTGGAAACCTGAGCTGTGTAGTTAAGCAGCTGTAACACTTACTGGTTGTGACAAAACCTACTTACATATACCTTGCAGTTTCTGATCCATGCCCTACCTCATGTTATACTCCCTAGCAGTATAATCCTTCTCTTCATTTCTAATTGCTCCAGATCCTGTGAGCAGAGAATGGTCTGGCTCCTCCACTGCGAGGGGCATTTGCAGCCTGTGTGGTGGCATGCCTTCCTACACCACTCTGCACAGTAGTGCAGCTTGAAGAAGTAGGGGACTGTTTGCTCATCTTAAAAAATATCTTGGTTCCCTCCTGGGAGTTGTACGAACCTCCAGAGCATGTGTATTTTCCTCCTGGAGATACTTTCTAGCCATCAGGCACAGTGCAAAAGGGATGCTGGAGGCAGTATCCTGACCGTTTCTGAAACAACAGCTGTTGCCAGATGTTGTGCCGGGCATGCTGCTGGGTCTATTAAGCATGCAACAAGTGAGCCCATGGGCTCGTTGCTTCCTTGGGACACAGGCTGAGATTATGCCCTGTTCTGTCTGGTATCCAGATCACAACAGAGCTCAGACAAAGCCTGAACATCTCCAGAACAGATGGATGGGGTTTTGCTGGGCACTTGTGGGACATTATAATCCCCCATAAACATAACAAACAAATATAGGGACTTTAAAGATAAAAATAAGGAATTCCTAGACTGCACACCCGTAGTTAGGTGCTGACCTTGTGTTCACTTGTCCCAAGTGTTTTGATGTGAATGCTGCTCAGCAGCCTTTCAAGAAAAAGACATTCAAGGTCTGGGTCAGTAACTCGCAGCTGTAATGGGAAGACTAGGACCAAATAACTTTCTGAAATGCTTGGATTCCCACAGTAGGACCTGCAGCCCGTTTAAGGCAACACAAATACCCCCATGCCAGTGCCATCCCTGATTTCAGGAATCCCCAATTCCACAAGAAGCAGACCAAGCCATCAGAACAATCGTTTCCAAGCAGTGGATCCCAACTGGCAGCATTCAAAAAGCCTTGCAAAGCTTGAGCAAAAACCTCCAGACTGTTTAATTTGAAACAGGCCAAAACTAACATTAATGCTGAATTAATCATTACAGGTGAAAAAGATAAAAGTAGTGGCTGCAAGGATTCATCTCAGCCAAAACTAGTGAACCATCTTTTAGTTGTTGGCAGCAGCCCTGTTTTTCCAGTGTGGGGGAGTGTGGATTTACATGTGCAGACAGTAATTATAGCTGATTCCCACTCCCTTGCCTGGGAAACTTGAGGAGCTACGTGCAGTTAAAGGTAGTGGACAGCTCCTGGGCTGAGGTGGGATGTTCTGAAGGGGTTTCATGCAAACACAGATGCACAGAAAAGGAGAATCTATTTGCAAAATAGACTGACACTCTTGCAAGGGTCATCTGGCTGCAGGCAGAGCAACTATCCCCATACCTGGCCTCAGAAAATCATCTGCTCTTCTTAGCTTACAGTGAATGAAGAGGTGAATAACTGGTATAATACTCTTGTTGTAGCCTCCTGGTTCGCAGATGAGTGCAGTATGTACACATACGTTCAGTTATACCTGAAACCTGGCAGCAGATATTACACTTCTGAAAAGAAAGCTCTGCCATCTGTGACATACCCATTTGACACAGGCTCAGGGGTGTTGTTGTCTACTATTATCTCCTTCATTGGTTTGAATACACACTAATGAAGGGTGATTGATACAACGCCCACGCACCTGTACAGAGAAGTTACACAAAAACATGGATAACTGCCTGTTTGGATGAGCATGGGATTGGAAGATATAACAAAACTAGGTATTTCATTCCACCATGTGGGAAATAAATGTAGCTGTCACCCAGGAAATGTGACAGCGCTGGGACTCCCAGCTTGGCTTGTACAGGATCTTTAGCTATTGGGTTACCCTAGAAGCCAATGCGTACGGGTGAGGTGGGGCTATACAGCTGATGATAAGGACAAGTGAGAGTACAAAGGTTCTCTGATGTACTCAGAGAACAGTGATGGAACCAAAAGGACACTTCAGATCACAGCATGAAGCAGGACTATGCTCTACATTCATATCCAAAGATGTTTATGTCTCAAAACTGCATTTTTTTCCACAAGTGGGAAAGCAAATGGGCAACCAAGCACAGATGACATCCTGAGCCCAACTTTTTGCCCCCCCATGCTCAGCTCTGCAAATCAGGCTACCACATATTGTTGCTGGGCAACCTAGAAAATCACAAGCCTTGATGGAGTCCCATCAGCTTGAGTGTGTGTGTGATAATTAAAGCCTATTACAGTTCCTCAGTGCCATGCTAGAGGCCAAGTGTCACATTTGCCCAGTTGCAGTTGCTTTCTACAACAAGGAACAGCAAATGCTCCCCAAAAGTGGTGGGAGATCCTATGGGTGCAGAGGGTACATCAATAATCACTTGCTTCTCCTAGCTCGTGTGGGTTTGAGTCTTAATCGATCAAGTCTCAATGTATTTGTGTTATTAGGGCCACAGTGCATCAGCTGTGCTTGCCTGCACCCTGCCTACCTGGCTGGCCCCAGGGCCATGTGCCCAGGGAACAGTGAAGCCCTGCAGACCAGGATGCTAGAGCACAGCTCTCTTAGGGCTCCTAAGCAGTCCTTAGCTGGCATCTTGGCAGCAGTCTGACTCAAACAGTCTGTAGGGATGAGCTGCATGACAAACTCATCAGCAGCAACCTGCCAGAAAACTCCCTCCTTCCCACCAAGCTACTGGGAAGCCAAGCCAATTTATTTTATTTCTTGAGAAAGACAGAAGGATAAGTAAAAGGCTAGGCAGGTTTCCACGTTTCATCATCAGTGTATTAGGACACTCCTACACAGAAGACTGCTCCCCCAGTTGCCTGTGGGAAGTGCCAATAGCCCTCATGTGAGTCATATACACCCTATACCATGAGAGAGTAAGTGGGAAAGCTCTGCACAGTGGGGGATTGATCTCGGGGGACGACCATACCGCTGTGTGTTCATTATGAGTTACTGTCCTAGTCACAGAGTGTAGAAAGCCAAACTCAAAGGCGGATTCACTTCTGACACCTGTGTGAAAGCAGTGGGACTACTTAATGTCCCAGAGCCACTTCTCTGCACAGCTGGTAATGACAGAGGAAAATGCAGCTTCACTCCTCCATAACTGAACCTGCCATTTTAAAGCTGAAGTGCAGGCTACTGACGTTCAAGCTTCTTCTATTTTCAATCGTCCCAGATACTGGAGGCAAAAATATGCCTTCTACTTCCACTGTTATTGGGCTTGCTTTGCACGTGGTCTTCAGGAAAGAAGCAGATGGATGGAAGAGAAAGAAAACTCCCAGCAATGGGCAGAATTAATCGTGGCGTATTTCAGCTGGGCCAGATCTTGAAATCTTTAAGCAGGCAAGACCATGGGGGTCTCCCTTGGCTGGATTCAAATCTTGGCAGAATTGCTATAGAGTCCAAAGTAGACCTGAACTTGACACATCAAGTGGCAGAAAAGTCACTTAACCAGGATAATATAATTAGCAGAAATTCTTGCTAATAAGGATGCATTTGACTTGTATATAAAAGCTAATTGGTTTTTAACCAGGTGAGAATAAGTTTGAGACTCCTAATCTCCCCAGTTTTACAGAGCATATGATAAAGGCGGTCTCATTAAAAATTAAATAGTGTTGAAGTTCATTTATTCCTGCTATTTGTATTACTGTGGAGCACAGGGACCCTATGTATAGGTTTCTATTTTTAGGGAGAAACCTGGATTCACAAATGTCCCCAGTGTGCCTCTGGGGAGGTGACTGAGGAGTTTAAACGAAGCCACATCTACGTCTACACCTGCGGCCACTTGCCCAGTAAAGACTACTTTAAATTGCAGTTCCCTCTTTTCCTATGGCATGGAAGTATGATTTTTAAAAACACCCACTTAGTAATCAAGGACCAGACTTCTAAAGATTATTAGGTACCTTATAATGCAAGTAACTTCCTACAGTAGCTAAGCATCAAAGCACTTTCAAACATCCTCCCGGCTAGCTTCAACTAGCTAAATATCTTTAAAATATCTCTCTAAATGATTCCTAAAGGTGATGTAGGCACTAAAGGGCTGGAAGACTGGAATCTTGCCGTAGTTTTAAACCCCTAATAACCACTGCAGATTGAATTTATGTCTTTTAAATATGTCAGTGCGGCACTGTCCTGCTCCAGAGCATGGAGGTTAAAAATGCCAATACTTCAGACAGTAAAAAGCAGAATATTAATATCATAAGAAATAATGAATGTTGAAAGACAGAAAATCCTTCTTGTAAAATAAATGCATGTCTAACTATAAGAACAGTAGGGCTAAAGAGCAATATTGCAGTGACATGTGGGTTATTTTTCCATTATTGGAGGTTTTACCACTGCCCATTGAATTTTTGCGTGCCATGGTGAAGCAGAAACAAGAATGAAAATACTTTGAAAAAAAGAGTTTATAAATGTATTTCAAAGGACAATGATAGCAGATTTATCTTTGTCAATTCCTTGTAATTCACTCAACTAAGAAGTCAGTATGAAAAAGTGGGCTGTTTCATGGCGTTTAAGAGAACGTGTTCCAACCGACTTAAAAACTGCAGTGCTATAGATTTCTAATATTTTATACAGCCAAGTCACACATACAAGTCACACACAGTGACTCATTTTTTTCCTAAGCAATACATCTAATTAATTCAAGGTATTTAGAATGAAAGGTAGCTATTAGACGAAGTCTAAAATAAATGGTACTAAATGCCGCTCGAGTGCTGATGGACACAGGGCATTCTGGTAACACCGCCCTCTCCTCTGCTGTGCTAAAAGCTGTGCTGCTCACCACAGATAGTACTGAATTAATACATTTAAACCATATCCTTTCTAAAGTGCATCTGCCAATAGTGCTTGTCAGGGTGATGCCAGAAAACCCCTAATACCACAAATCTTGCTTCACAAGGGGTGGGTCAATTTTGAGCTGGGTGGAGCATGTGTTTGGGAAGAAGGTGTTCTCCAGCTCAGCCTTTGAGGCTACTCAATGCTTGGCTTCTCCCACAAGAAAAAAGGAGCTATAAAGCAAGGGGTGTGAATTTACAGCCTTCGCTCCTGCCTATTGTCTGCTTAATTGGAACAATGCGTTCGTTTATGACACACCACAAAACAGTCATCAAACCTACCTCTTTTTTATCATTACCTCAGCTTTATGTGGTGTCAATAAATTCAATGTCTTGTCACAAATTCCAAGTATATTAGCACTTCATAGTTACTGAGCACAAGTAAAAACTGCTGGGAAAGCAATTGGTGGTGTGATTAGCATCACAAACTTAAGAGGTTAGAAGTTCATTTCCAGATGAATGTACACATTCCTATGGGTCTTATCATCTGCGACCTGGTGATCTCTCAAGAGCTGGATTTGGAATAAGACTTACAAAACATCTCAATTCCAAATGCAACACAAATACAGGCACAGATGTTCCTATACAATTCCTAATTTGCACCTAAGCTTAAAACCTAGAATTGCCCAGGTCCATAGCTATTATGTGTCTTCTCATGTTTCACACTCTCCTGCGTGATGCCCCTTGAAGTTTAACTCCAAACTGCATGGGAGTTGCATCCTGACAGACATCCTGTCCAAATCCTTTCCCTGTTCTATCGCTGCATCCATCAAGTTATACTTCAGCTTGTATGTTACTGCATTATCGTGTTACTCTGTGTTCTGGTGGGACTGTAAAATAACAACATATTTGATACAAATAATTATTTCCTCCAGTCAGAAGGACATTTGTGTGTTCTCAATAGGACCATAAGAGAGAGGAAGCTGCCTGCTGAGTTAATGCTTCAGCTCTGAATTTCCATTAACCTCCTAACTTCAACCATTTTTCATTATGAAATCCTGACCTTCAAACCAAGCATAGGGAAAAAAGTACATTTCTCCCCACTCACATAGCTCTGAAGTGTGACTGGAAACACTTTTCTCACACTTTTAAAAAATCCACCTTTGAGCTAGGACCAAAAATGAAAGCTTGAAAAGCCAATGGAACTTGTTTAAGAAGTTACGAGCATTTCGAAGGGAACCAGAGTTAGCAGGGAAACATGCTGAGGCTTCAGGCTGGCACAGGTTACCGGTAAATGTTATGAAAAATACTTTGGAAATATTTAGGGGGGAAAAAATCATGAATCCACATTTCCAAAATATATTTGGGCTTTGATGGGTGACTTTACGCCAACAGGCACATAGAGAGGCATGAACTTATGGTCAAGAAACCAGCCAGAAACCTCCAGAGAGCCCAGACACCGAGGAATGTATTTCTGTCACCTTCTATATCTTTCTGAAGGATATAGCCAAGCCAGTCAGTTGGAACGGGCAGAAGACTGGCAGTTCTTACTCCAATGGTGTACGCTTGTAGATATCGAAAGTTACGTGATAGAATAACCAAATCTTGTGTCCTTATTCACACCTGAGCTGGTCCACACAGCGCTGGTGTGATACCTCTGAGCTGGTTCTGATGACACCACAATGCACATGGCAAGGGAGAAGCAGACTCCCCAAGGGGTAGGCAGGTTTCATCAACCTGAAACCAGGTCCATAATACTGGTGAAGTCACACAGTCATGTACGAAATCTGCTGAGCAATTAATATTGCATCAGTCATGCATGTGATTAATTCAGACACAATTCACTGTTATCATTTTGATTAATACAGACTTATTACAGAATTATGCTTTACAAACTCCGTACCAGATACAGGTGGGGAAGGTGAGGCTTTGTTTCTAACATGCCATTTTGCTTTTGACAGGCATAAATACACTTCTGAGTAGACAATCAGAGTTGTCAAATCTCACAGCACTTAATCACTCAGCATGAATGGTTAAAACACTTAAAATTAATCTGGCTTTAGCCTAATTGTTACTTAGTGCCTCCTGTTTCGTTTGTAGTTTTGGTTTTGGTTTTATGTCTTATTTTCTCCTCTGGTTTCAGCTGCCTCCTCCCCATCCTTTTACTTTTTGTCAGAAGTCCGCTCTTTTTTTTCTCCATGGCAGGCTGTCTTGCATATACCAGTAATCTCCATGGCTGCTATTTGAGCCAGCCGTGCCATGTAATGACAGCAGTCACATACACTTCCCAAAGGCTTGTGCTTCCATTTGTGCTGTCTGTGAGACCCTGCTCAGGGGAGCAATCAGGAATAAGAGAAAGGGAAGAATCCCAAACACATGCATTTCAGTTATTGCAATCTCCTCCTCTCTGACATTTTTCACTCACTCGTATTGCCGCAAAGCACATTTCCTAGTTCATGTTTTCCGCTGTGCTCATCTATCCATTGGCTCTTCAGCTATCTATTCCCTGAAACATAACACCTCCATCTCCATCTTCAAGGACCTTCTAAGCCTATCGCTATTGCACTGAATACTCATTTCTCACCTCTAACAAGGTGGTGATGCTCATCAAGAAAGAAGCAGATTTTCAACCAAGTACCTTTATGCTGTCTGTTACACACACTGGATGCCCACACATTTTGGAGCTGCTCCTCATCTTCGGGGTGACCATCACTGAAGCCCTCCTCACAACTCTTCTAGGCTCCTAAAAACCTTTCCTAAAGGTGACAAGATGTATTGGCCAGTCTTGTGTGTGAGCTCCCATGGTAGGCAGGTTGGACTAGATGAACTTAAAGAGGTGCCTTCCAACCCAAACCATGCTGTGATTCTAATGAACTTCTCTTGATTCCTTGTGCTGTCTCATCTGCCCACATCTGTCTCTCATATCAGTTCCCCTGTGGCGTGAACTCTTTTTGTACTGCATTTGAACAGCTTTTAGCTATTAGGAATTTTTTTGCTGCTAATCCAATATCTGTAAGGCAGAGGACATAGCCATGGAGCAGAGCAGAAGAAAGATCTCCCTGCTCCAAGCCCCAGCTAGGTGGGACCACTTTGATGTGGTCTCCTTCTGACCCTCAAATCCTGCTTTCCTGGTGCCACTTTCATTAGGAAGGGGTGAGAACACGTAAACCCAGGAAGTTTGTTAGCCTGGTGGCAGGCAGCAAAGCCACCCAGGAGATGGGACTTGTGAGCTGTGAGGTGTCTCATCCTCTGGCCATACAACCCCACCAGCAAGGCAGCACACAACCACAAACAGTAAGCCCCTCTCCGTTGGATACCCAGCTCCAGAAAGGGCTGTAGGGTCTGGCTCCAGGATGAACAGAGGCAGCTGATGTACTGTCCAGAGGTAGGTCTCTGAGCTTCAGAGAGGGACAGCAGCCCAGGCACTGCCTTTGCCTACTTCTAGGCAAATACCCATCCAACATTTTGATTTTCAGGAGGGCTGCTCTCAGGCTCCCAGCTCTCTCTGCAGATCATTTCCGCAAGCTTGGACCACATTAGGACAATCTGCATCCTACCCTGGCTCTCAGGGTTTCCTTTTCCTTCCAAATAACAATACTACATTTTGAAGGTGGGACTTGGCCAAAGAGTTCTGCAGATAAACAGCCTCCAGCTCTTTTTTGCCAGAATAACAGTCCTCTTGAGAGGAAGAACACAGATGTCTAATGGCCCAAAGGAACTCAACTTTCAGTTGATTAAAGTAGAAATAGTCCTTGAAAGTGAAAAAATTCACCAAGGGAGGGTACTGCCGGCTTGGAAATGAACTGAGACCTCTCTCAGCACCCTTTGAATGGGATATGCCAGCTGGGAACAGGGCCTAAGCAGAGCAACCTAAGGATGTGCTGACTCAGCAGACTGTGAGCACAACTCCTTTTGAAAACTTCCTCTTCCTTGCAAGAAACCCCAAGGAAAGAGTTTGCCTTCTGAAAATAACTGTCAGCTGCCTCCCAGGATGAATCCACCCGCTGTGTAAGATTATTCCTGGTTCCAAAGTTCTCCCCTGCATGCGTCTACTGAAGACATTAGCTATGAAAAGCATGTCTAAAGTTGGTTATAAAAAGCTAGAACATGACTCTCTGGCACATGCTGCTAACCTCTTCCAAGACTAAAATGTCTCCTCGCTTTCTTGCTTACCCACATCACCCACAAAAAAAATACTAAAAAGAACTTTCAAACATAGAAATCTAAAATTAGTTACCAAACATCAAGCAGGTATGTGTATGAGCTGTATTTTATAACCTCAAAAGCAAGATGATAACACCTTCACTAAATTTGCCAGGGACCTGGCAATTCCTAATCTATCTGATGCATTAATCAGACAATGCGGTGATGGTTTTCAGCATAAAACAAGAGGACAGATGTGTGTACACCCTCTCTGCTCACTGCAGTCCCTTGACTACATTAATCCTCCATTTCAAACAGAATTTACTTTTCATAATTTTATAAACGGGCTGAGTGGTGCTGTGGATGAAGTGTCCATCCATAGCAGGGGGTGAGGCTGGCAGCTGAAATCAAGAGGCCATTTTCGTCACCGAGCTTCAAATCATTGTCCAGAACTGATGCAGGAGTGCCTACTTCCCTGTCCCTCAGCACAACCATCTGCTCCCCACTGTCTTGAGAAATCTCACTTACATCCTGATTTTTTACTCAAAGACTCATGGATTTCTACAGACACCCCCATGATTTCCAGGTGATTGCCTGTGAAATGGGGACTGTTACACATTTTACAACATCATTTTTTTAAGACTAAGACAATATTTTAAATTTAAATAACTTCTAAGGATTCGGTATGATTAAATGTGCTGTTTGATAAAGAGGATCCCTCCCATGCACAGTGCCAACAATACTGCCATCTTTTATCCAATGGAAAAACATGCAGTATTCATCTCTTCAGGGATCCATGGCTCACGTGAACCTGATAAGATGGCACATCATCTACTTTCAGGAATTTGTAAAGAATATACGCCATTGCTTCTCACAGTTGTGAGTTTCCAGATACTCTGGCTGATCCACATAAAAAACCTTCAGCATCCCACTGGCACTGTTTGCAAGCTGCTTATGCTTATAGCTGATTACATCCAGTTAGATTTTAATTCAGAATGTTAAAGTAAAAAAAAATTAAACAAATGTAAACCAAATGTAACTAGGAAGAGATTTAAAGCCTGATTCTCCAAACAAGTTATGCTATTAGATAATCTAAAAGGAAGGTAATGCAGTATTTCTTTGTGGTAGCATTTATTATTTGTTTAACTAAAGGTCAGGCAAAATAATAAAAAATCTGTTGTCTCAGTCACTATAAAGGCAGACTTCAGGGCTGGGAATTTGCTCGGTTTTAGAAGAAATAAATTTCTGTCAACAGCAGTGCATTTCACCAAGCGCTTCTTTCACTTTTTCCACTTCTCTTTAGTTTGAAGGCTGTTGGCTAAACCCTCTTTGCCCTACGACTCTAACGTGCACCTTCACACAGGTGATCCCTCTACTACTGGCAGTAGAGAAAAGACCTCGCAGTCTTTTCTCTGTGGCCACTGATTGTAGGAAGCAAACCCAATTTCCCAAGAGGTCTGTAGCAAGCGAGAAAAGGCTGAAGTCTGTATCTAATCCACCGTGAAGCCCTTCCTCCCAGCATCTCCCTCTGAAGGAGATTCCTTGACAAGACCATTCTCCAATGAATCCGTCCCTTCTCTCCCCAAAGCCAGGGCTGTCAGATCTGTAGCAGCCCCTTTAGTTCTCATTTTAATTTTGAGAAGTCTTAGCTTTGCTAATCTATTGTTTGCCAAGGAAACCTGTGTTTCTTCACTACGAGCTCCCTCCACTCCCTGTTTATTCAAGTGAATTTTCTCCCATAGCGCCTTATCTTTGCCATTGTTTCATGGCCTAATTACTTCCCTTCTGAAACTTAATTTCATTTATCTCCTTGGAGTCAGACAGGATCGTCTCAAGTATGTAAACTCAGCTGTGCATGATATTCATACAAACAATGGCTACGTCCCTCAGCCTGCGTACAATGCTCGCCATATCACAAGCAATCCCGCTTCGAAAAGGGAATGTGCACTTGTTAAAGTCACCGTGTCTTGCCATCAAAGAGGCCACAGAGTCTCACTGTGCAAACTCAAGTTATTGCTAGCTGAAGCATGCTACGGTTCACTCTGATGAAACTAAATTATTTTTGGATGAAGAATAAATAACTATCTCGGAAGACTCTGAACAAAGAAACCTCTGACAGAATGCTAATGGAAGGAAATTGTTTAAACAGGTGTTTGTTTTCTGAAATTTAAACAGGTTTCTGGTGATGAACTGTACTGATCCACACAGTGCAGTACAGCTAAAAAAGTCTCTTTCCCCCTCTCTGTTTTTTGTATTCCTGTGGTTTTCACTGAGCATCTTCTGGAACAGTATCTCAGGTGCTGGTATGTGTAGCCCATTCCTGGACACGTTGCCATGACATGTTGTGGCTGCAGTCAGTGGTAATATTTTACACATGTTTTGTTGAAATGTGGAACAACAATCAGATACGAGAACTATTAATGAAATCTTTATTCTCTCTCCGTTACTAATATGGACTGCAGAGATGTTGAATTTTGGGCTGTTTTCTAACAGGTTGCTTTTTCCATGTTGCTTTCCTCTTGGAGTGTGAGGAAGAGGGTTTTATAATACACAAAATGCATAACAGAAACAACAGAAAAGGTTCATACAAATAAGAGGGAAACAACCTCAACCTAGATAACTAGAAGGAAATATGATTTAAAGATATAACTGGGTTTTTTTATTAAATAATTTCAGATTTTTTTTCTAGAAGTGAAAGCATAAAGAATGTTTGGGGAGGTTTTACAGACATTTAATATGGAGTAATTATACAGCCATCACCTCCAACTTGCTGTATGGAACACATCTTAACTCTGCTAGCCAACACATGGAATAAAAGAGTAAGCTCAGACTGCAGCTGCTCATGGAGGAGAGCAGAGAATGACATCGCCCAGGGCCCGTGACTTGCCCAGCATTGCTGCCAGTGGCATGGTAAAAGTAGGGGATGGCAACTCCAGAACATATAGAAGTGTTCAATAAATGCTAACTTATCCAGTGGTCTGTGACTAAAACCAAATTGGATTGATCTCCTTTTCGCTCTGCAGAAATCAAAACAGCCTATTTGAAAACAAATGTCATCTTTGAGGCTAATTAAGTTTTGCAAGCCATGACCAGGGGGACAATAGAGGATCAAAAGTTGGGCTTCATAGTGAAAGCTGACTGCAATCTTCATTACTAAGAGATTTTGGCTTGTCTTGATTGCGCATTCCTCAAGATACAACTGTTTGATGACTGCATGTGCTGGAGCCCCCTCTGTACCCCACGTGTGGTTGCTAAGAGCCTATTGCACCCTGTCCTGCAGAGATGGGCTCTTCTAACTTAGTCTGTAGCATCTTCTGTCTATGCCACAGGAGAACCCTGTGCAGTTCCCAGCTGACATTACAAGTGCTGACCTGTTAAAATTCACACAGGAAAAAGCAAATAATAAAAGGAAAAAAACAAAACATAAAGCAGAGGCCAACTGATGAGAAAGAGGCCTTTTTGCAACTTGGACAGACACTGATCCCTAATATAACAATCTTCCCTAGGAAATATGACACCCAAATTCTTACTAAGCATGGGGCAAGCGAAGCAGCATACCAAGTAAAAGACAAGTCATTACAACTTCAAGACGATTTTTTCACTCCAGTGCCAGTTTGATGTGTGTCCCACCCTATACAATCATTTGCTATTGCTTCTTCCTATGTGATATCACCTTTAAAACAGTAATTAGAGGATGTGTTTGTTTAGAGGAATGCAAATTATTGCTTTGCTTCGGGGACTACTTAGCATGTCAAGTTAGCCTGGAACCACACCTGGCTACCAGAATAAATTCACCAGTGAAAAATAAATTGTCTGTGTGTCTGTGTACACTTTCATACAGAATGTAACACTTCCTTCCAACATCATTTAGTGCTTGACACATTCCCCAGAAGAAGGAAATACCTCGGATAAGCATCAGCGCTTAACTGTTTGAGGGCAGGTATCCTACTGTAATGATGTCTTGAGCAAGGTGGGACCGTTTCCAGTTCCCAGAACGGAAATATAAAGACTTGATCACCATCTTGACTCCTGATGAGCATATTTGCTTTGCCTGTCTCTGACCAATGAGTTCACAAAGAAACTGGGCTCGCTGCCTAGTTTCATTCTCACCATGGGTTGGTCAAACATCCGTGTGCTGCATCACACCACAGTATTTCAGCCTGTGCTGGTCCCCTGCTCTGTAGGGCATACAAGAACAGGTTTGAGTACCAATCTGAAATACTCTTACACTAAGTTAAGCTTATGCTACCCCAGGGAGCATCCATCTTTCTGCCAGACTCAGTTATTTCAGCAGTGGCAGTCAGATGCAGTTGGGCTGACCCAGCACTCTGGAAGAGCTTCCTGAAGGAGAGAAGGAGGGGACACAGTACGTGCCTGGGCAAAGTAATGCTTTGTTTTTCTAAAGGAATTACTATTTGAGGCTTTTTGTCCAGGATGGGCCCTCAAGCACCACCACGATGCAAAGGATTTCTACTGATACCCATGCCACCATCAGATTGGCTGAAAAAAATGTTTCTTCACAAATGCTTTTCCCACAGACCTTAATAAAATGCTTCCACCACTTGACAGGTAGAGAAGGATATTTTTTGTTTGTACCTCATCATCTGCAGTGTTGCAAACACTGTGTCAAAATACCATGGTGAGAGTCAGCTACTAACCATGATGGTTAAAATACTCCTTTGGGGCTAAGAGATGCACACACAGATGGGTTTATAATGTGGTCCATACCACAACACGTTACATCAATGACAGCTTGCATGTGCCCTTTCTGCTCGTAGCAGGCAAGTCAGTTGTGTGAGGGATCTCATTAACTCCAACCAAAGGAAACAGCAAAAATACTTAAGTTTTTTGTGGGACAATTATGCTCTACACATCATCCATCCCTACTGAAATAATTTGGCTTAGAGCAGAATTACCAGCCAGAGCCTGGACAAGAGCGTGTTAAGGTATCTGGTGGGGAGTGACAGCACTGAAATGGCTTAGCCTTTCCTAAGTCAGAAATACCACACGCAAATTACAGAAATCACAGTGTTGTCTACTTGGTGGAGTATGTCTCCTCAGGGCGTTCTTTTCAAGCAGACTGCACCATGGTAAAGGTCAGCATTGTTTACAGACAAATCTATTTTGTAATACATGGTACACACCGTGCTCTCCATAAGTCGACTTACACACAAAACTAGCTTTCTCAGATCCACACAAGTCCTAGCGAGCATCTCGCTGGAGAACAAGGAGTAACAGGAAGCGTGGCTGCAGATTGCCATCCCCGCACCATGCACACTGAGCAAAATCGACCATGGTATGAGCACCTGAACCCCCAATTCCTCTGCAGCCCCGAGGGATTATTGATCCCCATTCGATTTGGGTTTAACTCAGGGAATAAATACTGGGGAGGTTCAAGCCCTTGTCCACAAATTTTCAAATCTTTTCCCAGCCACAGCTGCGGCCAGCATCTGGCCTTGACTCTCAGCTGTGGGGATGCACCTCTGATGAGATTTGGAAACCACCTCCTTGAGTGCAAGAACGATCTGGCACATAATTTCACTTGGCTTTTCAAAGCTTTTAGAGCTTACCTGTAAAATTCCACTATCTATGAAATACCAAAGGTGAATTTGAACAAGTGCAAGTTCGCAAGAGGGTTCACAGCTCCCGTTCACGTTCCTAGCATTTGAGAACACTTTCAGGGTTTTTTTCTATTTTAAGTGAGGAGCATGAAAAATGCAGCAGGAATTAACTGTTTGGGAACCTCTTTCAGCATCCAAGTTGGTGAAACATTTTTCCTCAATCTTTTTGTCTTGCTCCCATACCTCCTCCATTCCCCCTTTCTCCTGGATTACTCAATCATGAAAGCATCCATTTGGCCATGTGTCATGTTTAAATATATTTTCTATTTAGAGTAATGTGCGTGTGTTGTGTCTCCCAGGGAAGGGTGGATTACTACAAATGTAATGATCACAAGCGAGGAGCATTTTTGCTGTTACAGGACAGCTAAGTCCTAACTGGCAGAGCTATGGAAAAGCTTCTGGTCCCACCATAGCAGACTCCAGGCAGCTTCTTTGATCAGCAGTGTAATTCCTCGATGTTATCAAAAGTAAAGAAGAGAAAATGTGTGGAAAACTGTTTATGAAACAGCAAGACCAACTGCTCATGATGCTCTGCTTTATTTTTAATACAAGGAAAAACACAGCACTGCAAAGCAGTTTTTAATTAACTGCTTTCTCCCAGCAATACTTTTGGCTCTGTATAATAGTGCCAAGGACTGATATTTATATAACTCAGCAATGGCCACAATTTTGCTTCTAAAGTGTTATTTCAGTGGGACCCTGCCGCCACCCAGCAAACCCTGGGACACGTGTGGCTGTAGGAGGAGGTTTGGGGAAGAGATGTTCTTTTAGGACCCTCAAAATAAAAGTTTAGTCTGTAACAGGCTCAGAAAAATGCTATTTTCTGAGCTTGTTCCTCCGTGTTGGAGAAGGGAAACTGTGGCCGGGACCAAGAACAAAACCACAGACACCAACACTCTCAGTGACACCAACAGCCCTTAACACCTTCTCTCTTGCAGAGTGGTTACAGCACAGGATGGGCAAGGAGTGGCTGAGATTCCTGTGAGATCAATTAAAAATGCTGTGAGCTCAAGTACTTACTAGGGGAAAAAAAAGGTAATACACAGGGATTTCCTGAAAACCTTATCCAATACTAACTCCTTCTCAACTATACTGCTACTCGAGGCACCCAGCATGGCTCCTCTGTATTAATTTGAACCTGTCACAGTTAACTTCTGCTTTCTCCTGTGGGTTTTGCGGGGGGGGGGGGGTTTGGTGTTTTTTTTTTAAAGTTTCTTTTCATTCCTTTATGCTTCAGAGGGGTGGTTTCCACCTTGAGGAGTGCAGACCCTTGGGGATCTGTGGGCTTCACAGGGTTTGTAAAGGATAAATAAAAAAGTAAATCCATCATCTGTGAGTTTCAAAATAAATTGCTGTGCAGGAGCTGGCCCTACCACTGGAAAAAAAATTAAAAGTACCTGCCTATTCAAATGGCTGAAAACCATTATTATAAAGCCATTTACAGAATAAACTCTTGGGCTTATGCTCTTTCATTTTCCTAAAAACAAGAAACCAGTTGCACACAGCAGTCAGGGAACTGATTCCCCCACCAAACTCCCTCCTTTTGCTTGATTTCCAGATACTTCATGTCCTTGGCTATGGGTCCCTGACGTGTCTCGCCCCCACAGCATCGGTGTGCTCCTAAAATCAGCTCTTCCTACCTCTCAGTTAACCAAACCTCACAAGGGCATTTAATCAATAAATGAAGACAAAATCTGGATTATCACCAGGATTATTACAAAATCAAGCACTCTTTTCAGGATTACCCCAGTCTGAAAATGCACTTTTTTCTCCTGCCACGCTCTCCATAAATCCCTATATGCCATGGGGACATGTCTAGCTACAGAGTACATGTGAGGAATGACCAAAATATTCTCCCGGTGCCAAAGGGTGTCTATGAAGAAGAACTGTACTCAATTCTGCTTAGTAAAAACTTCATAAAAACTTATGAGATTACACAGAAGTACCTACATAGGCAGAAAATTAAACACCAGAGTTTGTAATACATCAAAAAGCACACCCACAAGTAGATAGAAGTTAAACCCAGACAAATCCCCAGACAAATGGGAATAATAGAGTATTTTGGGGGGAGGAGTATAGGGGATGTTTTCGCAGCTCCAGTGAATAAGCAGGAGACTCCCACGGAGCCTGGCTACCTTTCTAACCACGACACGTTAGTCAAATCCTGTTATCAAGATCTACATAGCATAAACAGAAAAAATAGCACAGCCCATTTGATGCAGACGGTCGGACCAGGTGAGTGACATCCTCCTTCCAGAATGAAACTCAGAGTTTAGAGAGAGCTTGCATAAACCCAAAGTCTAGTTCAAAATGAGCCTGAACCTTTGGGCAGTCTGGGTCCTGCTTTTTATTTCTTGAAAAAGGTGTTTGCTTTTTTACAAGGCAGTCTTAAAGAACGTTTCCAAAATGATGCAAGACCAGCAGCATGTTGAGTGCTCCCTCTCACACCAGGCATGTCTCTCTTGAAAGGACGGGAGAGGCATGATGGAGGGCAGGCTGGCCACCCTCACGCTGAAGATACTCTCTTCACCTTGCCCACTGGAGATAAACTGCTCCACCGGGTGAAGAAGACCCAACACGTGGAGGTTCCTGAGGTGCATATGGCCATGTGCTGACTAAAGCACCTGTGTGTGCTGTTAACTAAGCTGAACTTGCTGCCATTCTTTTTCAGTTTACACTGCCACTCTCCAAACCGTCCTGACACATAGATTGGATTAAAATGCAAGCTGTACTAAAAAGAGTGTAAATCCTGCATTTTGAAATGCCCCAGGGTATGCATTATTTCTAACCTGCTGCCTCCAGGCAAGCAGAAAACTGGGGCTGGTGCTGAGAGGGATTGGAGTGTTAACGAAGGCAGACCCAGCAAATGGGTCCCGGGAGGTAGGGCTGACATTTCTTGGTTTGTAGTCCAGGACAGTGAAGGACCGGCAGGACACTGAAGAACTGCATATGACCAACCCCAAGAGCAGAAATCAGTCATCTCCCACATGGATGCTTGTAGGAATAATCATGACATAGGAAATTATACAGCTGACTAACAAAATCCATGAGGTCTCCTAACATCCCCTAGATAGGGGACTTCAATGGGATTCAGATCATTCTGCTGTGCAGATGCTTTTAAAAACGCCACTCAAGTCTACCTAAGACATAGATACGGCAGAGCCCACACAGGATCAGGTCTCCAAAGCTTGTAAGATTTCCCTGTGTGTAAACTGATGCAAAGGCACAGCCCTCTATGCTCACTGACATACCCTTTCCATTATTTACTAAAACCTGCACAAATCATCTCGCCAGTATGTTTACCTATATCAGCTACTCTAGAAGCAAATACAGCACTGAAATAAAACAAATCAAATTATGTTAAAGTGGTGTAGGTGTTCCCAGCTTGAATAGTTATTTAATACTCGACTACAGGGAAAGAAAAATAGTGAAAAATTGCCAGAAATACTGACATCAATCTTCCATTTCAAGAGCAATTGAGAGTGATTCCAAATATAGTTTGCCCTATTAAGAAAACAGCTCTTGGGTAAGAGTGCAAACTATGTCACCATAAGAAGAAAATCAGAAACATATGCTTCTAATGAAAGAAAGAATTTTAAACAAAGTCAGCAATTCATGGCCCTAATAGTAAAGCAAAGCCAAGAGGGGAGAAAATCTCTACGTGCCAACCCCATGCTTTCGAGGTGAAGTTCGGTGGTGAGCTCCGTGCCTGATCTTTCAGTTTCTAGAATGAAAACCAGCCTCATGCCAGCAGCAAGACCCAGCAGGAGAACCCCCAACTTTGTCAGTTGGAGATCACATTCCCCACTCTCTCACACAAGTGACTTTTTGGATTCCCTTGTTCAAGCTCATGGAGAGAGGAGAGGGGATGTGGCCAGTGCCTGGCAGATTCCCTCTCTGCAGGGTGAAGTCTGGCCTTAGCCACAGCAGCCTAAATCAGCAGTAACACCATAAACCAGCCACCACTCCCTCCCACCCACCCCCAGAGGGAGACGGAACATCCAGTGGGCATCACCCAGAGGTGGCGGAGAGCTATCCCTACGGGAAAGCCAGGATCCTGTGCTGGCTTAGCTATGCCTGAGTTACGAGGGCATGAAGATGGGAGTAACTACCTCTGGAACAGTAAAGCCACACAGATGGGCTATGGCTCTTTTTTTTTTTAGAGATATTAATTCAGGGGGCACTGGAAACGAGGAAAGGAGGCTGTGCAGCGTGTCTGCTACGTACAAAGCCCTGAGTTCACACTGCATGACTGCATACAACCAAGGCCCGCCACCCTCACGGGTGAGCTCAGCTTAGGCTTTCTTTCCACTTTTGCTTTGGGTTGAGATTCTCAAGGGAGCCTCCAAGAGGCACGTAACCAAGTTCAACGACTCTGAATTTTCCTATTGACCAGAATAGCATTAGATCATATTACCCATGTCTATTTGTTAATGACGAGCGCTCGTTTACCCATGCTGAATGCCCCATGGCTTGGGCGCGTGTTTTGCACACCATAAATGGCCAGGATGATGCCTCCAAGACATAAACACTGCGGGACATCAGCAGCTACACTCAACAGCAATTTTCTCACGCACCCAAAAAACACAGAAGGAAAAGTTTCAAACTTCAAAGTTTCAACTTCCCTCCCAACAATCCACTTGTAGTAAATAAAAAAGCAGACAGCCGTCGCTGTTACAGTAACACAGAAGGGAAGGGCTGGTGTTTCTATATAAATGCCAATAAAAGCTGCATTTTTGTGTGTCGGGCCATGTCCACACATTTGTTGTGATTCACATATGAGAGCATTTTAAAAATAACGAAAAAGCCCTTTCCTCTTTGTTTTCAGTTCAAAATCCCCTATCATCCCTTCCAAGAGAAAAGTTGTGAACAGCCACCGTTTTCTGTTCTATTTACCAGGTTTACAGCAGACATGGGAATGACCAGATTGCTTTGCTCCAGGGAGATGCTTCTTTACAAAGTGTGTTACGCCAAACACTGCTGCTGCATGTGGACTCTTCTGCTTTTGGTGGAGAGAAAAAAAAGTCTTAAAAAGTTGAAAAACAACTCCACGCTGATACGTATTTTTCAAACAAGTATTTTGGCATGAGTTAACTACTGCACTCAATGCCCGGTCTACCAAGATCTGAATCTGTTCCAGTTGCCTGCAGGGAATGGCTGCTTAGCTGAGACTGTAAAGATATATATGTGTAAGTCCAAAATGGTCCCAGTTTAATCCCTGGGGCGTCAGTCAAGACAGGAGATATCACAAAGGTATGAAGATATTTGAAGCAGCCTGTTATGCTATTTGGTGTGAACCAAACAGATTATATATAGAAATTTTGGACTAATCTCAGAAGGAGTCAGAGCTGGTGGGCAAAAACATATCTGGTACACTTCACTGCTGTGGACTTGTCAGTCTTTTTTGATTCAATATAGAGCTGTAATATATATTACATTATTTGTTAAAGCTTCCTACACATATATTTTCTTAAAGTTACTGAACAAACTTGCAAGAAAAAGAAATCAATTCTGCTATTTTTATTTTTAAATGCCTTCAAAAAAGGACCTGTTGTCTCTAAGAAAGCTTGAATTCACCTATGTCTACTCTCCTGGAAAAAAAAAAGAAGAAAAAAAAAAAAGAAGGGCAAGTAAAGGAGGTAATAGCATCCCTGTTTAATGTAATGCTCCATAATTTTAATTTGATAAAGTAGCTGGCAAAGTAAAAGCTAGCTGTCACATATCCTTTGGGAAATTATTTCATAGACCGCTTACTAATACAAATTGCTGATATTAAAACTAACTCACAGGCTTCTGCACTTACAGAGATTTAAGAACTGGGCAGTGTAGCTGGATGTCTCTGATAGCCAGAAACACAGAAACATGGATGCAGTCAAGGAAAACGTTAGGCTTTACTCTGAAAATTGATTTGATTAACAGGTTTAAAGTCCTATAGTTGCAGAAGCAAAACCCCCTAGTTTGGCCAATCTTAATTCAGAATAAAAATTATCTATTCTCATTAAGCCAATGCTTTATGAATATAAGGCACAATTAAGAAAAATAGAATTTCTGATTTTTAAAAAAAATCTGTGTTTAATTTGGAAAAATATTGACATCACCATTTCCTTGGTCAAACTGAGCGCTCGGGCAGCCCACAGACTAAGTGAGTGCCTTGTGTGTCTGTCTTTGTCAAAAGACAAAGTTGGTATGTACAGAATTTTAATTTTTTTTAACACTGTTTTTCTTCACAACTCCTACTGAACACAAACAATGTATTGTATGAGTAAGCATTATAAGAGTGAATCAATATATATTACAGATGACAACTGCAGACTTAGTTGGCCAAATACCAGTTAATTTATGCAGCTGTCAGTTCAGGATATACTTTTATTAATATATATATATAAAAAGGATATATTTTATATATATATATATATATATATATATAAACACAGAGGTTACTGGTAGGTTTAACCTGGTGAGTTGGAAGTGGGATAGAACGCAAAAATTTCCCCATTTTATTATGGTCAGAGCCAACCCCCCTCTGTGAAACTCTGGTTGAGGATACCTGGAACCACGACCTTAATGAGACACAAAATACAATTGTGATTCAGCTTCTATAAATGAAAACAGGCGGCAGAAGCTGCCAACAGAGTTGTTTTAAATTCACACATCACAAAAACTTGCCCACTGATAGCCTTACTCGTCTAATTTCACAAAATAGAGGCCAAAAATAAAGCAACTTGTATTCAGAAAGCATTTTAGCATGCAACTAAAAGCAAACAACTGTTTTGGACAAGGAGTGCTCACAAAAACTGTCATTTCTGATAAGATTTCTGTTTCTACTTTCTTGAACTGACATTTTTTGAATACTTGTTTTTCCTCCTTGTACATTCTGTTCCACTTAGAAATGCATATTTGATGATTTCCACAAGTGAGATTTGAGCTCAGATGCAGCTGCATACCTTGAGGATGCTCCCAGCTGGCCAGATGAATCCTACCTTGCATTTACTTCTTTTCCTTCATGCAGTGCTTCACAAATTATAGTGCTAATTGACCACTCAGATACTCCAGTGCTTTATGAGTTAATGCCATGGTTTTTAATAGCATGAAGGTAAGATAAAGGAATACCCGCTGAGGTGCTTGGACTGCGCAGGTAAATAACTTAGCCATCATCATAATAGGGTCATTTTGTGGTTAGAAGCTGTCTCCCAACATTACATCACAGCAGCTTAATACAAAACACTGAATTCCTCCAGTTAATATCTCAAGATTAAGTTAGAGAAGACAAGCAAAATGCAGTATGTCGATAATATTTTGACAAAGACATCTTCACTTGCTAATGCCATGAGACCTTTACACAGCCTTTTATACTTTTTTCCAAATTAAGAAATTACATTCATGGGAAAAAAACCTTAGTTTTAGACAAAATATTCCAGATTACCAATGAAGAATCTTGTGAGAAAAAATAGAAGAGGAAGTATTTTGCCTAACGAAGCCACCTAGGACGATGGATTCAGCAACTTTTGGGCACCAACACATCCTTGAAGATCTGGGCTGCGAGCACTTGTGAAAATGCTTTCCCAACTACCAAAGGCATGTGCTTGCAGATTAGGTAACTCTCAGCCTTAAACGTGTGGGTGTAACAAAGGCAGACCTTAGGCATGCCAATATAAAGCTGAGTCATTTATCAGACTGTTGGATCTTATTAGAGTCTTTATGCATCTTAACAATTCTTTCCTTTTATGTAACCGACAATGGTGTGTATAATCAGATACATGTACCACTGAAACACAATTGTAGCCATCTTCCCGAGTAATAAATAGTGGAAAGTAGGGTATAGACTCATTCTTCAGCTAGGAGCTCTGAAAGGACACCAGTTTTGTTATTCCAGCTATGCACAGGATGGGGTCCACATAAAACACATGAGGCAGGGAAGCAGGCTTCAGCTGAGGCTGAATACCCCATTCCATTAACTTGAAAGAATCTTAGAGCAACTATTTCGGAAAACAGCTGTTTCTTCCATAACACATTGAATTATCTTCCAAGTCGGAGCTCTGAGCGATGATGTACATTCAACCCCTCTGACCTGCAACCTCCTCCCCACATGGATATGCCATTTTTCGAGTTGAGTCAGGGTATGGGTTGACCTTAAAGGACAACAGTTATGCAAGGGAGGTTTAGTAAAGCATCACACTCCCCAGAAGAGAGGACAGCTGCATTGTCACCCAGCAATTACAGTGAAATGACTTGCACTGTCACCTACTTGAAGGAGCACCACCGTCTGCGTCCGCACGGCACAAAATCAGGCTGCAACGCAGAAATGACGCGCGCCATCACTAAAGCTGTTATGGAGCACACTGCATGTAAATGAAACTGTGTAAGACCAGAGAAGATATAAGGGATTTGTTTGTGTTTACTATTTCAGAGGGGATTTTTCTCCCTCATTTAATGTATTTTAGGATTTTTAAGATGCCTTGATCTGCTTCTCTACATCTGCTTACATCTAATCTAGCATGAAATACAATCTAGACAGTCCTGGCTGCAAAGTCTTCCCCTGCAAAGTTTCCAGCACCTCAGTGATCAAAAACGGCGTCATCTTTGTTTCAGGTTTCACATTTTTTTTCACTCACATGAATTCTTTGCAGCAAAATGATTTGCTTAACAAGAAGTTGAGGGCTAGTGCCAAGGCAGAGCTGTCCTGTGCCATACCCACATATATAGGGTCAGATTCACTTTTGCCTGAAACCCGAGAAGGGCAATTCATCCAGTCTGCATCTCTTTGATTCAGGAGATGATCTCATGGTCTAAAGCTGATGTCAGCCTCCAGGCATGCCCAACTGTCCCCCTACCCTGAAGCCTTTTGCAGCTTCTGGCTCCTCTCCATGCCTAGCCTGCCTCCCTAGCAGGGACACCCACAGCAGTGCCCTCCACTGAGGGCAGGCACTGAGGTCCCACCAGGCATCTGGGTCAGCCCAGCAGATACATGGGGGCAATGGTGAAGCATATCCATGTGGGATGACAACAAATATATCCTTGGAAGGGCCCTGCTCTACCACCACTGACATCAACATCATTAACCGTACCACTGGGTATCACCCCCTTACTGGTGGCTGCATGCCTGGGCACCCTCAGGGGTGCAGGACCCCACTGGGTAGCCAGCTTTTGGGATGCCCTGGATTTGCAGTTGGCAGGGCTTGGAGCACGGCCACGTGGGGAGGGCAGCATCAGCCTTCTGTCACCCCAGCGCAACCGCAATGGCATGAGCAAGCCAGGTTTTAACAAGTAAATCTACATAAAAGCTTTCTCTGAAAGTGATTACTTAATATAACAACCAGCTGTCTCTTCAATTCTTGCTGAGGCAGCCTATCTTCTCACCATTATTCACAGAGGGGAAAAAAAAAAGGAAATAAAAAACCAGCAAGCCTGTTTTGTCTATAGGGTAAGTAAAGCTTCAGAGAAATAACGTTACCTGACAGACACCAAATGCTTTTTTCATTTTTTCCTTTCCTAACCATCCCATTCATTTCTTTACTGGGAAAAAGAGTTCTTACTGCTGGGGTGTAAAGAGGTAATTAGTCATTTAACACCTTAAACCCCAGTCCCACAGCTTTTTGTACACCAGCTACACAATCTAATTACCATCACTTTTATGTTGGCACTTACCAACACAAGATCTGAGCGTCTCCAGTTCAGCTGGCCCTGTGCTCCAGCTGCATGGCCTCGCACAGAAAACAGTTACCATAGGAGAGCATGAGTGGGCACCAGCAGAGACTCCAGACTGGGAAACTGGAGTATGGGACCATTGGAGTCTGCAAGGGCTGTATTTTTTTGACCCAGAGACAGCCATGGCTTGAATAGATGGGTCTGTCCCACAGAGTCATTCACGAACGTTCATCTGAATTAATTAAATGCCTGAATTTATGTTAGGGCACATTAAATGTCTGCATGGCCGATTTTATTCAGAATTAATGTAGCCTTTGATTCCAAGTTAAATTGCACAGAAGAGTTTAATAAGAAGGAACTAATGGGTTTCAAAACTAAATTTGGATTCATCTTCCTAGAGGCTATCAAGTTAGCCCCGGAGGGATGAGGTCTTACAGAGGCAAGAATATGGGACAGAGCAGGGTTACGGGAAGTTTGGCAATGGGCTACTGAAAAGGAGCAAAAAGGTAGAAAATTTTAAACTACTTTTTTAGTCTCCATGTAAATCTTGAGAAAGGGTGATTTTTCCACATTTGTTATGGAGGGTGTCCTCTTCAGTGTCAGGAATGGCACTACCTCGGGGGATGGAGCAAGAGGCCCCTTTGGCCATTGTCTCATTTATGGGAGAGCAGGAACGCCCACACTTCCACCCACTTCAGGAAAATTTTTCATTGCTGTTTTCTGTTTACTTTTGAAATGGGTCCAGCCCTGACTCCCCAGACTTTGCAGGAGGATGCTTCCCTGACTCCCTCTCTGCTCGTTATTATAGCAGGAGCTCCTGGCTTTAGGTACAGGCACACAAGGGGTGAGGCAGCCGCCTGGGCATGAATCACTGCTCGAACACCCAGTCCCCCTCACCTTCCGAGGAAACGGGAATGGAAACCACCAGCAGAATTTTAGCTGACCTGCTAGGAACAGTTCAATCGTGCTGTTTAACCACAAAAAAGACTTCAGTCCGCAATTAGGCATGGCTCTGATTTCTAATAAGGAATTTAATGGTGCCTTTCCCAGAGGATCTCGGAGAGTAAAGAGGAGGGGGTGAGCGTTGGGGATACGTAAATAATTTAGAAATAATTTTTTAAATCCCTGTTCATCAGGAACTAGGTAAACGAGAGTATGATTTGCTATCTAGACAGTATTTGCTTAACAGAAGACTTATTCGTGCACATTACTGCTATGAAGTCATCAATACACCTGAGTGCAGGGCTGCACACAGCTTATTGTCCCTCCCCTTGCTTTGCTCCACTCACCACTGGATCTGTATGATTGTTCAGGTATTGCCCAGGCAGCTAGAAAGTTTCTTGTGATAAACAGTGGTGAAGAAAGGGAAAGGGAAAGGGAAAGGGAAAGGGAAAGGGAAAGGGAAAGGGAAAGGGAAAGGGAAAGGGAAAGGGAAAGGGAAAGGGAAAGGGAAAGGGAAAGGGAAAGGGAAAGGGAAAGGGAAGGAAAGGGAAGGGAAGGGAAGGGAAGGGAAGGGAAGGGAAGGGAAGGGAAGGGAAGGGAAGGGAAGGGAAGGGAAGGGAAGGGAAGGGAAGGGAAGGGAAGGGAAGGGAAGGGAAGGGAAGGGAAGGGAAGGGAAGGAGAAGAGAAGAGAAGAGAAGAGAAGAGAAGAGAAGAGAAGAGAAGAGAAGAGAAGAGAAGAGAAGAGAAGAGAAGAGAAGAGAAGAGAAGAGAAGAGAAGAGAAGAGAAGAGAAGAGAAGAGAGAACAGAAAAGAAAAGAAAAGAAAAGAAAAGAAAAGAAAGAAAAGAAAAGAGATCAGGCATATTTTTCTCTTTCTGACTCTTACAAGGTTGTGGGGTTTTTTCTATTTAACTAGACCCTCAGCCGGGTGCTTCTCTGCAGTCCAACTCTTCACACCACCTACTGCCTTCAGGAACCCGTCTAACAGATGATTCATCTTTCAGCGTGTTCACACCTGCACAATTACCATAAGCAGAAGAAATTTCCTCTATTCTGCTGCAAACAATGGAAAGGATTGCATTTACCTTTCTGCTCAAAACAAAAAACCGGTTCCTTTCAGAACAGGTTATGAAACTGCCCACAACTCAGGTGGGCAGAAGTTTGTGTCACACGAAGGTGACCATGTGCTGTCATTCCCCACAGCCAGTTAGTTAGCAGAGCTGCGACAGTTTGGTTCTAGAGATCCCATTTTCTTCCTCAGATTCTAAACAATAGCATGTTTTCCACTGCAAAAGAAATAACTTTAAAAAACTAAAAATGATGCCGTTCATCTTGTCACCTGCTTTTGTGATCAGACGTAATACTTTGCTCCATGTCCAGCTACAGGCAGCCAGCACACAATTAGACAAAACAGCAACCCTGTGCACCAGTGCATCATCTGGGCACCAAGCGAAGACATTAAGGAAACCCCCCTCCTGATGCAGTGCCAAACACAGGCGCCTAGTGGGACCTTCACCCTGCTCTGAAGCATCCCTTTAAGCATGAGCTCAGCAAGGTGAGCTCAACCTACTCACCAATTTCACTGGAACAAATAACCATTTAAAATTAGCCACATACTTAAAACACTTTGTCAGGCTCAGGCTCCTGGATTAACTGCAAACTTAGTCTCTCCCAGCACTGCAGTCGATGACGAGCTCCTTCTCACTCCATCCCCACCCATCCGAGTCTTTGGGGAATGTTGCCATGGATTTCCACGGGACACAAAAGAGTCCATATTGGAAGAACCCTGTTAAGGTTGCTGGTGTAAATATTGACTTAACGGCTCTTCCGCCTTTTTTCTTTTTTAAGAACAGATTTGTTGGCCATGGCTGGAAAAATAAAATGATGGAGTATGCATGATTCACTCTGGCACTCACACAAACATGCAGATCAGTTGGCTGGCAGCTCGCTCCTCTGTTAGCAGAACATCGCTTCTAAACGTGTCATTTTGTTTTGGCAGCAAGAGTGTCCAAGCCCACAGACAGAGAGAGAAAATCTCCCACCTTCCATGTACTTCACATGGGGACCACTGACCTTTCCCAACACGGAACATTGGAATAACACTTCCAACATGCAGAAGGACTGGCAGGATGCTGCAATTGTTTCACGCTAAAAGCCCAGCCCAGACACCTCCCTTCTTGCACCCGCTCCCTGGGTCTGCTGGCAGGAGAAGGGACTGCAAGACAAACTGCAGGTAAAACTTTTTATCCGAAGGTCTTTTGACTAAAGGCTGCTTCACAGACAATAAATATTGAGACAGACAATAAATATTGAGACAGACGACAAATACTGTGACAGAAGGTCACACGGGAAGTCCGCAGCAGAAGTGAGAGGGCACCCAAAGGTCACTGGATTCAAGCTTTCAGCACCAGGTTCTACATCCTATAGTGCTCCATGCACAGGCTTTTAATCTTGAATTTAAAAAAACATTATCTAAAATATGACTTCAACACACGACATCATTCAAACCCTTTCCATATTGATTCTGCCAGATCTGGATGATTTGGCAGGACTGGCAAGGGGACAAACCTCCACCAGGGCAGCCTGAGGGTACAAAGTATATGTGGTGCTTGTGTGTACCAGTCTTGGACACAGCCAGCACAATCTCTGACTGTCCCTAAAAACCCACTGACCACACAGAGGGGCACGAGCAGCTCACCTGAGAGCTGGCAGAGGCTCCATGGAGTAGATTCAGGATTGCCCCCTAGACCCCTGTTTGACACATAACTGGAGAACTCAGGAAGAGTCGCATTTCCCAGCGCTCGGCAGATGTCTGCCAGAAAGCAAGCACCTCATCTGGAGGAGGACAAAAATATAATGATCAACTATAGGAGGAGAAAGCCCAGTGTCAGACAGGAGAACCTTCTCCAAAGGATCACAAGGAGTGTGCCTGCATTTCAGCTAGGCATGGTGTCCTCTGGGGCTGTTATCCTGTCAGAGTTTAAGCACCACCCGAAGGCATAATGCAAAACCAGACGGGCAGACCAGGATCAACACACATGCATGTTTATATTTGCTTTGGATCCATCCTCTGTGACTCTGCACCTTCCTTTCAGTGAACAGGGACCAATTCCTCCTGCCAGGCAGCCTCTGCACACATCCCCTTCAGAAGTGGCAGTTCAGTGCACAGCCTGTCAAGGCTGTGGCACCTCAGCCATGTAGGGCAGCCCAGGGCTCTGGCAGCCTACCCACTAATTAGACAACACACAAACTAGCCAGCCCCACTCATATTAAGCTACCAGGAACAGAAGCAAGGACACTTAAATACCTTTTGAGCTTAGCAACAGCTGTTCAGGATCCACCCTGCCTCCCTTAAATCTATTTTTACTGACAGATTTTGAAGCACAGAATTCACTGAACAGAGAAACGGGCTGATACCCCCTCTCCTCAATTGTAGGCACACCCACTTTGTTGTTTTCTAAGTGTTTCTGTGGTGGCACATACAAATTCGATACTGTGTCCACTAGTAAGGATGTTTATTTTCAAAATAAATACAATTACATGCAAAGTCTGTATTAGCAACAGCCAAGTAGAAGATATCAGGAGATAAAAAAAGGAAAAATTCCTCTTAAGGTCCTAACGTGCATACGACAAGAGAGCAAGCAGATCGAATTGTATGAAATTAAGGAATTTTCTACCCACTCACTCTCCTGCCCTTGCAGCTGGAATAGCACAGCCCGGGTGCTGCCTCCGGGATTCTCAGGAAATTTTTTGCAGGGAACAGAAACATTTCACAACACAGAAGCATAAAAATAACCTGAATGATTTCTCTGCTCTACTAGCTTAGGGTCAAGGCTGATGCAAGGCAATCCTTAGTGCATGCCAATATTGCTGCTCTTCTACCCAATAGATGAGTATCAGGGGCCAAACCCCTGCAGACAAAGACTGTTTCAAGTTGCCAGGTACATTATTATCCGATGAAGGAGATGGCAACTGTTGAGCCTTATGACAGGTTCTCAGTAACACTGCACAGCAAGCCAACGTGCGGTATTTGTCACTGGGCTTACATTGTGCAGGCCTGACACGGGTCTGGCAATGGGAAGGCACCTGCAACAAATGCTTGTAGCTGTTTGGAGTCCCACTTTTGTTCCTCCACTGAAAAGGATCCCCTCTGTCTACTGAGATGGACGAGTTTGCCCTTGAACCTGCTATTTTGGCTTGGTTGTGTGAGCATTTAGTTCAGAAGTACCTAGTTTTAAAGATTTAGGATCAGTTTTGTCATATGGTGCCCAGATAATCTGCCATCAGCTTCTACATGACCAGGAGCTGAGTCAAGGGGTCCCACAAGCAACAGCAGTGCAGCAGGAATCAAAGTGCCCCAGTCCAACATACGCTTCTACATAATTGTACTGCCTTCAAATCAATGAGAAGAGAAGGTACTTTTAAAAGTTGAAAAAAAGTTACATGGACCAATCATAAAGTGATCAATCTCTTTCCATTTCCTAGGAAGAAAGTTGAGGGTGATGAGTTCAGATCCAAGAGTCTCAAGTCAGGTGAGATGAATCCCACCTTCAGGGCATAAGACAAGGAAGAGGTAAGCATCAAGCCTTTAATAACTACACTGAATTCATAGCAGTTGTGAGCTGACTTTCTTATCCAGCTGTGGTCAGGAAAAGATACACACTGCGGACAACTCTGATAAAATAAAAGTTGCCTTGGAAAATCACTTCCAGAAGTGGCAGAGGTGCCTCTCCGTAGTACAGGTACTACCGTCTCCTAAAACAATACACAGTATGCCATAGAGCAATTAGTATTAGACTGTTCTAAGCATGTGGGAATGACAACCCTGCTGTTGCTCTCCTCAAAGCCAGCAACCCGGCCACTGACATCATTAGTGGATAAGGTCTTTTTATGGCACCACAAGCTTTACTCCAGCCCAATTCCTCTTCTTTCCCACTTTGCAGTCATCTAGCTGCATTAATACAAAAGAAAACCAGAGCATTTCTCAAAACATTTTCATCATCATTTAAACTTGAGTCATCTTGTCTGCCTGTGATGGGCTGAACAACCTGTCAGTCACACTTGTCAATCACTGTTCCTGCTCCTTAAATGGAAGCATCTACTTGAAGCAAAGAAGCAGAAATGAAGGTCTGATACTTACTTTCTCAGGACTGCAATTTCATTCTCTATGCTGCTTTCCTTTCCCTTCAGTGCCTTCTTGGGAATGCACTTGACTGCAAAGAGTTTCCCACTCGCTCTCTCTTCAGCCAAAACAACCTCAGAGAATGCACCCCTGCAAGAAGAAAAGAAAAACCGTGGTTTTAAGTGGTGCCTTTTCTTTGGAAGCTGTTAACTGAAACACAGCCATTGAATATAGTTCTTCTGGTGTCTTTTGAAAACTGCTCTTCCTAACTGCAGCAATGGCATTACAAGCACCTTTCTCCACCATTACAAACACATGCAGACTGCCACATTCACTCAAAACATTAAAGGCTTGCCAAATACAACAATTTTACTAAAGAACCATAGTCCAGCAGAAAGATAAGTAAAGCCTGAAAATCAGAAAGTACCATTTCTGCCCAGAGAAGCATGGACCATAGTCCGGCTGCCGATTTGATGGATGATGTACTTTCTCCCTTCCTGAGGTTTTTGGAGGTTTAATTCACATAGCAGCATGAATTAGTCCCTAGGACTTAAGTGACGCACCAGCGCCATGAGTGCTCCCGGTTCCTCGGTGACCACAAGAGGTCAGGACCTCTGCTTCAGTCCTCCCCTGCAGCCCAGAGCATCTCCTCACCCTTGGGTCAACCCTGACTCAGACGGGGAAGCAGCGTCAGAATTTCTCTATGTACACAGACTTATTCCACAACACAAACTGCTGTGTGTAATCGTTAAAGGCAAAGAATCAGATTAAATCACAAGTCTAAACATCGGCCTTAATAGCAGCCTCCCTACAGTTACCCCAGAGAGGATTACACAAATGAAGAAACTTTATCACAGCAGCCAGTCACTAATTGCCAAGAGTGGGCAGTGCCTCTCCTTCATTAGGTTATTCCGTAACAGTGTGTTAGTTCTTGCACTCTCATGGCTTCCTCCAAAGCATCTGGACCCGACTGAGAAGAAGCCAGGAAAGCATTACACTCAGTACTATATACACTGCTTTTCTGTTCTCACACTTTTTTTCTGAGCACTTGCACATCATTCAGACAGTTGGTCTGGACTGACCTTTACTGCGTCACAGCAGGACCATTCTTGTGTTCTGGTGCTCACTATGGTTTAGCAGCGAGGTACTGGGCAAGGCAGGGCATCGGCCTGATGAGGAACAGCAAATCTTTGCTCCTATTCACCAAAACTCCTGCTGAAGCACCTGCTTCATCCAAGAGCCATCAGAGCCAAGGACTTGTCTAACCAGATTACGACTGAAGGATCCACCAGCCAAAGTTTCATATTTTATTTTTACAAAACAAGAAGAGGCGTGAAGCTTTCCTTTAGTGGTTCCCCCCCGTCAGTAGATTATTCTGCTTTTCTACATAGCTCTCCATGCAAAATGCTCGGGAGCTTACTGAGCAAAGCCAACCACACTCCAGCCTGGTCTTAAAACGTTAATGTTTGATCACAGCCACATTTGGCTACCACCAACTTTCTCTGACTTTCATCCCCCACAACTGCTGCTTATCTAGATGTTTGCAGATAAACAGAAGTGTTTCCTTCCCTGGCCAGGCTCTTCCTTTTTAAGTCATGCACTTTGACGACGCAATCGAGCGGCTGTGACCTCACCAACAGTTCCTGAGTTGCAAAATGACTGAATGAATCATTAAGCCTAGGGATAAATGGATAAGCAAAAAGAATAGGCTGCTGCTTTGGAAAGAAAGCACCTGTTTACCCAGAAATGCTTTTGTAACCAGCAGCAACAGGGAAATGGTGACAGGAAATTTAGGAAAAGAGACTTTTGTAAACTGTTACGGTGGATGTTTGATCCTTTTTTTACATGTGGCAGCGACACTCTGAATGTTTTGCCTCATTTTTGCCAAAAAGGACAGGCTCTGACCACATTTACGCCACTCTAAGTACAGGAACAACTCACTGTTTTCTGCTTTGTGTATAATCTACTGTGTCATGTCAAAGCATCACAGGCCCAAGCCCACACAACTGATCCTAATGGCTTGCGCAATCAAGCCACCCAAATTGTTTTAAAAATTGCTTTAAAAGACCTGTTCTTTGCTTTCCTATTAGCAGCAATCAGAACCATTCAAGTCACCAAATGGGGGTTTCGTCTCAACTCTCATGCTTGGGACAGCCAGACCAGAAATGCAATAAAACCCTTTTACTAGAAGGGTCTAAGACCTCTCAGGGCTCATCAGCTTCAGCTGCAGACCAGGGTGCTCAGAAACTCACAGGACCACTCCCAGCTAGATTTCAGGACCCCCCGAAGGCCCATCTGCTTAAGCTTTCAACATTGCACCCCTCTCCAGCTGTGTCTTGAAGAAGCCTTTTGCCTTCAGTTAAATGCTGTTAAAAGCAGTGTATTCATAGCAGTCAGTCGCTGATCACACAGCTCTCCCAGTGTTTATGATGTTATAAAAACACAGACAGCTCCCATCCCAGTCTGGATTTCCTTGCTGTTCTCAGACAACAAAATAAAGGAAACCCCTTTATATCCCTCTGCTCGGCAAAGCCAGCTTTGGGAAACTCCTCTATTTCAGCTGGCCTCACCATTTTGTTGGATTTCTTTCTCCACTTACCAGGAGAGCCAAGGGGTTCAATGGTTGGAACCAGCCGCTGTGAATTTGAATGATTTTTTCTCGGGAGCTCCAAGATACTCATAGAAACCAACTCCATATCTCCTTAACAACCTTCCTCATTACAGCACAAAATAAGCTGAACCTCAGATAAAGCATCTGCTCACATGTCACCCTGGACACTGACAGGGTGCTTTTTTACATCGAGTTTTATATGAGGCCATGGCATGAAATTGCTGGTGCTGGGAAAAGCCCCCAGGCAACAGTGGGGGGAGTGCTGGGTGGATCTGCGGGGAAGGCAGGAGGGAGATGCGAGGTGGTCTGCACGATCCTGCACACTATATATGCTCCTGTGCTCACAGAGCAAGGGAGGTGGGGAAAAGCAACAAGTCAACGGGCAAAAGAAAGATAAGTGCTGGAAGGAAACAGAAGGGAGGGGGCAGATGCAGACAGGGATAAAAGAGTTAGACACAGACTGAGAGGGACAAACAGTATAGGGCAAGGAGAAAGAAATGGTAGCAAGGAGCATCAGCAAGGAAAAAGCAGCAAACACACTCCTGGAGCCAGGGGACAGTCAGAAATAATAGTGAATAGATGGGCAAGCAATTATCAGAATTTCAAACACACAGCTGAGTTCACCTACCCTTAACGATCCAGTCCAGCCCAGCCCCCACTAAAACCCTCTTGACTCACACATGAATAGATAAATACCAGAGAGAAAGTCAGAAAGACAAGGCTGCTCATTTTCTTGCTAACAGCAATATATCCTACAGCAAATTCTCTGCCTCCTCAAAAAAGTTCCCCAGAACCGCCAACTTGGCAGGCTTACTAAAGAAGATTTTGTTTTCCCAAAGAATTAATGCAGCCTTTAAAATCAGGACATTAAGGAAGGAAGCAATTTGCCTCTGTGAATTTATTACAATTATTTATTGAGGGTTAAAAATCAATTGTGTACAAAGTTCTATAAAGATGTTTGGTTTTGGAAAATGTTGCGTTTTACTCCATCAAAGAGACAGGACTTTTTGTGAAAAGGACGTGGCTTCCATTAAGCATCACCAAGCGGTGTTTTGTGATAAAAAGGAAAAAAAATTATACAGGAGATGTTGGACAACCAGAATGCTACATGTATGCAGCTCAGACAGGGTTCTGGATTAAAACCCCACCTCTCCTGGGAGGTACCGCATGGTCTCTGTAATGGCATGATGTTCCCAAGACCTGCCATTTGCAACCTATATGCCAGGATCTCTATGGTCACCGCACTGAGCCCGAAAAAGATTCAGAAACCACCTTGGTCAATCTTGTATTTTTAATCATGAGGTTTTATCTGAAATTTTGTGCATGGAAAACCACAATTTCTGTGAAGGGGATGAGTAAACAGGGATATTTTTTATTCTGTGAAATACTGAGGAAGGTGTTTACTCTGGGAAAATAATTGTGGCAGTTTTATTCTCCCGCCCTCCTAGAAAATATAGTCCAAAAAGTATTTTTCACCCTCTGATACAGACTTAAAAAAAATAAAATCGGGAGAAGGGTTAGTTGACTAAAAGTTATGATTATAGAGGTGTCTGCAACGGTTGGGATGTCCCATTCCCTTCAGCTGGGAAAGAGATAATTGCAACCTTTCCAGTGCATTTGGGGACCCAGCCTTCCCCTGCCTGAAGAGGGGCTTCAAAACACTTCAGGAGCTTGCCTTGTCCCACCTGGAGATTATAGCAAACAAATAAAAGAAGCATCATGGCTTTGAGGAAGTAGGACAGCAGTGGAAATGGGTAAATGAGAAACTTCTGCAAAACTAAACCACCTTTAGCTGCTGAAATACGTGTGTGGCAACAACCTATTTTTGAAAGTTTTGACCATGTTATCATTTACCCTAGAGGATCGACTCTTTTCAGACTTCTAATTAAGGCGTGGAATAATTTTATGATCTAGATCATTTTATATGCATTAGGAATGACGTGAGAGTGAAAAAGAGGGGATAAATGACAAGTGACACTGAAATAATGGCAAATTCTAGAGCGTGGTTGAGATGTTCTGACTCCTCACCGCTTTGCACGCTTCTGGAATATGCAGTGTCCTATGAGATGCCAATCTTTTATGGTTTTAATTAGTTTAACTTACTTCTCATCCAGTTATTTTCTTTAATGTAGATTTAAATATTAGAATTTCAAGACTGACAATGGAATACGAACAGCGTTCATACCCAAACAGACTGGATTTCCTATTGGAAAACAAGGGCTGCAAGGCTGGGCTGTCAGGCAGATTAAAGTGCAATAAAGGACAAATAACTTTTTCCTTCATCTGTTTGAACTATAATTTAATATGAAAACTTAATTCTGAAATGCAGTGGACAACATATACTGTGACAGCAAATCTGTTCTCATTCATCAAAAAATTGCTGTCACAAAAATACTGATGAAACGAAGGCAAAGAGTTCATGGAGGGGTAAAACTTAATTTTTCCATTTGCAGAGACCTCCACTTTAAGCAGTTTTCCACTGCATTAGCAGGTGCTCTGTCATACTAAATCAACAGACATAGGCAGGAAACATTTCACATCTTTGGGCTATGTATAGCTAATGATCTTAATTACGATACAGTTGGCTTTCTGTGTGTACTTTGACCCAGCCAAACCATGGGGGGTGGGGGGGGTGGGGTGGGGGAATAGTGAAAACTCATCGTTTGAAAAATATACCATGTCCACAGTGAGGAACACTCTGAGATGGGGGACCAACTGAGTCAGAGGAAGACTGACCAAATCAAAGAAGGTCATTTCTGTAGCGTGGCTTCAGCAACCACACACAAATTCTGCTCCTTGACTCCCCAAACAAAAGTGACTTTGAACCACACCACAAACAGAGGCAGGTATGTAAGAAAAAAAATTATCTTGTCTGGTATTTTCACAGCTTTTCCCATGGGTCTCAAGGAGTTAACTGTGGCATGAGCTCAGGCTCTGTGTAACCAGCACATACCAGCAAGATTCTGGTCCTGCAGACCATTTTTCTACTAAACCATTTTCCTGCACAAGTCATGTTCTATTTACTTTTTTCATTAAATATTCTACCTAGTCATTTCTGTACACACATCCTCACTCTCCCAAATTCCAGGCACATCCCAACATCAACCCAAACTAAGGCTGGAAATAAAGTTTTTCCCTTTATTTGTAACAAAGTCATGTCCATGGATGTCTTGACCGCTGTGTGAAAATGAATTTACAATGAAATTTTCAACAGCTCAGTGATGCCTGAATGCAAAGTTAACAAAACCAAAGCATTTTACTCAGTCAGGAGCAAAGGAGAAGGATTTCAGGACTGTGTTACATGTGGTACAGAAGTCAACTACCCCTACCCATTCCCAAGAACTGAATATAAATTTATGGGAAAAGAAACACACTGCCTAATCTGTTTGTAGCCATCTATTCTTTAGAGGAAAAAAGGTTTTTCTAGCTATTTTCATTCATCAAACACAGAGCCCCAACCCTGCAGTCCCTTCTATGGCAATGCTTCCTCTGCCTGGGCAAGAGCAGAGCAACCAGGACCGCTGCATTAACACCGGTATTTTTAGATTCACTGCTCATTTAACTTGCTCTAAGCCACCCAGCCACAACTGAAAATGCTGTTTTCTACCTTGGGGCCTGTAACCAGGCATGGCCCTGCCTCAGGGCGTGTCTGACCCTGGTCCCCCTCCCCAGGCCTGATCCTGATCCCCACCCACAGTGATGTGCCCCATCCCCACCGAGATGCCTGATGCCTGGGTCTAGGGCTGATATTGCACATTTCAGATGAGGAACCGCACTTCCAGCTGTGCCCAAATGCTACTGCTATAGCCCGACGGACACTCAAACAACAACAGCAAGGGGCAAAAATACTCTTTGCTGGGTGATCCTGTAGCAAGAAGCTCCTTTCTGGACCACTGGCATGTTTCTCTGTGCCCTGAGCCACTGCCCCATGCCCATATCCTCAGCATTTTGTCCAGACTAGAAGGTACATTAAAATCATTGGGATCTTCCAACATGCAGCTGCTTCCCCACAGTGTGAGAGGAGCTGGGAATCACCATGCCCAGGGATGGGCAGCACATCCCCAACTCCAGAATTCATCTTTCCAGACACTTTGCTGCTCCCCCTCTAACACAATTTTTTGGAGAGAATAACCATAGGAATACACAGATCTCTGCCGGGATTTATGGCCACGACCGTAACAGGGACACCCAGTGATATGCTGCAGGTAGCACTTCTTCTTTCCTCTCCTTGTAAACCAGTTCGGTTTTCTCCCACCATTACAGGGCGACTGGCTGGGATAGAATGAGCAGCACCAAGCTTTCATCTTGTATAGTCACCAAAAGTGTTTGGATTTGTGTCCCATTTTGGGGGGATAGTATTATCTACAATTACAACAGCAGTTTAGCGTTTTGACAGTTTTTGTCACCAGAGTCAGCTACAAGAATTTAAATGCCAATTTGAGGTTAATAGTTTCCTCTGTTTTAGCTACTCAATATTTTATACTCTCGGGGGGGGGGGGGGGGGGGGGGGGGGGGCGGGGGGAACCACCAAACCAAAACCCCCTGGAATTAAGATTGAAAATCCATGTCAACTACTTAAAGGAAAGCTATTTAGAGGAGAGAGACTTCTATAAAGCCAGAAAACTCCAACTTAACGTTGCACGCTGTAAAGCATGCATTTATGACAATATTACCTTCACACCCCTGCCTCTTCTCCTGGACCACCTTCACCAGGACACAACCATCTCCTTCATGAGTGACAATCATTTTCACCCAAGGAAACATCGTTGTTGGAAACCATTTAATCGTTCTGTAGTTGAAATCAGTTTACTCCAGGATGAATTTCAAGCTCACAGCAGGGCATGGCACACAGCACCGGCACCGCTTGTCGCTGAGAAACTCCCTTCCCTTCCTTCAAACATGATGTGGTGAAGCATCAGCGAAGCTGCTGCACTGCTCCCTTGCACCCTGAGCACTTGTCCCTGCATACCACCACCACCACCGAGCTGGCTCAGCTCCTGCTCTGACAACCAGCAGGGAAATGCCAATTTGAGACAGACCTGCGTTTCAATGCAGGCGAGAGCACAGAGCACTGCTGGGATGGCTTCCAGCCATGCAGATGGGCAATCCCACGGTGCTTGGGGCACTCCAGCTCATACATCAGCAGGGTGAAAGCACCGGAGCACATGGCCAAGGAGACTCCCAGGCAAGAAAAGCCATTACATGCAGAGCAGAGTGAGGCATGCAGGCTTCAGTGCCATAAAACTTAAGAGTCAAAGAGGAATAAACCACATAAAACACAGAAATTGAACCAAAAAGAAAAGTTGCTGCAGAATCTCCTCCCTTTCTGAGTTGAACTAATTTGTTTTAGTTGCCTGGTGTATGCTAATTTAATAGGATGCTATGCAGTCTGTTCTGAGACAGTGATGCATGGATACTAAAAAGGGAAAGCAGCGCGGCGCAGATCCCCAGTCATGTTTGTTATTACAGCCCTCTTCTTTCCTGAACTGTTTGCTCCCTTCTGATTAGTCCTGACCCCTGTTAGAAAGGGACGTATTGTCTTTAAAGGCCTATTACATTTACATTACATCCTCTGTGGCAATCACAGTAAAGCTATCCAGCAGCAAAAGCAGAATGTACAGCCCTGTATTGAGCTCTTCCTTCCATTGTACACTACACAAATGAGCTGTTAAGCAGTTTATTTTCTCCACTGATGATGACTTTCTTTCCAAAGTGAATATTTAAGTACCTTTTTTCTACTTTCATCTTATAAGACAAAGGAGCTCATTGTCTCCTCAGGGTTTATCTGATGGCAGCATTCTCACAAAGAAATAACCCTTCTTCTAATAATGACCTCAAACCTTTCTTGAGGCATAAGTGATTTCCATAATTTTTTTCAAACCAGTTGCCTGTTCTGACACTGATATATGCAGAGTCTATTACAACACATCTGATTTCTGGAGATATTATCTGGCCATATAAAGCAGATTACACCAATTTGAAAAGGCATATTTCTTCTTCTTTCACACGGAAACTTAAGAAAAGGCCTGGCACACCATGGCACTCTCCAAGAGGCTGGATCAATTAAGGAACAATTAGATGACATCGGATCTTTTAAAGCAAAGCAAAGATAATGCAGACACAATAGTTTTGTTTGCAACAATTCCTATATTCCTTCTAAAGAGAAGGTCCTTACTGAGATGAAACTAGCAATCACCTGAAGATCAAATAACACTGCAGTTGTGTCTTAACCATGGGAAACTCCTGTTTAGCCAGGAGTTTTGCCAAAAGGCATCTGAACCTTCACAAATCCAAGTTGCAAAAGTCTGCACAGCACCTCATTCCTTCAGTTGGCACCTGTCTCTACAATGCAAAGCCAAAGTATCAGTTCTGGTGGTCTTCCTCGGTGACCATAACTGCACGGTTGTGCTACTTGACTTGTGATTTTCAAACACTAACCCTGTCTTTCACGAACTGTATGGCCCATTCTTCAGATGAGGCCCCTGAGGAACAGGAGCCACATGGACTGATTCTTGTTACTTAACTTTAATAAAAGCTGGGAACTTTGCATAATCTAAAAGTGCACACTGCTTTTGTACACACAGAAGCATCTCCAACAGATGATTACATCAAAAAATATATTGAGGGTAGCACACTGTAACTCTGTAGGAATTCTTAAACCCTGTCAACCAGAAATCCCCTGCTCCATTTGCTGCCTGACTTTGGTCAAACAGATCATCTGAGACACCCAGACGTTAGTGCCAAGATGTCCATCAGGCAGCTGCAATTAAGTTATATGACTTTCAGCCTTAGGAATTAGTCTTGCTTCAAGAGAAAACAGAGTGAGACCACCCAGAATCGAAGTTCTCTGACCACATCTCAGTGGGTGTCGACATCTGAGCTATTCCCCCATGACTCCTGTGAGAGCCATGAGATGGCCAATACAGCAGCACTGTGGTAACTATCTAAGACTGGTCAGACAAATTACACCCCAAACACATCTTTCGATCTTCATGGAGAGCAAAGGGAGCCTCGGGACAGAGAGGAAGGTGTTCCCAGTGTGGACACTTTGAAGGCTAAGGCAGACAAATCTCCTCCCTAGCTCACAGGACCTGAGTATGCAGAATAATGACATATTCAAAACAAAAGCAGGATTAGGACTTGTAGGGCTTCTACACCCATGGTCACAGTACAGTTCCTGCCTGTTCTAAGGACAAATTTAGATTAGTTAATCACACTGTGAAACCAAGGCACATCTCCTAGGATTTGCCTTTTCCAGTTTATTCCTTTAGACCCAACCTACATCCCACATTCAGGAAGCTCTTCCCGTGAATACGATGAGCAGCCACCAAAAAGGAGGCCACAGGGTTCAGAGCACAAGCACAGTCACAAACACAGCTGAATAATTCCCATTGTGGAAGAGCCGTTCTGTGTCACTATGAAACTCTAATTGGCTTGTTCCTATCCTGTTGTTACCCATCCAGCCAGTCCTGTATATCTGTTCTAAATATTTGGACTAAAAATGGTGTGTATTTTGTATCCTCGCCCACTTCAAGCTGTAGTTTAGAATTAAAAAAAAAACCAAAAAAAAAACCACCAACAAAAAAGAAAGAGAGAGAGAGACAGTTCAGTACAATGGAATACAAATTGTTTTGTAGCTCAGAACTGGGCTCTGTTAGGGAAAGCCACTGCAGGGTATCCAGAGCCCCATCTGCAGTCTTACTTCCAATGGCCACCTCTTAAGACACTAGAAGTGTGTTTGATTTCCTACTCACCAGCTTTTTCACTCATGTATCTACATGCGGTTTCATGTCTGAGCTGAGGTACATTAAGAAACGTTAGCAAAATGGTTTTCCTAGTAACTAAGCAAGCTTGAAAATAAACATTTTGGCAAAGATTATTTCAGTGTAACCGTATACAGAAGTTACTTCTGAAACTCACTTCTTCAAAAAGAATTGCCACACACTTTCCGCATATGAAGCCTTAGTCATTCTCACACAATGCAAAAAGGGTTTTCCTTTCGGCTTCTGTTGATGAGTAATTTTTCCACGGCTCCTGTTTAAGGTGCTGTGTTGAGACTACTGAGGCTACTCACAAAATACATGCAGCACAAGCACAACGTTCCTCCCATAAATTTACTGTCATGAGCCTCCACACTGCTCTGAAGGAACATTTTTTGATGTCACAGGGTTATACTGGGACTGGCTAAAAGGAAATTCCCCAGGAGATGTAAGGAACTAGAAGCTGCACCGGCTTCCATCCAAAAACCATGTCCAGCTCAGGCATCGGTCCAGATGAAGCAGGGAGCATACAAGGCCTGGCAACAGAGGTCCTCTGGTTTATCCCATGCTTTTAACAGCAGAGGAGGCCAGTGAGATGTGCAGCAATCCTGAGGATGGAAGACATCCCTGCCTTCCGCTGCCTTGCCCATACGATGACAGAAGACAGCATCATGAGGGGAGGACTCCCTCCAGCATAGCAGACCTGTATCAAAGCAGCTGAGATCATTAGAGAATTACAGCAGAGATGCTGGTGTTGCCTGCATTTCATCTGAAAGGAGGACAGACCTCCCCACCCAAAGAGTTGAATCTGGTCCCAGTCACTGAGATGGTCCATAGAAGCCATCAGCAGTGAAGCAGACATTGGTATCTCTGTCATATTGTCCATAAAAAGGCTTTAAATTCCTGGTTTAGTAGCAACTGGTTTAGTCTTCATAGAAACCAATCACTACTCTATTTATCAACCTTGCTGGTAAGGAGGTGAAGACTGAAGACCTCCAGACCTGCCTAGACAAGCTGCTGCTACTGAGCTTCACCTGACTCACCAGAACTATGACAGCCTGACTGCCTAAGGCTTCAGCACACAGTACAGACCAGTACAAACAGTACAAGCCCAGTGCTGGGCTACTCATGCCTCAGTCTTTACCTCCCCTTCCCCAGTAAGCAACAGGGAGGAATCATCTCAGTATCTCAACCAGCTCACAAACACCAACCAAAGTCAACTGCTGCATAGAGATGACCTTCTGTGTTGGAAAACTTCAGCAGAAACAATCTGACAGCAACGCTGATTCCCTTTATCTGAAATGTAATCATAGCACATTATAGTCTCATAATACAATGACAAGTTTCCTAGGAGATGACTGCCACGCGCCCTACCTATTTTTAAAAATGAAATTTCTCGGAACTCATTTCCATCTCGGGTTGACACGCTACATGCACGTTGACAATCGCCACCACCGTGCTTCTCCACCTCTACATGGGTCCAGATAACCCAGCCCAGACCCTGGACAACAGGTCTGAGCAGCACAGTAACGTGCCCGATGAGCTGGATGAGGGTGGGGAGAGGGGAACACAGCTCTTCAAACCTGACAGCAATAATTTCTGTGCTTCTTTGGAAGCTGCTGCATGATTTCAAACATGAACAAAAAGGAAGCAGCATATTCTCCTCCCAGGTGACATGCACCCCGAGAGGATGAAAGTCCTCCAGAAGGATTGCACAAGAACACTGGCAGAGTGATAAGGAACAGGCAGGATTGCAGGAATCTCTCTCCCAATGCACTGTAAAGGTTATCTGAGAGCCAATTCCCCCAAAAACCTGCAAGCAGCAAGTCCCTGGGAGTGAGCTGAGGAGCTAAGCTGAGCCTGGGCCAGCCGGTAAAAGCTGCCACAAGTTGCACGTGGTAGATGTGCTGTGGCTGGTACACCAGCCCACAGAAGAGATGAGCTGCAGAGTATTCAAAACAGGTTAAAAGTTAGTTAAAGAGAAAAAGCTAGAAAGATGCCAGAAATCTGGCCTCCCAGGGAGCTTCTGTTTATTGTCATTGAAAAAGCTCAGAAGGGAGGAAGTGTTGGACACTTAATCCTGACAGCAAACGCAGAACTCGATCCCTGGGGTCATTTTAGGAACAGACCAAAATGAGAGTGTGTCTCCTCACCATGATCAGACAGAGATGTTCACTGTGAAAAAATCAGCTTTGAGTCCTTTCAAACATGACAGGTCAAAAGGATGTATGTGAAACTGTTGGAATAGCAGAAAAAGCATGATACTTCCTTGGGGAAAACAGCCTTGCTTTCTGCTGTGAATAAAAGCCTAATTTGATTAGAAACTTTATGCTCTCTTTGAAACAAAGCCTTTTCCCTATTAAAATATTTCCATTTCTAAGTGAACGAAAACTCATTCCAAGCGAATGGAGACTTGAGGATCTTGAAATGTAAACTCAGGTGGCTTTCTCATGAATTGTATCCTGGTTAAAGGCAGGCATGAAGAAGGGAAAAAATGCTCAAGAGGGTTAAGAAACAGGGTGTCCCCAGTCCAGGGTCCTTCCCTTAGTAACAGCCATTAACAGTTATTTAAAGAAGGAGTGTAAGAAATGGAGCTCATGAGGCATAAGACCCCCCATCTGCCCCCAGTTTATGTCCCTAGCCCCCAGCAGTCAGTGATCCAGAAAAGGGATCTCTATTCAAGTGACAGATGTACTGACCCACCATTCTTATGTACTTATCCTCTACTAACCTGTAGAACTCATTTTCTTCAACCCACTTACACTTTAAATTTCAGTCTCCCGTAGAAGTGCGTTCCACTGAGTACAAATTACATGAGAAAGCAGTCCTTCTTGTCTGTCCATTTCACATTTGCTGCTCAGTAATTTCTTTCCATAACTCTCCAGCAAAACACATTTTAAATATGTTAAGTAACCAACTACTTTCCTTTGTCATGTAATGGGTTTTAATCACAAATATACCAAATGTTTTTTAAACCGGGGCTAGAGAGTGGTGCTAGAAATGACTGGCAAAAGAAGTCTGCAAGAACTGGATTCTCCTTCATTCTCCATGGCAAGAAACTCTCAACTTACAGTAGGACATACATGAGACAAAAGCAAAATTCTTAGAAAAGGAGATAGAACTTGTTACATCCTGCTAAATCTTCAGTGTCACATTTAGTTTTGAAAGAAGAACTATCAAAATGAGGAAACTGCTTAAACAAGAAGTGAGAAGGCCCTGGGAGACCCAACCAGGAGAGTTAAAACTTGCAGGAGGCATAAGGACTGTTTAAAAACATCAGCGCTTGAAATTCAGAACAAATATATAGCCCAGGTAAACAAAATCTAGAAAGAGAGAGGTCTGGCAGGCCAAGCAGCTGGGAAAGAGAAACCATGACAAGTTGAGACAGCATCCTCAAAATCAGAATCTGTGTATCCAAATGAGGAAAAAAAAATGGATTTGAAGTTCTAGTGGGTAAAATATCCAAACTTCAAAAGGCAAGAAAAAGCATCTGAAGAACAAGTTGCACCAGGCAGGAAATTTGATAAAAACTGTTTTGCACATTTCAGGAGCCAGAAGTGCGCCAGGTCGCTGATGGGCCGGGAAGCAATCAAGTATAGAAGCAGCATGAACAAACCCACATGGCTATAGCAAAACAATTACTTTTTTGGCATTTGTGCTCACTGCAGAGAGGTTCAGGGAAGTTCTCACGCTGGAAACCTTCTTCACAAGGTTGGTAGAATGGGTTATAGAGCTGGCTGACCCAGCCAGGCTGGGGGAACTTAGGTGTGAAACTACTGGAGCTTTAAACAAGGGCTTAAGGTCTCTCCCTTAAAGCTTTAAGGGTATGCAAAAATTAGAGGGCAGCTTACATGACACAGTTTTTAGAAAGTGATTCAGAGGACTTCAGGAATTACAGAGAACGCCAGAGGAGTAAATCCTATAGTGAAGAATATCCCTCTGGCAAAAGACAGAATTATTGAACACCTGGAAGAATCTGACTGATTGAGGAGAAGCCAATACGGCTTTTGAGAAGGGAAGCCAGGACTCATAAACGTACTGGAGTACTCTGGAGGGGTGAGCAAGAGCAAGATCCTGTTGATGTAGTTTACTTAGATTTCAGCGGGGTGCCTCAGTGCAGGATCTCTGAGCAGATGAGCCATCAGGGGATAGGACAGGCTTCTTGCCTGGATAAAGAACTACTTAAAAGGCAGAAAAAAGCAAGGAAAGGAATAAATGTAAATCCATTTAATATCCAGCATTAGAGATTACTAAGAAAGCAATTTTCCACACCCTGAATGCTTCGTGCTGTTGAGATCCTTCTCCTTGCCTGCAGGACATGACAGAACCAGGGAGGGTGACAGGGATGATCAAAACTATGAAACAGCCTTGTTACAAGGAATTACTGGATCAGCTAGGACTTTTCAGCCTGGAAGGGACAACTAAGGAGAACACAATAAAGGTCCAGGTGGAGTGGGGAAAGTGATCGTTGTCCCTTCCAATGCAAGGATGAGGTGACAGCACAGGAGAGTAGTGAGGACCTACTTCAAAACAGTTCATGCAGCTTCTTTCCATAGGACATACTGGATACTAAACACTGGAAAAATACTGGTGATAAAACTAATCCCAGATCACTAAAGACACCATTTGCATCTCAGAAAATGCCTGCACGCATCTCACTGAATACTAGGGGGGGACTCACAGTATGGGAATGATTACATTATTGTTAAACACTGACCTATACTTTCTCCCCAGACGTCTGGCATCAGCTGCAGGGCTGAGGCACTGGGTGAGCTGTGTTTCTGGTCTGACCCAGTACAGCTGTTCTTATGGTCAGTTAGTGCGGTGGAGCCAGCAGCAGCTGACAGGAGCTCATGGGGGGAAATGGGCATGCAAAATGCGTGGAGAGTCAGCCCCTCACTGAGACAAACGGGAACTTTTTCAGGGTTAACACACGGCAAAAAGCAAGGAAAACTGCACATAAAATACTGTCTAATTCCAACAAGAGCGTTTTCGCCTAAGTAACCCAGTCAGAACACTTAGTAGTAAAGAGAACCTCTGCCTTCAGAGGAATTAAACCAGCAGAGAATCATCACAAGATGTCCTGGGAAAACAGCTTTGAAAGGGGCATCACATGCCCATGGAGGAAACAGCCTTTGTGATCTTCTCATACTGAGCTCTCTGGAATAAACGTAAGCCCTGACTTCCTTTATTCTTGCTTTACGTGAATCATATGATGGGCCTTTTATTGCCACTGCAGGTAACAGTCATCTCTTCCTTGTGGGATTAGAAGGTAGCTACTGCTAATTAAACTAAAGCGCACATCCCAAGACTTAGTTACAACATTTTAAATGGCATGCAACCATTTTCCTTTGCATCCCTTCAGAACAGCCCAAACTCTCCAAATTTCTCATGCATTTATCCTTGCAAAATCCTTACAGGATTAGACAGTGCCATCACATGTATGAAATAATGCAGGAACTAGGGCAGGGAGGGCATAAAGCAGACAAACCCCAGGTCCCCCCCAGGCCAGCACCCATTACTGAACTGGAAGACCATCCTGACATGCTGCCAGATCATGCTGCAGGCACAAGCCTGTTTTCACCCTAGACCTTCTGCTTTAGCCCTCCCTTCCTTGTGTATCAGACTGCTGTCCCCGCACACGTTACATCCACAATAGGGGCTAAAGCTTAGTTCTTTCCTGGAAAAGAGATTCGCTAAAAAGCTGGCATCATTCCCTCCCATCTTGCCACAAAAATTTAAAATTTCAGAAGGGTTTCTTGCTTTCTCTATCACACACTACTAAATCTGCAGGAAAGCAGCAGCAGCATCAAGCCAGCAAGTCCAACAGTGAAGTGAACTTGTTTATTGGAGCCCCATCTTTGACAGCAAACCTATTTTCCTAACTAGCAGTGTAAATATACTTTGGTTGAGCTGCCATCAGAGTCTTTATAAGGAAGCAAATCTTTCCTCTTTGCTGACAAAAGCCTAGGAGTAGCATTAACCATACACAAATGTTAGCAGGTGTTCGTATTTAACTTGTTTTTGTGGATTTTTTGAGCCTGAGATGCACACAGTGATTGAGAATTACTGTTTATTCATTTCTGTGTAATAGGAGAAGCAGCATTTCATCTGTCTCATCCATATTTAATAGCTCCAGGCACAACAGCTATGAAAGGTCTATTTTTTCTCCCACTAGGAAAAATATTATTATTATTACTACTACCATGACTACATCTATATTCTGAAAGTATTCATCCCCAGCTTTCTATACTATTTCTATGCTATCTGTGGGCCAGGTCCTTCCCTGGTACTTACCTGAGTTACTGCACTGATGGAGCTATACTGACGGTGCAATGCTGAGTCACACCAGCTAAGGCCAGAGTCAACTCAAAGCTTCTTGGCAATATAAGCGAGGCTGAAGCTTGCTGCCCTGAGGAGGGAGAGGAACCCTTACAAAGCTACCCATTTGCTGTTCCTGCTGTTATGGGGAAGGTGGTTTAGGGAGGTATCTGCTGCCTTTTGGAGGTCCACTCCTGTCCCCCAGGATGAGCTCCACCATGTTCAGTTTCATGCTTCTCAGTCTTGGCACACACAAATGGTGTAAATGGTGGGGCCAGGGATGGTCTCTGGCTGCTGCTCTGTACACCACCTATGCCTAGAGCACAGCCTTCCTCCCAAGGTGGCAAGTAAATAGGAAGGATGGCACCCAATTTCCCCCAGCATAGCAGGGCAGCTCAGGGTCTGTTCTGGCAGCTCAGGCAAAGCCCAGGCTGTGCACTGCCCTGTCAGTCCCAGCACCAAAATGGGATGCAACCCCGATAAACTAGAGGCATCCCCCTACGCATCGTCTAGTAAACCACAACAGCCTGAACTAATACATGGTCCAGAGTGTCATCTAACTAGTCAGACAGAAAACAGAGGAGGTATAATCATGCAAGCAGTTTTTTCCCTTTCCACTAAAAAGGAGGACCTCGGGGAACTTCAAGGAAACCTCGTCTCCCTCACTGGAGCCTGGACAGCCCCCAGCACAACTAACAAAGATGCAGTGACAACTCCAACCAGAGAAGCAGTTAAGACGCAGGTTTTTCTGAGTATTTGTTGCTGGGAAAAAGGTTCCCTGATAGTATGCCGTTAAAACGTTAATCATAAAACTGCTGAGGACCTCTTCCCCCAGGAGGTCACTTGTTCAAAAGCAGCCAGTGTCAGCAGTCCCTGGCATGTTACCATGAGGTAGTATTTACCCAGCAAGAAACAAATTTGATAGATTCGACCCAGTCATGCGCTGCAAAACCAAGGAGCACGGAGCAAGACCCATCCCTTGCCACAGCGGTGCTGCCAGGGAGCTGCGAACACCCAGCAGTTTCACACGGCAGGTTTGCCTTTCCCGAGGCAAGGCTGGTGAGCGCTGGTGGCACAGGGAGGGACCTGGAGCAGTCACCAGCAGGAAGCTTTATGCCTCCCAAGTTGCCTGTTTAGTCTTAACTCCAATCCAAGAAGGAAAAAATAACCACCAATATTCCCTATATTATTTTTTCAGCCTCATATGCTTGAAGAAGCTACAAAATACCACGTTAAACACATTCAGGGGCTGAAGGTCATGATGAAAACAACAGCGATGCAGAGGATATATATAGATAGACACACATCTTTTTTTCTTATTACTTGTAATTTGGAGCTAGAACAAGATTGAGGGCAGGAACACGCGTTATCCCCTTTCCTTTGCATGTGTCGTTCTCATTAGGGCCAATTATGACGGTGGCACATCTGAAAGGAGGCTACAAGCCAACCTGTGTGATAAAAGCAGAAGTAAACACAGCTCTGGTAAGCTTAGGGTTTCCCCTGCCAAGTTCTCCAAGCTTGGAACTGACTTGACTCAACCCGGAAAGCTCAGCCCTTGGCGATGTTATCTGGGAGCGTGTCCCACCTGGGAAGGGACAAGATGCTAGCGCAGGTAAGGACACACAAACCTGTCCCCTCCAAGGACTTGCCCAAGTAATGGGTCTCAGCATGCAGGACAGAAATTAATTGCTTTTCTTCAGTTTTCTCCGTACCTAGCATAAGGCATCTAAGATTTCTACATTAAGAATCGATATGTTGCTCAGGGTGAAGTCAAAGAGAAAATCTCAGATGAGTTCAACGAAAACAGGCTCTGCACTCAGCTCTCTAATGCCTTTTCCACCCTCCCTCCCCAGAGCAAACTGGCGAGTGCAATCCTAACGGGATTGCCTGGGTGCCTGTGTCAGCCCTGTCTCTAATATCTGCAATGCCTTCCCCATCTCAGCTGCCTCCCAGGTGACTCCATGCAATTACATTTCTAATTGTACCACAATGGTGCTCTCTCTGGGATGGTACACCACTGTTTAATTTATAAATGTCAATTTGGAAGCACAATACAATGAAAAATTACCCACATAGACACAGAGCTGTTGCCACTTATGAATAGGTAAGAAGGCAACAAAAATAATTAAGTACATAAAAAGAGAGAAGATGAGGGAGCGCAGGCAACCCTTTAGTGCAACCCTTCCAAATTTTACACGTGCTTGATTTTGAGCTGTTTAAATGGAAGCGAACAGGTAGCTGAGTGGCAGGTTTAGTATCAGACATGACATTGCACAGTCTGTGCCTGTTTGGGAACCTATTTAGTTTTTAAATCTCAATTAACCAGTAGGACTGACTTGACATTTAAAAATCTAAACAAAACACTTCAAGCGTAGCTCTTTAAAAAGCATCTGTAAAAGCACCTTCTTATTCCATGGACCTGCTCATCCTTTGCATCCTGAATAACATCTCAGGGTGGGGGAAAAAACCAACCAACCAACCAAACAAAAAAGTTGGGATTTGTTGATTTCTCCCCCCATTCTCTTTGCATAGTCGGTCCAACTAAGCAAGAGTGGGCTGAATTCCCTCCCTCTTGCATATCATCAGCAGAACAACTGCAGAGGTATCTAAACTAGTTCTGAACTAGAAAAAAAATTGTTTTGCAGGAGGGAAAATCAGCTCATACCAAGCTCTGAATCAACAACGCTGCTGCTTTCAGATTATTTAGTTCCTTTACACTGATCCCAACTGACATAAAACATGAGAAGAGGGCAGATGCCTGAAGCACGGGTTGGGGAAATAGGAAAGGAGGAGCTGCATGGAGCACCCTTGGTTCAGGCAATAGACACAAACCAACAAGACTTGCCCATCAGCCATCCCAATCTGCTGCAGGCAAGGTCAGAGAGCACCAGCTGCAGCTGGAGCTGGATCAGGGAGTTGCCTTTTCCTGGGATGACAATGTTCTTCCCATATCAACCCTGCAGGCAACATGGGGAAGAATGTGAAGAGCATCAAGGAAAAGCACCAGGCACAAAGCAGATTGCTTTAGGTACCAACATTTTCTCTGTGGTTCCAACATTACAAACATGACTGCACCATGGACATCCCTTTGTTTCCGCCCGGCTGGGCTGGCATACCCCACACTGCCTGCACAGACCCACCGGGGCTGCAAATCAGGGTTGAGCACAGAACCTTTGCTCCTGGTGGGCATCAGGAATCACCCCCACTTTTAAACTTTCCTGCTGTCTAATTCTCAATAGCACCACATCAAACATGCTGGCGGCTTCCCTCCCATCTGCATGCCCAGCGCAGGTCTCCTGACACCGCACCACAGGCCAGGCGGCCATGGCCAGGCTTGGAACCAGTCCCAGGAGATGTCACTGCTTGTCAGCCACTAAAATCTCAGCCAGCATTTCTAATCATTGAACTGCACAAACGCAATAATCAAGCAACTAATACTCTGCAGATTTCAAGCCTTTCTTTTTTTCAAGTTTATCTCTAAATGCTACACACAATGAGTAGCTCTGCAAAGGGTTTGCCTTCTTGCCCATACACGGAAAAGCGCTCATGGAGTCCACCTCGATGCGCGTCTGCCTCACAAGGGGAGCACTGTGCTGCGTGCACACACTCAGCCAGAGAAGTTAAATGAAGCAGAGCAAGAGAGACAAAGCTGGTTCAGTGTTTTCTCTTTTGTCCATCTACCATGGTAATTACAGACCCACGCAACAACCTGCCTGGGTGGAAGAAGATAAGACCTGCCACACCTGGTCAGACCAAAGGGCAGTCTAGCAAAATGCCCCTGGGCTCGTAACAAACATTTCCCTAAAAAGCATAAAAAAAGAGAAAATATGGAGAGGTTCTTCACTTGATTCACTCTCCTGACCTCCCAGGATCAGCTATTCAGGGGCTTGCTGGGTGCAAGGGTGCAGTGGGACTACTGTGTGCCCACCCATGCAGTGACCCATTGCACAGAGGAAAGACCCTGTCTCGTACACACAATGCCATGGCTATTTCTAAACTCCTTCCAGCTCTCAGCCAAGCAACCCACTGCAGCGCTGCAGAGAAAAGCCATACGAGCAAGTGCCGCAGCTGGGGCCAGCTGCACGCCATTGATGTTAATGGATTTGTTCTGCTTTATACCAGCTGATGATCTCCCTCTTCTGCCTCTCTGCCCTCTCAACAGATTTTTTGAGGCCCAACATACAAGATATCCACTGAGAAGGTGGATCTAGTCCAGCAAGTGCTGTGTGATGCCTGTGACACGGCTTTGTGTCCAGTGTCTTGGAGGAAGGTGTAAGAGCATGGCCATAGTGCTGTAACAGAATACCCCAGCCCTGGGAAAGCTTCACGCTAACCCACCTTACTTAAATACTGGTTTATTCCTTCAGGATGGGTCTTTCTATCTTTTGAAATCCCTTGGGTTGTTCTAATCCCTGCTACTGTAATGCTTTACATACACCATGGGAAACAGAGTGGGACATGCTATAGCATTTCCTCCTCATGAGCACACTGCCAGCACCGCTCTTGACTCTGTGCTTTGCCATCCTGTTTTAAAGGAAGCACCTGAGATTATTCCCAGGAAAAGCCAAGTTCATTTTACACTTCTGATACTGTCAGTCTGCTTTATTCCAGCCACTCTTTCTCACTGATATCAGTGGGAAGTGAAAATCTGAGCTCACTTGGAGACATTACTCCAAATTTCTCCTTCCATCGCTTCATTGCTCTACATGACTTGAGCCCCTGTGTGCTTCCTGCCCATGTTGCCGTGTCCCGGAGCTAGCACTGGGTGTAAAGCATGTGAGGGTCTTCCTCAAACCAAAGATGCTGGTGGCATCCCGAACCATCAGGCTGGCGTCAGCAGCGCCATCACCTGCACCACAAACCATTGCCTTGGCTGAGTCTGTCATTTCAAGCCCTTCTAGGTTCTGTTTGTGTGCAAGCAATGCTGATGTGCTCGCTGGGGAGCGTGTCCTCCACCGCAGGGTAAGCCAGAGAAACACACCCTATCGCATAAAAGCAGTTTTGTCATTTATGTCACCTTATGATGAGGGAAGCCAGCTGCAGGCCCCAACTCTGATGTGTAACGTCAGCGGGAGAGCTGTTAAATATATAGAATGGGAAGCTCCAACATTAAGCAAAAAGAATTCCACATCGGCAGAACTTATGGGATCAGCCAATACCTGATGGCCCCATCAACCTGCCCTGGAGCAGGACATGACAGCAAACCAAAGGGTTTTCCCCAAATCAAAGATTCAGGGCAAAGGTCCTGCTTTTGTCAGCTTATGGGGAGCCAAGTTCAAGTTCCCACACCGATCCATGCTGGGCAAGAGAAGAGAAGCATGAACATACAGTTCAATCAAGAAGTTCTTATTTTTCCCACCCTCTTTCTGCGTGTGATTAGAGATGGGCCCAGGAGACACGGATTTGCTGGTGAAAACCTCTCCTTTGATCATTTCAGTGGACTGTAAAAGTCTGTGGGTAACACCTTACAGTCCAGCACACCCCAGTTAAGAGATAATCCTAAAATATACAATGTGCATGAAGATGTAAGCTTTTTCTGGTGCCTGGAAGGAGAAAAAGAGTTGTTTCTTGTTTTAGTACTGTTGCTTGCCCTGCCATATTTCATACCAACAACTGAGGCCATGTGCTGCTTTCCCTTTCCATCTTTTCTGAAGAAGAAAGCAGAAAGGACACTTTTAGAACAGAAAAAAACCCAAGTAGAACATGGGTCAAATGGAGTTTGGTGCCTATTTTTCCCACAGGAAAATTTGCCAAAGAAAAATTAAAGTGAATCCAAGAGGCAAATATAGCACTTTACATGATGAATTTTTTTCTGCCTACTTTCAAGGCATAATTTCCTCATGCAAAATGAGAAAGAAAGATAATATGTCTCTCTCTGCTCCGTAGGTCTGTCACTAAGGAATGTTTCAGCACGTTTATTCATTTTCAGGCTCCCTTGCCTGCTCTTTTTTTTCTCCCTTTTATTATCTGTGTTGAGGCTGCAGTGCCACTCGCTCATCACAGAGCTGCAAAGTTGAGTCACTACAGCTCCTTTCTTCTGCTCACCGATCTCATTGAATTATTGAAAAGGGCACTGTCAAGTTAGAAAGAATTTATCTTCAAAAATCAAACAAATTTTCTTTCCTAAGTGCCAATTGGCACCTTAAACTATATATTTAAGGAAAAAAAAAGAAAGAATTTGTAAAAGAGACTCATTTTCTTATCATTTATAATACCCCTGGTTTTCTTTTTGCACATTTCAGTACCAGACAACCCAAGTTCACCGTCAGTTTCTAGACAACTTCACTCTCTGCTTTTCCTGTACTGGCAGTAATGATATTGCCAAGTCTTTTAAGTTTGTCCTCAGTCTTTGGGTATTTGTGGGCTTCTTTGGTAAAGTCTGAGTTTGTAAAGATGTGAGAAATGCTGTGGCTCAGCTTTCAGTTTTATTTTGTTTTATTTGGGTGTCTGTTAGCCTTCAGGGTTACAGGGAACAGTCTGACTGCATGTCAAGTACACCTTAAAGGCTCAAAACCAAGAACCCAACTGAAATTTTTACGTAATCTTGCTATTTTTAGTGAGATTTTTGTGATTCCAGGAAGGCTGGACAACGGGGTTTTTTAACTCTGGGACTTGACTTGTCTACAGTGTTAGATTTAGCATCTGAATTTCTTGTATGCTGCAGCTCCTTATAATCAACGTGTATGAACAAAATGTCCACAGCTCAAGATCTGTTTCCTTTTCCTCTCCTTTTCACATGAGGGGGCCCAGCATCTCCCTGGTTCAGGGGATACCATCTGCCAGAGCAGTGCAGGTGATACTGATGAGATCCCTCTACTCTTCTATCCCTGCTGACCACAGCCTCCATTCCAGTGTGGCCATTACCACAGCATCTAGGCAAATGAGAAGAGGAAAAAAAAAAAAAAAAGCAAAATCTAATATTGCATGTACAGCCATAATTTCTCAGCAATTATACTGGTATAAAATGAGCAAAACTGCAGTGCTGGTATCCAATCCATAACCCAGTATCTGAAGAGCATGCTGAAATCCAGGGTCTATGGAAGAAGGTGAGAGTTTGCCACCAACAGTTAACCCACTGGTGACAACAGTAAGAAAGACGCTGGGCATTAGCAAAGAGAGATTCCTAAAAGCTAACACGAATTGGTCAGGAATCTTTATATAAAACTCTTGTAAGAAGGAGTGTAGTTAAAAGACAGAACCTGAGCTGAACTGAAACAAACAAAAAAATGAATGCACCCCAGTCTGCACTTACTTCTGAGTTAGAATTTCCGTTGGAACCTTGTTATAAAATCCAGCCGTGTATCACCTCTCCAGCAAAGCCTTTTCTCATAAGACACCAGGAATAAAAAATAAAAAAAAAAATACAGTTCAATCAACCTACCTCCAGGGCATATTTACACAAAGGTTTTTATTTGCCTTTCAACTTGACATATTGTTTTCAATACCTAACTGAAAGGTAAAGGTATTAAATATACATTGCAGTGCAGTTTATTCCAGGAGAGCTCCACAGTGCATCTTCGACAGCGCCCCTGAAGACATCCAATTACTGCTGGTGCCAAACCTGACCCTGGCTGTGCAAGCAGTGCTGAAATTTCAAACATGCAGGTCAGGAATTAATTTCTGTCATTTCTACTGCAAAATTGATGCAGGAGAGAACATTCAAAGCAAACAAAAAAAATCCTTCATCCAGGCTTAGTTTACCCTGATTTGAGAAACTTTGGGCCAGACTGTTTCTTTAAGTCTCTTATGTGAATTGGGAGTAGGTGGCATATATGAAGGTGATTGCAGACAGAAAAGAAATGAAAACTCCACTGTTTTCCAGCAGATGTGGGCTGAGGGCTGTGCTTCCCTGGGCAGTGGCACACACCACATGTTTGGGGCAGTATTCAGAAATGGAAAAAAAACTTTCAAGGTCTTGTTTTACCTATGAATAGTAGAGGCTTCAGAGAAAAAAAATAAATTATTTTCTTAAAAATTTGCATTTCCGATTCTGACAAAATTTAATTGAAAACTCACTGAAAACCTGACGCTGGCTTTACCATGTTCACCCCAGCAAGCAGCACACACAGCTCTGCCAAGGCTCCCCAGCAAAGCTCAGTGCAGGTTATGGCATGACAAGGCACCTTCAGTGGGGATTAATCACCATAAGATCATACTCGGCGTGCTCAACCAAAACCAAAGCTCAAGCTGGCCTCACACAAATGCACAGTGCCTCCGTGAGATGTTTAAAATCTCAACAGTATGGCAAAAAGGGTGAAGATACACAGCGAGGTTATTTCTCCCAAGCAGACTCCAGATGTGGTTGTTACTGAATTAAGGTAACTAATCCCTGGAATAAATACAATGCAATCAATGGGCTTGGGAGATGCATACATCTCTACATCAGGAGATAGCAGCCTTACAGAAGAGCCCCAGAATGCACACCTATCCTCCTGGCTGCACAGACGAGCCTGGCACGGACAAAATCATCTTCTCCTTTGAAGTGGTAGAGTAAATAAAGACTGCACTGAAGTCAGGGACAAAATATCTATTGAATTTGAAGGATGAAGATTTTCACCCAGTTTGTATGTCTTGTTAATATACATGTGAATATACACTTGTCCCACTTGATCCCATCACTGGTTGCAATTAGATGCTCCTAATGTGCACTTCGGCATAACACAAATTGTACCATTTGTAAACAAATGCCCTCTGAAGAATGAATATCTGTCTCTTCTTGCGCTGTCTCTCCGCATAGCCCTTCACCATCTGTTGCCAGCTTTCATTACGTCTGGTCCTTTCATTTTAATGGCAAGCACTGCACGGTAAAGACCTTAAGTTTGATTTTTCCGTAGTGCAGAACATGCAGTAAACTTGCTCACAAACAACAGAGAAAAACATGCAAACACCAAGCGTTTAGAAAATGGGTAGGCGTTCAAAACCAAATGATTCCTCAGAGAATGACTGGCTACTGATTGGATAAATCCTGTCACTGTTCAAGTTAATAAAACAAATCTCTTGACAGGTGTTAGGTAATTTTTAGTAAAGTTACAAGGGCGTCACTATAGCTAATGTTATTAAAAGCTTTGATTAGTTATGAGAACAGGCTCGTAGGTCTAAATCAAAGCTGCTGACTGAAGCTGGTGGGATAATTGCTGTGCACAATTAGAAAAAAAGCCTTTAATTCCAAGAAAACTCTGTAAAACGAAGAGGGCATAGATGCTAGAAGCTCAGATAACTGACTTTCCAGTCCATCTTAAAGTGCAACCCCATCCGTGTAGAGAGCACCCCTGGCTGTATGCTCAGGCTGCAAAGTGATGGCAGGAGCACTGCTGGTCCAGGTGACAGCAGCTGGTGTGAGCGCTGTCCTGCCTCACCTCACTTGGGGCAGAAATCCCCTCTGCTTTAATGCACTTCCTCTGGAGGAGAAAGAGCCATGTTTTCTGGGTGTTAACAGCAGCAAAAATAACGAAGCACATCACAACAGAAACCAATAGCAATAAAAAAATACATATGAAATAGGGACCACCTGAACCACTGGCAGCACAGAGGACTTCATGGAGCATTTAGATGAGGCTGATTCTCTTCACTGGACTGACAAGTGAACGTTATTTCCTTCTTTTCAGGTAATTACATTTCTCCCCTTGGGGAGCCTCCTTCAAATGCAGAAGCAAAGCCTCACTGCCCACCGTTCCGAGGAACAGCCGCTGTGGGAACACGGGCACCCAGACCACAGGGGCTGCAGACCCAAACCAGGTCACGGGCCAAGGCTGGCACTAAAGAGGATTATCCTTGTTCAGCTGCTGAGCCATCCTTCCTCGCCACAGAGCTTGCACCTTGGGAGCCAAGAAAGCAAGTCCATGTGGAAGAGGATGTAAACACTGGCTTGTGTTCTCAAATATGTGGGTCCTCCTGCGGAGCTGGCAATTGCTTACAGACCCACAGCTGAACGCAGAGCCGCTGTGATACCCCCCACCCCCACTCCAAAGACCCCTGCCTGCACTGCCCCGGGATGCCAAGTCAGACTTCGCACAGCATCATCCAGCAACATTTCTGCATACCCTAACTAGGCTACAGTCATTTGCAACTGCAGACACATGAACTTTTCCCATAGCGATGCATACCTGAAAGAGGAACACATCACCGAGAGACAGAGGAAAACCTGATTCTGGGAATCATTCGTTCAGTGAGCACAGTCAGTTCTCAGCCAAATCATCTGACAGCCCCCACTTTCTGTTCTTCTGAAGGGGCTGTGATCGAGCTGGAGCATCAGCATTTAGGTCTCTTTGCCCCACTCTGGATGGATGGAGAGAGCTGCAGTATTTGTGTCAGAAAAAAATATTGTAAACTGATGATTTCAGAGGTGTCTTTTACTCTACAGGACTCCATCTGCAGCTCACTGGCAGGTCCAAGCCCACGTGCTAGCAGCCATGCACTTAAGGCTAACCTGCTGGATCAATTAGCCATACAGCCACACAGCTGAGGGACACATTTGGTCCCGGTTACTTTTATAAGCCATATTTAGACTAAACAAGTTTCATTAAACCTCAAGCAAGGAACATTCAACCAAAGGCAAATTCACATCAGTGTACTTGCTTTTCCTTAATTACATTATTCCCTTCTTTCTGTAAAGAGACATCACTCTCCAATACAGATGGATAAACATGATGATGTAATATTAATTTGTACCGAGTGATATAATTAGTTGCTTCTCAGTAAATGTGAAAAGAGTAGGAGAATCACATTGGTTTGTTCTGTTGGCAGATGGAAACTACTGCTTCCTCTTAAATCTGAAAAATTACAGCAGCTAGCACAGCTTCCTAAACCCATGTGCCTTGATTCAAACAGACAGATTAAATAATTAACCAGTATTAGAAATAACATCAAATATGAGCAGAATAAGGAACTACAGGTGTTCTCTGCAGGCCATGTCTGCTCTGATTTTAGGATGCCCATGACATCCAAAAGCAAAAGCCGTATGGGAGAATGTGCATGGTGTATCTTGAGATACTTTCTCATACATGGGAACAAAACTGATGAGAAAGAAAGTGCGTAACTGTGAGTGACAGGCTGAAGAAGACAGACTGGCAAACACTCCATGTTTGCAAGGCTTCCACAACATCATGATGCACACATGCTATAGGAACAGGATTTCAAAAATTAAATTGCCATACCAGGCTGACTGGACCAACTATAGGAAGCAGCCACTAAATAAGCAATATGTATGCAAAGCCCAAAACGAACAGACAGGGAATTGAAATTATCAAACCTGCTGTTTCATGTGCATCCCATTTCATAGTTATTTAAAGAAGAGACAACTGTATTTGAGTTTTTCCATCCTAGTGAAAAATCACATGGATGCTTTCTCAAAAATAACCGAAGCCCATCCTTCATATGAACAACACCGTAAGGTCCAGAGTTCACCTGTACAGAGGTGATTACGAAGGAAGAAACACGAGCATGAGTGCATTTGCAAGGGGCATAATGAAGGATGAAGAAAGGAGCTGCAGGTGAGGAACCCCAGGTGGGGGAAACACCCTCAGAAAGAGGGACTTGGGAACACCTTCTAGGTGAATGAACAGACTACAAACTGGAAAAGCCAGAAAGAAAAATCACAAAATGCTTCATCTTTCAAAATGCAGGGTCATCTCAGCAAGGCTAAACAAAAAGCATTCATTAATGAGTATAGATACAAAGACCATGAAGATGGTCTATACAGCTGGACATCAGATCTCCTCGTTGAATTAATCCCACACTGAGGGTACATATGTCTCTCAGGGCATGTCTGATCCAACACATTATTTTTTTATTTTGTGTCCAGTGATGAATGACCATGTCAAAATCTATATTTTGCTTCTGGATATGGCTAGCTTCGGCATCACAAGAAATTGCCTGGGAGACATATCTGATAGACCAAAGGATCCTCTATTATTTCTGGCACACCTCTGAAAAACTCTCAGCAAGCCCTCCAGCTCAAGTCTGGTTAGACGAACAAAGAGCTCAATTAACTTTTAAAGCACACTCTTTAATTCTTTATTGGAATAATTTTCAGTCTGCCCACATAGGTCTTGTATGCCAGATCCCTCAAACAGGGCACAAAGGAGGTAGCAAAGGTAACATCTTCCTCCCATCTCTACTCTTACTTCTTCCTGCCTTAAGGCTGACAAGGTCTCAGGACCAGACCAAACACTCAGACAAGGTCTACAAGCCCACCACAGTACTGGTGAGAGGCAGCAACAGTTTCCTGCCGCCCCTGCAGCGAGTCTCAGACTTCTTTTGGCAGCTGTAAAAATCAGTTTTTCCTGCCTGCTTAATCTATAGTCCCTTTGCAGAGACCTCCTACAGAGATGGTAACTTGCCCTCCTGGAGATGGTAGCTTTGCTCTGTGGACCTTCCCATCCTGAAACAAATTCAATTAACAGCTGTGACACGGTGAGGACTTCTCTAGTCACACATACTAAATGTAAGTTGACGTCCTACAAGACAGCCAAGGAGATCAGTTATTCAGATTTCAAAGACATATATTGAAGGCAAAAGGAAAACAAAGTATCTAAGTACTTGGCTGAGCTTATTGGTCTCATAAAGACCAATTTATGCACTCTACCTTTACCTCCAGTATTACACAATCTTAAAATTGAAAAAGCAGCAGCCAGGTTTAGAATAAAATTGATTCTGTTGTCCTTCTGTCCTGCACACAGAATCACTGCAATCAAACTATTAACTGAAAGACCAGAAAATCCCTATAGCTACCACTATAATAAGATTATTTCACTTTACTCAAATAATGGATCATCAAATCAGCAGAATAGGGAAATATTTGCACAGGACATTCACTTTCAAAAAAACCCATTTTTTTTTTAAAGGACAGTGAGAGCAATAGTCCTAGCAATTTGACACAAGATTGCTTGTGTCAAAAGCCATGGAAGTCTAATTGCAGAAGCCAGTCTTCTGTTAATGTAACTTGAAATGTCAGAAATTGAGGCGGCTGCTTGGCCACAAGAGCAAAAATGCATTTTGCAAGTTCATTATTGTTTTGCAAATGCATGTGTATACATCTATATTGACATATTCATATATAACGGCGGGGCTAGTATTTGCAAAATTCAGTCATATTCACATCTCCTTCATTTGGTTACAATGAAAAATTCGATGCATCCTATTTCACAGAGGAGTTCTGACTGCCTGGATTTGTCAAAATTATGTTTACTTTAGTAAGTGAAACTCAATCACACCTGAATCACAAAAGGGTAAACCTAAAGGCTGCCATCAAACAGAATCACTCCACCCATTTGGCAATATATTTGATGCCGACAATTGGCGAGGGATGGTAGCGTTACTCATCTCTTCCGCATCCTAGAAAAGCACCCAAGCCATGTTCATGCAGACACCAGCACGGATATAGATGAAAAGCACAATCTCCCCCCTTGCCTCACTTCTTCCATCTGTAAAATGGGACACCCAATGAAGACTGTCACATCTGTAGTCAAGCAGAAATGGAGACTATTATTACTCTTCACTTACTTCAAGCACTTTCTCCTTCTCAGTGCTCATCCCTCTCACTTATCTGGTTTTGGACTGAGTGCTTTTGTTAAGGGGTTGATTATAGGATAATTTGAAACAAGTGTATTAATCTCACATTATGCCTAATTGCATTAGCTTCAGATGTGTCCCCTAAGTGTGATTTACATTTTGAAAGATGTTTAAGACTCTTTTCTATCATCTCCTTTAATAAGATCCAGTCTTAGTGACCTTTTTCTTTTTCTTAGTCCTCTGCAAATTTTCTTCCTCTTGGAGATACTGAATTTCTAGGAACTCACCCTGGGAATCTTTGAAGCTAACAGTAAGATGGCATTAAATCAACAAAACACTAAATAAAACAACCATAACTGACAGGATTTCAATTTTCTCTCATGTTTTTTTCTCCTTATATCCCAATGCACTTTGCAGAAGGCGGCAAATATGATTCTGTTCAACTGGTGGAAAAACAGAGGCACAGACAGACCAGATACTGCAAATTGGAACCAGAGCCTACACTAAATCCCAAACACTGCAGGGACAGTGAGCCCAGTGAGGAGGGAAGGTAGGTTCCTGACTGAGGTGATGGGGCTGCACAATAAAAATTATAACAGACACCGATTTCACCTTTTTAGCTTCTAGCTTTCTCAGCATATTATTTCTTTAAGGTATTCAGTAACTGTTAACAGGTGACAGACTCTTCAAACCATTAAAATTACGTAACTTCCAAATCATCCCAGTCGAAGCATTGTTCTTCCCACTACTCCGTTACTTTTAGTAACTACATCCAAACCAGCTGCCTATGTGGGAGCAACTGAAGTGTCACACAAACAACTCTTCCAACACGCTGCTTCAGAAAGATTAAGTCAGCAAGACCTACTGGGTGGCTGCTTTTTGGTGATTTGTGAGATCCCGGCTGGATTTATCCCATAGAAGCCGCAAACCTGTGAGGTCTTCTCAGTCTTTCTTCAGAGAAATTCACAGATAATAATCAGAACATATCAGACCTCAACCGTTTCCAACAGAAGGGCAAATGGAGAAAATATTCACAGTACAGCACAGAAATACCAGATCTCAATGTTGTCAAGTAGACCAAGATTTCTCTACACGCTGTGTAGACAGTACGAATCACAAAGTGGTTTTAATAACTGGGGATGCCGCCAGCATCCACAAAAAGCAACACGACTGTCGAGCAAGCATGAGGGTGACGCTGACAGCTCCAAAAGGAACAGCTCTATTTCACAACCCTTATCTCACCATAATTAATTTTGAAGCAAGCTATCATTCCCTGTCACACTTCCATACAACTCCCAGCTCAGAGAATGCAACCTCAGATGCCTATCAAAGAAAGGTGTAAAATAAGCTCTCCCAGGTCAAATTCCTCATAACACATGGTTTGATTACATAGGAAAGATGCCCTGGTCTGTCTTTCTCAAGCCGTTTCAGCTGTTCAACCAGTTTTCATTGCTGGGTGGACGCTGCCACATGAACATAAACCCAAATTTGATCGTTTTACTCAGTGAGTAAATGGACTAACAGCAAAGGAAACCGTACTCACAGAGCTCCCTCCAACCATGCCCTAACACTAATCTCCACATAGGATTCTGCATCAGTCTGCTTTCAAAATTAATTAGAGTTAGCTTGTATAATGCCATGTGTTGAAAACTTTACTTCCAAAGTTTAAAGTCGCACTGCAAACCTTAGCCCATGTTCACCAGGTCACTGTGTGCTGGGTTGGGCTGGGGTAGAGTTAATTTTCTACATAGTAGCTGGTTGGGGGCTGTGTTTCAGATTCGTGCTGGGAACAGTGTTGATAACACAGGGATGTTTTGGTTATTGCTGGGCAGTGCTTAAGCAGCGTCAAGGCTTTTTCTGCCCCTCACCCCACAGCCAGAAGGCTGGGGGGGGCACAAGTTTCTGGGAGGGGACACAACTGGGACAGCTGACCCCAACTGATCCAAGGGATATCCCGTACCCTATGGCGAAATGCTCAGCATGTAAAGCTGGGGGAAGAAGGAGGAAGGGGGGGACATTCGGAGTGATGGCGTTTGCCTTCCCAAGTCACCACCACAGGTGCTGGAGCCCCTGTCTGCCCATGGGAAGAAGGGGATGAATTCCTTGCTTTGCTTTGCTTGCACACACGGCTTTTGCTTTACCTATTAAACTGCCTTTATCTCAACCCACTTTTCTCACTTTTACTCTTCCAGTCCTCTCCCCCATCCCACCGGGGAGCAGTGATCAAGTGGCTGTGTGAGGCTGTGTGGGGCTGAGCTGCCAGCCAGCGGTAAACCACAACATACTAACACTATTTTTTGCAATTTACCGTAACTTTCTGATGAGCTGAGTGGGTATGTCAGACTCTCCAGGGCTGTGACTCCTGTGAATCATCTGTTGAGCATGAAAATGAGCTTTTACCTATTATTAATTTCACTTCCTTCTTCCCTTCTTCAGGCGTGCTGTGACCCTTGGCAGCTATCAGCCTGTTTCAAGAGCTCTAACACGTCTTAAGGATAGCAAAGGTCAGGGTTTACTTTTTTTTCCCCCCCTCTTTCTTTGGATGCTGTGAGAACAAATATTTCAAAGCATGCAATACTGAAAGTGGGTGGAGGGAAGATAAAAACAGGAAGAAAGATAACAGCGCAACTCTGAGCGCTCACATGCTACATGAGATACACACAGAGCCCTGTGCCACCACAGCCCCAACCATCCCTCCCCCCACGTAAGGCCACATTAAAGACCTGCATGCCCAAAACTGGAATCACCCAACGCTACCAATTTCCTCAGAAAATTCAGGTGGTCAGTTTAATCTTGGTCTTCCATTCACATACACGGAAAAACAGAAGCACAAATCAGGAGAAACCCCCTCAATCAACGAATATTCATGGCTGAACAAGACACCAGTGTCTATTACCGATGATACAGACACGATGAAACCATGAAGAATGGCTGCAGAAGCTGAGGCAAAGGTGTCTCCTCTTCCTTTCTTTCCTACCAAGCAGTAGCTTTTGTGGGACTGAACAGGGTTTACAAAGGAATAAGCAATGATCTAGAGCCTGAAAAAGAGTTAAGACCTGTTTTAAAAGCAGCATCTGCAGGTACAGGGCCTGTGTATCAGTAAGTGTGTCTTGGCCATAGAGAAGTATGAGAAACCCATGTTAAGCTGGCAGCTGATGACCCTTTTCATCTTCTACAATCCTACACAGCAACCAAGTGCAAGAATGAACATCCAGCTTCTTAACTCATTATCTTAAACAGATTGTGCTCTGTCAGAATTAGCAAAGCTCTCAGGGCCGCATGCAGCCAAGGCCCCAGAAATACCAAGCAAACCAGATACGAAGGACATATGGGGCAATGCCTTCTCTTTTGCAGATAAATGAGTATGGGAGGGGGCGGGGGTGGTGGTGCAGGGGGGTAGGATGCTTTACACCCTGTTTCTCCTATCTCCCTTAAACAACCATGGACCAGAGAACAGAATTCAGATTGTATATACATCCTCCTGTAAATAAATGAGAAGCCAATGTGTTCTTATGCAATATCTGTAGAACAAAATAGCTTTCCTGGCCAACTTCCAGGCTTTATCAGTTTGGCAGAACCATTTGATATACTTGGGACGTGTTCTGGCTTAAGTATGCTGCGGGATGTTGATACTTCACTTTGTCCCAATGTGTAAAATATTCTCCCTACCTCTAACACTCCCCAAGTGACATCCTCTCAATGACAGGTATTTGTCCAGTTGCCCTGGTTAAAAAAAGTCCCATCTTCCAACTCATCTCATTGGTAAACTCACTGGGAAAATTAAATGATCAAAACCTATAGTGTTCACTCAGGAAAAGAAAATCCCACCAAAAATAACCATGTAAACTTCTATTAGATAATAGTTTGGGAAAATGGCATAGTAAGAGACAGGCCAGGAGATTTTAGTCCCACAACCTAGTTCTGATTCACTCTTGTTTTGCTGAGTGATTCTGGCCCTTCTGGGTGTTTCCCCATCTGCAGAATATGCAGAAATGAACAGTTTCCTTCAGAAATCCCTGGGAGATCAGGGAATGAAAGGAATCGGGTAAGAGCTGTGCTATTATTTTTTTGCACTGAACTTTCCTGTTTTCCTTGATCTGAAATATGTTTCGTTCACAAGTCATTATGTGGTATGACTCGAAGGGAGCGCTGCCTGAGCCTGTCTGTAGGATATAGCCCAAAGGCACAATATCAGAGATCAGCTTCTAAAAGACAAAGCAGCTTCTAAGGGGGCAGACATACAACAGAGAGATGTACTTCATTAACAAAACCTGACTGGCTTGTAGCTGAGAAAGCCTGCTGGAAATGATCACAGCATCACCAGGAAGGTTATATCCAGTGTGGACCGCTTCCTTCCACCTTTTCAAAAATGAATGACTGTGTAGTGCCTCTTCTTACTGGGAACTTGCGGATGCTCGGAACTTAGGAAAAAGTGGCCTAAAGTTTCCAATCACTACATTGGGAAGTGAAAGATGGTCTTGTGCTTGAAAGACTGAACTCAAAGAGACCTGGCTCCAAATCTGGTTGGGTTACAGGTTGTCAGCAGGAGCCCTGCAGTTTACCCTTGGTCTGGTACTGAAAGCTTCTTGGGGCACAGATTCTCCTTTTGCAGGTATTTACAGCAACGGGCTTTCATTTCACATGGCTCTCCACGTGCTACTTTAATCAGAGTTAAATTCACAAGCAATACACACTGACCTATGTGGGCACTAATATTCTTGAAGAAAAATCTCTGTCTACTGTGTTTCCACCATGTACCTCAAAATGCCCAGCACAAATTTCTCTATTTCCGTCGTCCCTGGAAAGATGAAGACTAACGGTAAGATATTGAATACTATGATTCATATTCCTGTTATTAAAAATAATTAAATATAGGGCTAGCCAAGAAGGGAAATGAGTGTAACTATGAAATTAATCAGTGAAGCTTCTGAAGTAAATGGATAGGTTATTGCAGAACAGCACTGAAGCAGGTCTAAGAGTACCTTCTACAAACCTTTATATGAAAAAATGGAAACTTCTTGATAACATTTTATTTTCTGAACATTTTGACTATATATAGAGAAGAAAAACACAATAGACTTTTAACAAGCTTTTCTGAGAAAAATCTATGTCAGTTTTCATTTCCAACAAAAAACCACCTAAAACCTGAGGTTTAGAAAGCATTCACTGTTCTTATTACCAAGCAGTTAAAAGTTTTCCATCCTAAGGGGCTGGTGCCACAAGGACAAAATTATCCTTCATATAACCCCCAAAAAATCACTAAATTCACAGTAAATTTTTCTTCACCTCCCAACAATGCTTCTGCTGGCCAAATAAGTCTGGTTTCCCTAAAGGTCGCTAAACAGCTTCTCCCCTGGGATTGTGCTATTTTTACTCAACGCAGTCACAAACGCCCATTTCTCCCTCTCTGCACAACACTTCTTCCCTTCGCATGGCCCGACACGCTGGCTGCCATTGCTTATCCCCAGTGGCCTCCCCACATCATTTTCCACCCGGAATGCTATACGGAGGCCGATGAGGAATCAAACTCATCAGAGTGCTAAATTCTTCCCCCTGCACAAGCCCAAGTAAGTAGATTTCCCATCAGGAACCATGCTTGGACACAGGCATGGGCTCCTCTCCTTGACCCCAAAGTGGTGGCTGCTATGAGAGCAGTGCACGCAAGCCCCATCAGCACGGCGCGGCACGCAGAACAAGTGCCTGGTTTATTGTGCATGGCCGTGCAGGTTTGATACGGCTGTGGTTCTGAGACGCCAGCTTGCAGCCTCCTGCTCTTTACAGAAAATGCCACTTTGGTGACACCCACCTCTGCAGAAGTGTCAGTTCAAGGGGGACCAAAAGCTCAAAGCAGAGAAATGCCAGAGCACAAGGCTCCCGGGCACAGCGCTGCTCCTTATTATCACACAGCCATGCTGCAGCCATTCCTGACGCAAAGCAGATGAGATTTGCTATTAAAAACACTGTATCTGAGACCACTGGCAGCCATTTATCACAAAATCTTGTGGCTAGGGCAGACCGGGGCACTGCTACCTCCTTGAAAGCTGCATCTCAGGGCTGATGATCCCTGCAGCCAGGGCTCTCGCATCTGTCTGCTGTGGCAAAGCACTTGCTGTGGTTTTAGCGGCTTTTTCAGCTCCTGTCAGTGCTCCCCTTTTAAAGGCATCATTTCCCATCACTGCAATATCTGAATCCTGAAACAAAATTACAATGACCCTCATATAAAGGCCAGTGCGTGGGCTGGTTTCTTCAATCCTCCTCCTGAGGAAGGAAGTTCAGCTGGAGCCAAAAGCACGATTGCAAGCAAAACGCTCACACGCCACTAAGCCACACAGTGGAAACACACAAGCTGACTTTCAGAGCTGCATCCAGCAAAGGACATGACAGTCAAAAGGGAAGCTTTTCCATGGGCTGCACAGGAGACAGCTATCCAGACCCAACACACACATTCAGGAAAGCCAAAGGGGAACTGAGTCTTGCTTTGAGGCTATTACTGCAAAAAGAGGCACGTCTGCAGCACTGCAGCTGGGTAGATACAGGCTGTGCAGGGAGTAAGGTTACAGGTGGGCTTGCAAACCCGGTGACCAGACCTGGTCTGCCTCAACAACAGCACAAGTGGGACCAAGCTAGTTGCTATGAAGGCAGCTCAGGAGCATCCAAACCAGCCCTCATCCCACCACTGTGACCAAAGGATGGCCTGCAAGGAGAGCTTGCAATGGCTCTGGTGATGAGTGTCTGGTAGTTGGGTACTGCAGAACCACTCCCGCTCCTGACGGCTCCTTCCAGAAAGCACAAGCCTGTCCGGAAAGACATTGGAAACAGTCAGGCTCAAAATGTGTCGGCAGCTGAACCAAAGGGCACTCCACCAACCTCCGTTAGCCAAATGCAGGTTTAATAGGCACAACTGGAGCCATGGAAAGTTTAGGTCTGAAGCCAAATATTTTTCCCAGTCCCAGCTCTCGGGGTGTGATCTCACACATCCAAATGCACCTGGAAATATGGGACTTTCAAAGAACAGCCCAAACTGGGAGGCAGAGCACAGGGTACCCCTAGGTCCTGGTCAGGTCTCAGCTGTCTCAGCCAGGAACAGCCCTGCTCCCAGAGCCCAGGCACTCCCCATTGCAAAGCCAGGGAAATAAAACATACAGGGCAAGAAAGGGAAGACAATCTGGTGTGACAGTATATACCAACAGCTAACATTGTCTTATGTTTTCCAATATCAGATTATATCTATACAGATACATATATACATGGACTTACAGACTTGTATAACAACACGCTGTATTTCAAACTCCTCATTATCAGCAAAGCAATGATATAAAATGTATATATGGAAGATAATTCAAGTAATTTCAAAAGAATACAAAGCTGCCATAGATACATTTAGCTCATGACCACTTCAGCCCTTGTGGATGGCCCCGTCTGCAGCCTAATGCACAGGCAGATGGCAAGAGATCTTCATCAGAGATGAACTTGGTCCTCTGCGTAGCACCGAAACCTCTAGCAATTGCTCCACTCTCTGTCCTGATACCTGCACTGCTTCGTGGCATGGGGCTCTCTGGCTACGCCAGACTCATCTCCTACCCAGTCAACTCTAAAGCTCATTCTCAAAGATTTTCAGGTTGGAAGTGGTTCCTTGAACAATCCCAGCCAAGCAGCATCTCTCCTTTGCTCGCTCTCTCCCTGGAGAAGGTAAAGATTGGACTGCTGCCTATTACTCTACATCCAGCTAAGATCTGGCACAGCAATAAATCTGCACAGCCATGGAGCTTTCTCTGGGCAACAAGATCAAAATGTCACCATGGGAGAGAGTCAATCTCAATAATAACACCCATAGGCTCCCACATCATTCCTAAATTATATCTTGCCAGGAGACACAGAAGGAACAGAGAGATGCAAGTGGACAGTTTAAAACTGCTAATACTGAGGGGTAGGTTTTGCCCTCTGTAGCAGCTGCAAATGAGACTATGAGGGATGCCTCATCATATGAGATAGCAGGACTGGGGCTTAGGTTAAGGCTCAAGAGAGACAGATTTTTCTCCACTCCATCCTGCTGCTCTGTTGCCTCAGGAAGGAAGGAAAGCAAGCAGAAATTCTCAGTCACTCAACTGAATGGGGAAGAGTCTTTGAAATCCTTTAAAAGGATTTCTTTAAAAGCTCAGAAGTCAAGCACTGAACAGAAAGAATCCAAACAATATTTATTTGCCCAAGCCCTTGATTTTAAGTTTATTGATGAGTTCTCTGTGAACTAAAATTCATTATTTCTTTCCTATTTTCCTCCTGTACAGAGAATCCCTAAAGGAGGAAGGGAGAGTTCCAAAGCTTGCGCTCATTGACACTTCACAGTGACGCTGCACACACAGAATATGCATGAGAAGAGACATTTAGAGGTGATTCATACCAAGCATTGAAATTCCTTTTAAAAAGAACCCAAAACCACTCTTTTCTGGAACAATTTCCCTGGACAAGACCCAATTCTTCTGGCATCAGCATGAAAAAAATGCAAACTGCAGCCCATGCTGCAAGGCATTGTAGGGCTGGCACGTACAAATCCACTCTGAAGCTGTGCACTTAAAAATCACCATTCACCCCAAAACACTTCCTGACATTAGTGCTTAAAGTGCAACACAAACAGAACAGCAATGACTAAGTAGCAGAGTAGCAGAGATCCAAGAAACACGGTTTGACCTCTTCCATCACCTGAAATGCCATCTAAATCTACATTTCTTGGCAAAAACTTTGTCACCTTGGTTCTGCCACTGGGCATGCCTAAAGGAGCCATCCCACAAACCAAGTGTCCTGACCTGTGCCTATAAACCAGGGGGATTCATGTAAGAGGTGACCTTGAGATAAGTCTTACGAGGATCTGCAGATCATTGGAAATATTTAGATGAAGTACAGGTTCAGATGGAGCAGGCTGCACAGAGAGGTTAGTCAGTCTCCAACCATTAAGACCCAACTGGATAGAGCCCTGAGCAACCTTGTCTGATCTCAGAATTGACCCTCATGTAAGCAGGAGGTTGGATGAGAGACCTCCTAAGGTCCTTTCCCAACTGTTTTCCCCATTAAACTAATATAGAGGTTGGGATTTGGTTCTCAAGTGCAGATGTCTAATGTTGGGCACCTAGTCTATGCCATGGAAGAAGAGATACTCCACTCTATTCTAAGGAAGAATAGAGGGATTAACCATGGGGGGTAGCTCTCTCTCCCCATTGACCACATAAACACAACTTGCTTGGACTCGGGTAACTGAGATGTCTACAGGAAAGGAGTGAATGCTACCAGACCACTCACACCACCAGTGGAAGACCAATATCCAGTGTCCCCAGGCTGAGGGATTCACAGCCAAACCTCTCCCAGGAGCTCCCTAATGAAGGCAGTGCTGCGACAGTGGAACTCTTCATCCCTCTTCCCAAAACTCAGATGCTGAGCATCGGAGGCAGAGCACACCTGGCAGCTTGCGAGGAATCAATGCTGATCCCCATCCCTGATCCACAGATATATTTTTTTGTTCAGTTTGACTTGAACCCAGTGACTTATCTCATGCAAAATACATGAGCAGATTTGCTCTTCCTGCATTATAGTTGGCTTATTATTTATGGGTGGACTTTGCCTTTCCTCACGTCAATAACGGCCTTTTACATGAGCAGCTCCTTTGAAGGAAGTATTTACATGAGAATCAGCCTAGTAGGGCTGGAGGCCCAGGGGCAATCTCTGCTCAGGTGCTTCATGAAGCACCACAAGTGCTACAGAAAGAAATGGATAATTACAATACATGGCAGCTCCTGGGACACAGGGTGGTGGAGAGAAGGCTGGGACACCTGGCTTCTCCATTTGTTTTTGCTATTACATTACTTTGCAACTTCACATTTGTTTATCCATCTTCTGTCTATTTAGACCACAAAGTCTCTGGGGTAGGGACCAACTCTTACTATGAAGATGAAAAAAGAAATAAAGATCAATAAAGTAGGATTCAATGATGAAAAATAAAACCAAAGCAAACAATATCCTTGGCAAGGCTCTGCTCGGCTGCTGATCACTGACAGCATCACAAGATGAGCTGGCAAGATAAGAACCTGAGTTTTACTCTAAACGTCCCACATTTCTGTGTCAACATTATTTTCTAAACAACTGACATTACCCATTCCCCACGGAATCGTAAGAACTGCAAGCCAAGAATCATGTGCCCATACAAACGCTATGGATCTTTTCTTCTCCTATCCCTCCTCCTTCTCTGTTCAAATATTTGTTCATCAGACTTCAGCACTGAAAGCTGGAAGCATGCCATACTGCCCTTCTAATATTTTATAGAGTACTGCATTTATTTGCAATTATATTATCCCAGTGAAAAAACATGCTGGTTCAGTAAATCTTCCTCCAGTGAAAGTTTATGTATTCTGGCTAGTTGTTTACTGCAGAATTTTTATAATAAATTATTCTCACTTAAAGTCTGACCTTTGAAATTTTCGTAACACCAAAAAAAAAAAAAGTATACTCCTGCTGCAGAAGTAGCTTCACAATCTGCTCACCTGTCCTTTCCTCTGTACTTTGCAGCAAACAGATGTCAGCGAGGACAGCTGCCATACAAACATCCCAATACACTGACCTAGCATCTTCAATGATGACACCTGAGCCTCGAGTCCGGGGGCAACCTTTTGTACTTCTTTAAAGAAAACACCTTTCTTTTGGACACCAACAAGATATCGACACTGCAAGCCCCTGTCCAAAGATGCCTTCTGATCCAGATCCACCATTAGGTCCATCTTAAAGCTTCAGGCTCACTAAAAGGTGTAACTCACAGGATGTTTGAGATGCTTTTTGTAGCCTACCAGTCACTGAGGCTCCATGTACCACCCCATGTACCACCCAGGCTGGGAGACACAAAGCAACCCATTTCCCATCATTTCCAGATAGAAATGGGCAGAGGAGAAGGGGAGAGGAGGGAAGGATCAAAGGCTGAGGGCTCTAGCAGTAAAGATATTTGCATTTTGGAGTCTGAAGATCAAATATACTGACAGCATGTGCACATGCCCCTAGATTTGCGCTGAGTCCATTTTTAAAAGCATTCATCCAGGCATCAGGAAATACTGCACCTGCACCACCAAAAAGCTCTAGGTGGGCAAACGGAGGGTAACCATGAGGGCTTGTTTGCCTCAAACTCAGTAATTCAGCTGGGTCTTTTGGCAAACTGGAGGACATGATTTTAAAACTGTCCTGTGGAGCTAAGTTTTCAAAACTGTAATAATTTATCTAACTGTATAACTAATATTTGCTCTAATGGTGTAATAGTTTATTTGCACATCCCCCAGAAAAAGCATTTTCCTTTAGCCAGCTGCTTGGAGTTGGGGAACGAAACGTGTTTGCTGACCACTCCGCTTTCAGTCAAAGCCACTGAAACTACAGAGCAGATCAAAACACTTTTGCTGTCTGGGTGCCCCCACAAAAAGTGCATTTTCTTCATTGCAAAGTTAAAGAAAATTAGAAGTTTGTGTTAAAACCATGCAAAGTGGTGACTGCAACATATTCATATCCTCTTTCTAATTTTCTTCCTTCCAAGTTTCCCTCATTTCTGTCTCAAATTTAAATAACAGCTACCTTTAAAAAACCAACCAAATAAACAGACAAAAACCCACAAGCCTTTCTAGTACTAATTTTCTCCACTTTCAGCGTGCAATTCTTCTTCTTGGACCTTCCTACATGGGAGCAGTCTCTGCCTCTAAAGCAATGCATTGTTAATTGACTCTCTGTGTCCCTAAAATCTTTCCTTGGCAGCAAGAAAAGCCAGACCCTTGTATGCTATGACAACCAAGCAGGATAAAATGTACTGCTTAGCTATATGGACTGTATAGGGAATGTGCTCCCTGGCCAAGAAGAGAGGATGCTGAAGCATGGCTCAAATCATGCTACCAACACAAATGTTCTCATTTTGGCTCTTCTAGAGCACTTTCCTATAGGTCTTAAAGCATTTTATAACAAAAAGAAAAAAAAAAAAGTAATATTTAGATGTAATAGATGGTAGCCAGAGGCTTAGAAAATTGAAATCACTTAATAGAGCACATTTAAGATCAATTCTGGGAACAGCATTCAGGGTTTACTAATGCTGCCTTAGATCATACTGCCTCCCAAAAAGCACAGTGACCCCCACAAAACCAAAATAATAATTTAATCTTAGGTTGTTCCATGTTTGTTATTTCTGATAAAACAGAGGGCATTTCTCAGGGAAATCTTGGGGTTAATTTGCTACATGGATCTTCCATGTCATGTTTTCTTTGGCAAATGATCAGTGAGCTCATTAATTTCTATATCTAACTTAGTTTCCGTCTCTAAGTACCGTAAAACAGAAACAACCAGATGCTCATGCCAAAAAGTAAACATTAAAGAGAATGATAATACAAATGGTCTCCTTTAAAATTGATTCAAATACAACAGATCACAAAAGGCCATCTCGAAACCAAATGCTCTTAAAATAAAAGATGAAGACCTACCTCCTTACCCTCTGCTCCAAGCAAGTATTTAAGCTAATGAGAGCTAGGAAATCAATAAGTGGACATTGAATTGCTATCTAGACTTCAGACAGATTCTGGTAAACAAACACAAGCCTAAAAATAAGTGTGTAGGGGAAACTTTTTCAGGAAATTACACATTTATATGTAGGGGTGAGGGGTGTGGTGGAAGGGTGGAAAGAGATACTGTAAAGGTAACTCACATGGAAGAGATTGCACTTAAGATTTTTTTCGTCTATTAGAAAATTATGATCTAAGCATAGAAAGCTACACTTAGATCAGTATCCAGTTTAATAACTGAGACACATAACTGTCCTTGCTGAATCTAGGGGCTACATGCCCACCCTTTGGCTCACATCTGCACACTCATCTACAGATGTTATTTAGGACACTAGAGAGGGGAACTCAATTCTCAAGAAAAGCCAATGTGGATGCAACTTACTGCAAGAGAAAAGTTCTAATTATCACTAATGATTCTTGCTCCAGGACCTGCTTGAAGTTTCCTTTTGCTATATTTTACATAACCGGTGGCTCCACCGAGGGGCTTTGGTGTTTTAGAGAGGAACCTGCATATATGCAATGACAGGAGAAAAATCTAGATTTTGTAACAACACCTACAAACACTACTTTTGGTTTTGCAAAATTTTTCACTAAGCTGAGAGTTCAGACACCCCAAAACTGTGCCACACATTCATGTTCATGCTGTTCTCCTAGGTTTGTGGCTGTGTATCTCCAACAGAGCAAAACCATTACTGTTGGTTCCCAGATACTATATGATGCTCACCCACACACTTTTGCTACATACAGAGATGCAGAACAGAATTTATCTCATGATCCCTCTAACAAACACCAGTCACCTTCCTCCTCTCCAGACTGCAGGGTATGTAGGAGGTTTACTGCTCCCAGCCCTGCATACATCTCAGTGGCAGCATGATGACACTGCCGAAAAAAAGTCAAGCCAAAGCATGATTTTTTTCATTTAATTTGGAAAGAGATGAGAAGAGATGTGCAGCAATGAATTCCATCCTTGTAATTCACATTCTGGGAAAATCCTATATGTCATGACTCTAGAAAAGATTTTCTGCAGCAGAGACAGGGCATGAACAGTGCATCCGATGGGGAGCCGGTGCAAGGGGCAGAAGCAGAGGCAAAGCATTCACAGGCTCGCATTGCTAAGTAGGAAACCTGCTAATCGGTACTGCTAGTGTGCACAAAATTAGGCCCTTTTCCAGTGAAAATCATGCAAAGAAGTGCCCTAAAGCTGCTAAGTGACTTTTCATTGTGAATTTTGACAGAAGCTCCTGAACTGCAGCCACAGTTTACAGCAGAGAGTACCGAGTTTCCCACCTCTGACACTACCGAGTGCACGTGCCTTTCAGTTCACCATATGCACAACCACATACACAACCATGAGCTACACACATCCAACCTGGCACTGCTGCCAGGGAACAGGGAAGAACCATCCCACCATTTTTTTTCAGCAACTAAAGGGGAGCTGCACGAAGAGTGGTCCCAATTTCCACACCAGCACTTTCAGAGGGCACAAGCTGGGGTAGCACAGCCTCTTCTCTGCCCTTCACCTTCTCCTCCAAACAGAAGAAACCTCTTGCCTGTGCTTTATGAGATGGCAGAGATCAGCTTCTGTCTCTGAACTCCTCAACTGCTGCCAGACTTCCAGCTCCGGTTTCTGATAAAGTACTATTCTGCAGGCAATTTTGGAGAATGACATAGAGAACAAAGAGGCTACCAAACCAACAATAAAAATGCAGATGGAGAAAACGTTGTAATGAATAATATTAGATTGGCCCTAAATTCAGAATTGGTGTCTCCTCAGCCTATAAAAAGTCCATTACCATGTCCTTCTTTCTGAGATGTGAGGCATGCACTGTAACTCTTTCCATGACAAGATAAACAAAGCAATAGGTTTCATAAAACAACTTCTTTAAATGCAAGCATTCCTACAAAGTATATTTTCTTGGAAGTTAAAAGAGTCTTCTTATGCTTTTAAGACATCTATATCTTGTTACATAGGCCTTTAAATAGTAGCACTGAATAAAGTTTTCTTTCAAATAAAAAGGGTGATCCTCTGTAAGCAGACATATATTTTGCTCATGTGTGAGAAGGGCAGATGATGCCTAAATGCAGAGTGATGTAACTTAGAAAGGGGAATCACGTGGTTTTAAAAGGAGATGGAGGCAACTAATTCAGAAGTTCCTCAGCTGTCTTTCTAGTAACCAGATCGAGAGCAGACAGATACTGGAAATGCAATAAGCTGATGCTAGCATTGCAAAGTTTCACTTCCAGCTTTGCTTTTTCACAGAACTATATGCAATTTAATCATACAAGCCCAAGTACACCCTTAATTGCACCATTTCCCAAAAAGGGATCAGAGAAATTGCGAGAGAGAACCAGGATAAGCCACCAACAAACACAAACCTAACTTACAGCTTGGCTGACAGCCCTGTGGAGGTCCAGCCTCCCAGCCAACCTTACAGCTGGAGCATTTACCCAGGACAGGGCATGGGGCAGCTCACACAGGTGCTGCCAGAAGCCCTGATTTGGTACAGAAATGGCTGCAGTCTCCCAAAGAGTGAGTACAAAACACTGGCCAGGCACAGTATTGCTTAAAAAAAGTGTCAAGAAACCTAAATGGAAGGGATTAAAGAGAAAGAAAAAAGATAACAGAATAAATTGTTTGCAGGACATGAGCCCGGTTTTGTTGCTTGATTTTTGTTTTGGCAGGTGCATGTCCCAGGGGTGCCTATTTAGGGACAGATTTTACTTAAAGCTTCCGCAATGTTGTGTATAGAAGAAACAGAAAAAAAAACCCCATGTCTCATGGACACATACTTATTTAGAAACCCAGAGGAAATGAGCCACTTGTGCAGCTCCCAAGCTCATGTTGTTTGGTTTTGATTTCTTTTAAAGATTGGACTCATTATTTGGTTCTGTTAACTAAAGAAACACAATAAACACAATTTCACTTTTTTCTTTTTTTTCTCCAAACAAGCAGTAAAAACAAATTGCAAAACTATAAAACATTGAAAATATAAGCAAAGAGATTTTAGCCTGGGAGAGAGCTACGAGTGAAAGCCACACCAAACAGGCTGTATTCCAGCCCCATCCCTCCACGTCCCCCTGGCCAGCAGTGCTGGGGAAGCACTCTTCATTGGGTGTGCAGCAGCCACTGCTATCTACTGGTGGCACCCACCTCTTGTTGTTGTGGGGACATCACCCCCCTCCATCCTCAGCTTCCTCGCTGGGACCACCAGGTGCTCTCTGTGGGAGGGTGACACTGTCCAATGAGAAGGGCACTGAGACCATGCAGGAAACTTTTAGATATGCTCTGAAGATGCCATCCCTTCTAACTTGACGTGCCACCCACTTCAAGACTGGTAGTTGCTGCAGTCAACGACAGCCAAGGACAGGCACACTTCTCTCCAGCCAGTCCAGTCCCCATGAAAAGGTTCACCAATTTCCCAAGGGCATGCTATCACATCGCAGTTATACTCCCAGTCTTCTCCTCCACACTGTCTATTCACATTTCTGGTCCCTCAGCAGGCTGACCCTAAAGTCCTCCCTTCTCTGGAGACACCAACCCCAACAGCTACCAGGCTATGAGGAGTCACCAAACTACTAATAAGCTCCACAAACTGGAAAACATCATAGCCAGTCACTTAAGCCCAGATCCTTCAATTAGTTGTGAACATGAGTGGCCTTATTGCACTTGGTGGAAGTGGTTCTGGCACAAAATGGCTTCTCCAAGCTCGACTCACCCCAACACAGGATACGGAGTTTTCATTCCCAGCAACCGTTTTGAAGATCAAAGCAGCAGTGAGTCAGAGGGAGGCTGAGCCATACATTGTTTGCTTCATATATGCTTATGCAGAATTATGTAATGTCATTAAGTGGTATGTTTAGGGAGCCCAACTATGCATTTTTGCAGTTGAAATGAAAGTATGCTTAGTGGTGTAATTACACCTAAAGAAAAGACCCCATGACTAATTACATCAACAGGGCGACAAACAGCAAAAAGCTTCATAGCACGGTATGACAGGACGAGACCAAACAGCCCCAAGTTCCAGCAGGGGAGGTTTAGGTGGGGTATGAGGAAAAATTTCTTCACTAAAAGGGTTGTCAAGCATTGGAACAGGCTGCCCAAGTTGGTGGTTGAGTCACCATCCCTGGAGGTTTTTAAAAGACGTGTGGACACTTAGGGAAATGCTTTAGCAGTGGGCTTGGCAGTCTTAGGTTAATGTTGGACTTGATGATCTTAAAAGTCTTTTCCAACCTAAATGATTCTATGATTAGGAATGAATTATCCCTCTGGTAGCTTTCCTCCTTATTCCAAACACAGCAGTGTAAAACACTGCTGACACACCCCACATCTCCCTGTGCCTTGGACAGTGCCAGGATTGTCACCAACAACAAGCCTGCAAACAGCAAAATCTTCTGAATAACAGTCGAGGCCAACTGACCTTCATGCTGCCCAGGAATGATACCATTTCACCCCAGATGAGTAGGGATACAGCACTGTTGGGCATGAAGACTGTGATCAACCATCATGGTGCAACATAAGCATGTTTACGGGTGACTGATGGGGTATTGAACCATGTTCCATGTGTCTCCAACCTGTTCCACTTCCCTATTTGCCATGTACCATCCGTCTGAGGTGACTGAAGCCATAGGACGAATCCAAGGTGAAGACCTTGGCAAATAATTGCCCAGGGCCAAGCACAACCTTGACTAGCCAGGGTTATATCAGCTACCAGTCCCTCCAGATAACAGTCGTAGGAGGATGATCTTGGCTCGTCAACTAGAGTCACATCACAGACCATGTTACCCAAACCCAATTTCTGCCAAGCGCCCACACTACCTTCCCATCACTTCTAAAACAACAACAGGAGAAATTGGCTCCAATCCACCTCTCTCTGCCAACCTTGCCCATCCCACATCACTCATTAACTCAGGGCAGACAGGGATTTGGCCTTAGCCTACATAGAATTCATCTCCTCCAACCCCATTAGTGAAACACTGGGAAATACAGAACTATCCAAAACATTGGTCTGAAGCCAAGGAAATGTTAAAGCATTCCTAAAATCCATTTGTCTTACTGCCTGAGATAGAGTTTATTACTAGAGTGCTGTGGCACCCTGAGATTTATGGGCAATGGGCTCACTCCATCCCAGACAGAGGGAGAACAATTAACACCACCCTATTCCCTGATCCCACTCGCCTCTGCTTTTGGCTCATTCTCCTCCACTTTCCTTCTTACCCTCCTATTACAGCAATAGTGAAGTACAACCAGCATTTGTCTTTTTTTTCCAGACACCCTTTAAGAGAGCAGAAAGCCTCACTAAGACGGACGCTTGCTGTCCCCAGCTCAAGCCCCAGGCTCTGACGTTCACCTCTGCAGGCAGAGATCTGCTGCAGCTGTTAAACTGAAATCTGCTGGGTTATACCGGGAAATATTGCACTTTGCTAGCATGACTCCAGCAAAAGTTCATAAAATTGGGGATCTTTAATGTCTAGCAGAAAGCCTGAGCAGTTTTCTACCAGACCCTGTCTAGCCAGCCCCACCTTCCACCCAAACTGCTTTTACAAGCTCCACTCAACACCCACAGCCTCGATGCTACGCAGCTCAGATAACCCCCCCTGCCCTCTTGTGCTGGGAGGGATACTGAGCTGCCCACAGTCAGGATCAGAGTAGGCTCCTGCATTTTGGGGAGACCCAGCACGTGTTCAGCGTCTGCAGTCTCAAGAACAAGTGGGTTTGGGAAGTTGAGGAAAGTTGGAGCAATGAGGGTTAGGTGAAAACCAAGAGCTTCTCAGCTAATGACTTCAGATCAGGGCTGTTTTGCTGCATAGCATTTTTACTGTATAATAGTAAGTAAGCTGAATACTTTTTTTTCTCTCTCTCTCTCTCAATGGGTGCTTCTCTTCAGGGCTCCTGAGAATTAGTTGGGAAATGCAAAAAAACTTCCCCCGGGGATAGGAAGACCTCTGTCCAAAGTCAGGACACTGCTCCTCGCTGTGCTAGAGCTTTGTTAGGCAGCTGTCACAAGCACAGGACAGCCCAGGTGGGAGGACAGAACATGTGCGCTTTGGGGGAGCAAAGCAAGACTGGGTTTGGGATTCGAAAGGGAGAGGGGAAAAAACACAGGTGCAGTGGAAAGGGAGGAAAATTTTTTTTCTCACCATTTTCCCTGCTGATCTTGATCGTAAGTAAATACACAGCCTCGATCTAAAGGTACATCTCTTTCTGATGCCAAATAATTTTTTTGAGGTTTAACTGTTTGGTGCCCACACTATGTTTTCAGGTTTTTAAATAAAGCAAGTTTCAAAACTCCAGAAAAAAACCAGCATGGTAAATACTTCTGCTTTTTGGAAACACAAGCTGCATATCTCTTCACACCAGCTATGAAGCACCAAGAGGAGATAATAGAAGTAGACATAAAGCAGTTAGACAAGAATATAATGTTGAATATTTTGGAGCACTCAGCTGAGGATAAGTGGATGGTTAAGCACCCACATGAACTGATTGCATTTCCAAAATGTGAAAATTCAGTTTGTGTATATTGATTTCCAGGCAAGCCTGGTTCACTTCATTCCCTAGTGCTTAGCTGTCTTTGAAGGTCATTAAGAGCCTGTCCAGAAAACGTCTGCTTTCTTCAGTACCATTTTAACCACAGGTCTTTAGTCTGAGAACAAATTAGCACACACTGACTCCAGAGAGATGCTCCAAGCTTCACTGAGAGCCTCACCCGTTTTGCCTCCAATATCGCTTTCCTGGGCACATGTTAACAGGCACATAGCAGGACGTAGAAGGTGGCATATCCAACAAGGAGGAAAATGCCACCTTTGGTATAGGAAGCTCTGAACTTATTAAAAGAATTCGGGTAAATTTAGCTCACATCTCTCCTCCACACCAAGCTCTGAGGTGTCTGTTTGCACTGAGCTACAACCATAAGAGGCAGGAGCTTGGGAGCAGCTGAAACGGGCAGGAGTGCTGGGGAAGCAGCTGACAGGTCCTGGCAGGCTTGGCAGTGGGGCTGGAAAGCTCACGTGGCTCCACTGATGGGGTGTCAATAAAACACTGTGACATTAAGCAGCATGCTGGTGCGCAGGATGGCAGTTGGAGGCCAGCTCAAGGGATAGGGCTTGAAGAGTGGCCATCAAGCCAGAAAACACAGCATCCCTCGACTACATGACATTTCCAAGGAAGCAAGAAACGCCAGGTCTAGGCTTGTTGAATAACCAGTAAAAACCCATCAGGTGTTGCCTCAGTGGAGTCAGTGCCCCCCTCAGCTCACAGAAGGGCTCCTGTACCTCCTCTCAGTCCATCCAGGCCCCAGCCTGAAGGTCCTGCCCTATAGCAGGTATGGTGCCATGTTGGGAGTCGTTCATTCCTCATCCCACCCACGGCTCCCATCTGCCTCTGAGACACCCACATCTACCCTAACCTAGACAGCACTGTCCACGTCATGAGCCCAGCCCCACAACACAAAGTGGGGGAACAAACAAGAGATGAAAGTTTATTCACCTCCTGGGTTTTGAGTCTTCAGTGGGATTTGTTACTAATCATGGAGTAATTTTGGTTGGGACAAACCCCCAGAGGTCTCTAGTCTACTCCACCATGCAAAGCACATCCAACTAGATCACACAGCTCAGGGCCATGTCCAGCCAAATTTTAGACATTGCCAAGGTGGCGATCTCTCAGATGCTCTGGGCAACCTCCACCAGCATTTGATCACAGTCACGGTAAAAAAGTTTTTCCTACATCTAACTGGAATTTCCCATGTTGCAACTTGTTCCTGTTGCTTCTAGTTCTGTCACCACATACCTCTGAGGACAGTCAAGCCCCATCTTCTTTACACCCTCCCATTATGTGCTTATAGACAGCAAAAAGGTTTTTATTGAGTCATCTCTTCTCTAGGCTGAACAAAACCAGTCTTCTCAACTTCTCCTCGTGCACCATGTGCTCCAGCCCCACACCACCTTGGTTGTCTCCGAGTTACTCAATGTTTTATGGAAACATAGACATCTGAGGAGCCCCAAACTGACATCTGGGGAGCCCAAAACTGGGTTTCCCTAGGGCACAGATGTACACCCAGAAGCGAGGGACTTACTGCCCGGGGAGCTGAGCTGCAGTAACCAGCTGTGTGTGCTCACTTCTCCCCCCACGATGGGAAGTGAAACCAGCCAGATAAATCCTAAAGACACCATACAGCCAACAACAGCAAGTCACTAAACTGCGGTAACTCAGCCACTTCTGGTCACAAGCCAGAAGCTGCACAATTTTTTTTTTGTCCTAAACCAAACACAGTACTAGACCTCTTAAACAAGAATCAATCTGGACAAATCTTCCCCCAAAAGCCTTTTTTCTTTCCTGCAACCTTCAACCCATCAGCTATTGAAGTGAATTATTTTTCTGCCCCTTCTCCAGGGTCTATGGTTAGGTGGTGAATATTAAAAACTAACACCTAGAAACAGGCAACTGTAAAAATACAATGAAATAAAAGATGTCCTTTGTTCAGAAAGGATGGCTTTGGAGACAGCAACCTGCGGCTACGTGGCTACGGAGCCTTCTTCACCCACTGAAATCCGGAACAGCTGTAGCATCTCTTTAAAGCCTGTTTAGGCTTTCAGTGAAAGTTCACGCAGCACATTAGGGATGTCTGGACTCACTATGTCAGGAGGACATGATGAAAGTTGATGGCACTGCTCTCCAGAAGCTAATGCATCTTCATTTGCAGTACAAATGATAAAGGGATGCCATTATTTGGAATGAATATTTTTTAAGAGCATGATTAGCACCAAGTAATTATTTGGAGATATCAGTTAATATGATGAGCGTTGCTGAGTGGGTGCTGTTTGTATAAGGAGACAGAAGGGTGACACAACTGCACTATGCATCATGTAATTACAGCAGAAGGGCTGGGTTTTTTCTGCTGATGAAAACTCCACAGTAACTTCAAAATGTGCTCAGTTAGTTTTTATTTATTACTGGCATTAGTGCCATCTTTCTTAATGATTAGAAGAAAAAAAAAAAAGTGAGAATAAGCCACAACATTCACTTACTCTTTTATGTGTGACCATAATGTGTTTGAACACTGATTTCTTTTTTTCTTCATTTTTTTTATATATAAGCATATCTGAAATGCTGGATGAAGGCACTGAGAACGCTAGGGGAGTACCTGCCTCGGAAGAGCAACAGAAGTCCTTTTCTTAGTCTTGGAGATGTTTAGAAAACAAAAAAAGAATATTCATTTCAAGAATAAATTCCACTTGATCTTGTTATGCTCAGACACGTGACTCAGGTCCTTGACTCTGAGACCATATATAAGGCTTGATGCAGGGCTGAACCTAGGACTTCTTGCATATGCAAAGGCAGGAGGAATAGGTGCTTTATTTTTCATTTTGCTGCTATTTTCTTTGGCTAACTGTTAGCACAGGCTTTGCTGGGCTGGTTATTAACATTCACTTTCCTTGCTAAAGGCATTCCAATCAGCCCAGATCTCCTCCAAAGCTACTATAAATGGATTTAATTCAGACCATAATATTGAGCTCTGTGTAATGAGCCAAAGGTTTTAGTGGGCAGAAGTTTTACAAAGCTTAGAGGGTTTAGTTTAACGGCACATTGGCCCCAAAGACAGGCTGGCTTAAAAATATGTCCTATTCTCAGGCAGTTGTTTGCTCTCTCTTCCACACTGGTCCAGCCATGGTGTGAACTGCTGTTGCTCTCTGTTGCAAAGATTTGGCTCTTTATCAGCATTTACAGTGTTAGTTCTGCCTTGTGTCAACCAGGGAAGTGGTCATCAAAGGCACATTTGCTGATTTCTCTGTGCATCCTGTGTAACCTACATAGCCGACCTTTTTTCTTTGCCTAGGATTCCTTCTGTCCATTTCTTGTTTTGGTTTTGCATCGTTTCCTAAGAAAGAACAACTGGAAGCTGTTTATTTCCCTCCTGTAATTTTCAGTCTGTTGGAAATGACTGACAGGCCTGACCCATTGCTAAATTCCCATTTAAAAACCTAGGGATGCTCCGAGCTTGTGTAACCCTCTGACCAGGAGTAAATTTTCCTTTTCTAAACACATGCTGGGTTATAAAAGCCCTGTCTCCATTTTGTCTAACACAAAGCTACTGAGTTTCACTATATGCTTCTTTCTTATACAAGATATGTCATCATCAAGTCCTATATAATTAACGAACCCTGATCCTCAGTTAATAAAGAATAAGAATACACAGACTTATCGGTGCCTGGGTGTGTGCTCCACTAGTTCTGGCTTCAGCAATCGGTTTCCTTCTGCAAAGTGCAATCCCTGCAATACTGTCACACTCCATAAATACAAGAGGCAAGACTCCTTGTTGACCCACGCATTGTGACATGCCGCCAGCGCTCCGTGCCACTGCTTTTCCCCATTACTTTGATGTATATTTCTCATTATTTCATAAGTAACACAAAAATTAAACTGAATCTGAGGCAGCAGGGAAATCAATCTTCTCCAGAGAATCATCCCAGTTAAAAAATTCAATAAATCTTTAATCCATTCAGACACTGTATTAAAAAAAAAAAAAAAGTAGCAAGAATGCACTTAAAGAGGAGGCAGAAAAAATATATTCCAAATGGCCAACATTATGCTGCAATAACATTCTTCTTAATACATTCAGACAAGTGTTTTTAGGAAGACAGATGATGTCTAAATGTTCTTTCTTGATAATTTCTTGTGTGCTTTCAATTTTCTGGAGATAATTAGTCATTGTAACAGGAGCATTTAGACTTTTAAACACACATTTTTTCACTAAAAAATAATTCAGTCAGGCTGGTAATGTGATAACCCTTCTCTGATTAATTAAATTTTCAGCGTGAGGTATTCTATGAAAGCACACCCAGAGACAGTGTAACACCAAGCAGTCTTGTAGCTAATGCTGGGTCTTTGCAGATTTAAATACTAGTCCTGAGGCTGTCACACTTGGTCCGTGATTCTTGAGCTAAAATTTTCAACTTTGTATAATGAGAAACTGACATTCGGTCCTACATACCCACACCAACGCTGGTTACCGATGTGCCTTGCTCCAGGAACACAAGTTTGACAATCCCAATCCATTTTAAAGAGCCAAGAGTGAAACAAAGACGGTGTCTAACCCAATCAATGATAGGCATGATATCAGACCCTATTCCTCTGCTCAATTCAAAAGATAATTCAGGAATGCCTGAGGATTCAGCTGGAGTGAGGGTTTTCAGCAACTCACTGGCTGCCAGTAGAATTTGGGGTAATTAATTTCTATCCACTAAGAGAAGCTTGAGTATCCATCGGATTAAGTGGTAGTTGAGCAGTGGTTTTAAAGACATCTACTATACCCTCAAGGTGGTAGTTGAGCAGTGGTTTTAAGGACAATTACTATGCCCTCAAGATTATGAACCCTGAAAGTGTTGACCCAATGGCAACTGCAAGAAACATCTACTGTTTCAGAGCTATGTCCTACCTCCCACCCTGAGCTCACGTTGCACCCAACAGAGGAAAAAGCGCCTGTCTGACCCATCCTAGCTACCTCTGTTGAGGTGGAGAATGCCACCCGTGAGGGACCTGCTGCCTCTGACCTTCCCCAAAGGGAACCCCAGATGACCAGTTCTCACGTAGGTATCTACCCACGCTTGTGCAGATGAATCTCATCCTACATCTCTGCAGCTTCCCAGGCCAGCACAGCAGGGCCACAGCTAACATGAAACTCTGATTAGGGAGCTACAACATCCCCTTTCACTGCTTCACACCCCTCAGAGTGGGAATTAGAGTTAATTGTACAAGTAGCTTGCATTTACACTGTGGTTCCCAACTCTTTCTAAGTGGGACGCAGTGGGTTTAGGGGAAGAGAACAATGTCCAGAAGTACACTCATTGCCTTAGATCCCTGAGTACCCATGGTCATATAACCTCAGCATTGCTTCATAACCACCACCAGCCCAGCACCAAAGTATCCCAAAGGATATATATATACTTTATATAAATATATATGGATGCGCTTTTATTGCTGTTTTTCAGAGGGAATTGAGGCTGGAGGCTACGTCTGTGTCACTAAGACTGAGTAGTACCAGTGACATGAACCAGCAGTGGCACAGGCTGGGGACCATTCCCCAGACGCAGTCTGTATGACCATTTTTCCAACTTTTGCAGCATTTGCAGCATCTCTCATGGAAACTTTGCAGCTACAGAGAGACCCATATCTTTCCTGGCAAAGCCAGCACATTTTTGAAGAGCCCGCCTAGTGCAATATGTGGGTATTTTCTCCTTTTTCACCTTGACAGCGGCAAACTATCGCCCTCATTCCTGTTCCATTATCCCACTGGGAACTCTTAGATTAACCAACTCTTGGGTAAGAGGGGGAAATTAGTCATCATAAACAGATGGGCCCAGTGAAAAACTCCAACTTTCAAACAGCAAAATAGCTTTTGCTGCAGTGCTGACACTGTGACGAACTCCACAACTCCTGACAAGATTGCTGTTTTTTGTAGGGTAAAAAGCTTCCAATCAGCAAATAAGAGGTTCTCCCAGGAAAAGCATTCATAAAGCCTGAAGAATTATTTTTGCATTTCAAGATGACTAGGAGGTGCATAAAAAATCATTCACAGAACCTGTGTCTACCACGATTTTTGAACAGCGCTGTATTATCATGTGCATAGTCCTATTGGTTTCAGCAACCATGTGGCAGAGTCTGATTCTGATTAACCGCGCATCATCAAGGCCCTGAATTCACAGATTGTCTGATGCTGCATCAAGGCCCACAGCATTTGGAAGCTACATTTGCTTCACATCTTCCTAACCTCAGCATTCACCACACAAAATTCTTTTCTACTGGACTCACAAGCACCTACCACCAGAGTGCTTCAGAGATGTTAATTCATTCAAACTTTAATGCTGCTGTGAGATGAGTGATATTGTGATCCCCATTTTATCAGCATGGAAATAGAGGCAATGAACAGTCACACTTTTTGAACCCATGGGTGTGAGGAATCCCTGAGAGAAACAGCAATAAATGCCTTCAGCCTTCATGAAGTCTATCCCCTTTAAACAATGCAGCCAAAAGAAAGAAAATGGGTTTCATTCTGATCACCCTCCCACCCCTTTCAGACACTGGAGCCACAGAACCACATCTTGATTTTGTACACACACGACATGCAAAGCTCCTGATTGCTCAGCTCTCGGCACTTACGTGCCAGCGCTGAAGAGCATCTCCTGCCAACTGGAATTGGCGTGTTATTGTTATTAATCATCTATATATGCCACTGCTTCACAGGAACTATCTGGAGTATTTTATTTATATAAAGCATCATATTGCAAATGCCCCCTTTTCTCTGTGGCTGACCAGCTCCTCTGTCTATAGTCTACATATTAAACAGCCAGATTATACCTCTCAATCCCCTACTTATTAAAAGTATGAGGCAGAGAGACAGCAGTTTCTTGCTTCTGCAAACAAATGCTTCTATTAGATAATCTGTCCAAAAAAGACCAGGTTGTGAAATGGCAAGGAGGGATCACACCATGAAGTGATACACTGCTGAGATCGTCTCTTACGGCCCTTGTCTGGGCTTAGACAACTGGATATGGGAACACTCTTGGGAGATGTTGGCTGTTTAGCTCAGATGGTAAGGAGCCACACAGGTTTATCTTTGAATTGCTACTACAGATCTCTGGGGTCAACCAGTCCTTACCCCAACACCTCAGCCACATCACTGCTGTGAAAAAAACACCCACCTGCTTTGAGGCTAAAGGCCAGATTTTTACTACTTTTTCTCAAGTGAGCTACTGGATACAACCTGTCCTGCAGGACACCCGAGGGAGGTCTGAGCCAGGGCTAGTGTGGGATCCAGCCATGAAGGACACAAAGGTACCCCAAATTAGATTGCTCCAGATGCACTTTAGCTACATCACCTTGGATGGTGCCCAACCTTGAAAACCACCCTTCTGGAGGCTGTAAGCCAACCAGTCTGGGGTGCTGGTGAGACTGGTGGCCCTGCAACGCTTGGCTCTGTTGGGCACAGACAAGGCCTTAAAGCATATGAACTATCAGAGCTCAAAGCCATGGCTTTATCATCAAGACCCAGCTCCCTTTGTGTCCCCACACATGTTGGCATTGTCTCTACACCACCAGAGCCCCTGGGGGTATCAGCATTCCTGAAAGTGTGAAAACCTCAGTAAGGGGAATTTCTCTGTGCAGACAGGAAACGGTCCAGGTCAGCCTCCAAAGCAAACCCTGCATTTGCAGCACAGACTTACAGCGTGAGGATTTGGTTCTCTTTCAGTATGGCTATGTTATGCCAAAAGGGACTTTTGCTGACATGGAAATTCAGAGAGAGAATAGAAGTAGGAATTCTGGTGCGTGTGCCCCAGTGAAGAGACATGCACTGCAAACCGCTTCTTGTCCTCAGGCTTTGTATGTGGTAGACTCCTTCCTCCATCATACCAAATGGATGTAACCAACAGCCTTGGGAGACCATGGAGGTCTTCCCCAGGCACTCAGTGGACCTTTTCAAGCCATAAGCAGTCTAGTTTGCAGTGTGGTAGAGCTTCTCCAACAACAGAGCAAAATATCAGCCGAGTCTACAGTACTGCCAACAATTAACAGCAATGTATCTGTGAGTCCATTTTATCATATTCTCTTATTTACTGTAAATGGATAATTACAAAAGTGAAGAGCTGAGGCTGCACTGAGGCTTGCACTTAAAGCAAGGGTTCAGCCTCTGGGTTGTTTAGTAATTTTATAATAAAACTCAAGAGATTTCGTGGTTCCACTGTCAGCTGGAAATGAATGCAAGGCAGGAAACAAGGAAGGGCTTTGCTCTGACTGTCGATTTCTCTGAATTTTGCACAGATGAAGCAAAAATAACTGGTCCAGTTTTTATAATGCCATCGTAAGAGACTGTCTGCACTGTGCTACAGGCAGTGAGCCTGTCTGCAGGGCACAGGGGGGAGAACCAGCATTATTTTTCCCACAGACCCATGGTGCTGCTAGCCTGGAAAGCAAGGTCCCATGCTGACCTGCCGTGCAGTTGACAGCAGTAAAGCATCTTCCATATGGCCTTCTGCTAACAGCTCCGGTGGTGAGTTTTTTGCAGCACAGACATCCGACTGCTATGAGCGCAATCATGACCTCCAAATCGTTGCAAAAAGGCCATCGGCTTGGGATGGCTGCTGTCCCCTGCCAGCCCAGGGCACGCTGCAATGATTCGAGAGACAAAAGGTTCAATACCCCAACCCCAGGCTGCCTTCGACTCAGTCCTTTGTCCCATGGATGTATTGATAAAACAAATGATCCACGCTTCAGTGAGTCGGCACAAATGCGCTACGCAAAGCAGCTTGAAGATCAAAGAGCAAAATTTGCAGCTAAGGACACTAATGACTCAGCCTGGTTACTTTGAAAGCAGCTTTTGTGGGTGGTAAGAAATGGATGCAGGCACCGTGGAGCCTGGCAATGATGAAAAATAACCCAATACGCTCCAAGTGTTTGTGCTTGATATGGAGAAGAACAGATTTTTTTGCATATTTTTCCCATATTTTTCAGTTATTATGCAGCCACACTCAGACGAGAACTGAGGTTTATATTCTTTTGCTACAGGAATTGATTTTATTTTTAAAAGTTGGGTCAAGTCAAATGGGAAGCAACTTGTAAAAGCAGCGTATAGGGTAGGAGTTGCCATTTTTTGCAGACTCTGAAAAAAACCTGCACACTGAAATTCCACTGGACATTCACTATATGCTTTATAGAGACAGCCCCTGGCCTGAAGGAATTTGCAGAGCAAATAAATGCAAACAGACAAAATAAACGAGACAAGAGAAGGTCAGATGAATATAAGAGTAATGCGAGTGAGATGGGGGAATATTGCTAGTTGGAGGCAGCTGTATGGGACAAAAGTAGAGCTACATCCTGGGGATCGGAGGCAGGACAAGCAGATTTCAGTAGAAGTACAGAAACCACAGGAGGAGCAAGAGGTGGTTTTATGAAATGCACTTTTCACTCTGCACCTGTTCCTCCCAGTGCATGCCCAAAATTAACCATACTTGCCCACGGACAGGAGGACCTTCTCCTTCCTCTTAGCTTTTGTGCATCAGCATCCTGTAATGATGAGAGGGGCTGCATCAGCCCTGCACAAAACTCCAGGATTTCAGTTTACCTAGGATCTGCTATCAAGGAACAGATCCCCTCAGTCTGTGCACAGGCTACAGCACTGGACAACCTGTCATATCCTTTGTGTGCAGTCTGGAGCCGTCCCAGGGAATCTTGGATGGGTCCCGCAGAACATCCCTTTAGCCATTGTAGTGCCTCAGAGGCAGTAACTGGGGCCTCTATATAAAGCTTGCCCCAAAATAATCACAGAGCAAGGCCTCATTTTGTGACCCTTGGCTGTAAATTTACACTTTCCAAAGATGTTCAGATCTCACTAAAACACAATGGAAAGACAGCTGAAAATATCTGGCTGCCGAGTGATTGCTGTCTGAAGACTCCTCCATTTATAAAGGAGGGAAAATATTGTTCACTGCAAGCTTATGGATCTCACCAACCCAAGGATGGGCTTTGGGGTCTGGCAGTTTCGCGTTTCACAGATGCGTTCTCAGAAGCCCAGGAAGAAAATTACCTCTGTGCCAAAAAAAAACCCAAAAAAACCCCCAATCCAACCCACGCATACCTATTCGGTCAGTGCCAGGAGGGCTCTATGGGCTCGGTGCACAGATGTGTTTAACTGCTGCAGTGAAGCAAGAGCTGGCTCCTGCTAAATACTGGCAAAAAACTTTCCCTGGTATCCACTTGTACTGCCAGAGCTCAGCGCAGAGGTTTCCATTTCCACTCCCAAGGGACACGAGGGCGAGCTGGGGCATCCAGCCGGGCTGAAGCGGGGAGCTTGCACACAAAGTCCCCGCCCTGCAGACAGATTATTTTCTTTTCCAACATATCTCTAAAGTCTGTTACGTGGAGACAATTTTTTTTCCTTTTTTTGCAACTGCATTTTATATTAAAAATGGACCTCTCAGTGATGTTACAGTACTCGTTAGCAGAGGTTGTAAATAGCTTGCAGCATCTCAGACATGAGGTTTGATGGAAAGGTTGGTGTCCCCAACATGTGGACACATTAAAATGGTCTAATCCAGCTTTTGTCCATCAGGTAGCTACCACTGCTGCCTGCCCCCATTCAGTGGGAATTTTGCCTTTTTCTTCAATAGGAAACACAACTGGGCTATCAGTCTTGGTCTGTACATCCCATAAAGCAGCAAGTGAGATATTTCAATGAAATAAAACATGCCCTGTGGGAGGTTTCTGCCTCAGAGGGAAGGGGGAGATGCAGCCCTGGGGCACGAGGCTTGCTATCCTTCACCACCCTTGTGACAGCGTTAAGGCCCGGGGGAGCCCCTGGGCAATTATTTGAGGGCTGATTGCAAACTCATCTCATTACAGGTGGCTGAGCAGCCTGTGCTCAACTAAGGGGGTGTCATCTCATTCTTGTGCTGGATATGAAGGGCAGGAAAAGCTGTAAGAGTCTTTGGGATTTGAACTTGGACAGGCAGGTTGAAAATGAGTGAAATTAACTTTGGACTGTAGATTGGGGATGAATGAGTCCTCCCTGGCATGCTGGAAGACGTAAGATTCACTCTGGGAAGCACTAGGATCCCCCCACTTGAGCAAATTTTGACTGCTTTGGACAAAACAATGGAGAATATTTTGCAGGGAACAGTCGTGTGGGTGGAAGGGATGATCTCATAGGTCTTTTCCATCAGTGATTTCCAGGACTTTTGTGCCTCTGACATAAAACCCCAAAATAGCAACATTAGTCTAGGTCAAGATAACACTAAAAGCGTGTGTTTAATTTTACATCTGGCCAGGAGTAGATGTGCTATGCAGCAGCTGTGAGTCATTTCCAGATGCTATATACCACCCTCAGAGTAAGCTCCGGGACGAGGGCTTTACATCGAGCTGATGGGAACTGGGGCCATGCAACACAATCACCACAGGTACAAATACCAGCACAGACACTGCACAACAAGCAGGAAAACTCCTTGACAAAATGAGGGGCCTAGGGAAAGCCTTCATGCTGCCGTGCTCTCCCTTAATAACCGCTCCTACCATTTGTGACAGTTTCGGGAAAGCATGGGCATACGCATGGGCTTGAGCCCCAACCTCATGGACCTGAGCGTGCCACCAGCCCAGCTCCTGCATCAGACACCGGAGGCTTAGGAACGCTCCTGTTACAAATAACCCCACAGCACAGTCATGGGAAATGTGGCGCACATAATCTCACCTATGTCAGTTTAATCACCTCTTGAGCTAAGCTCATTTCCCAGCAATTGCCCCCAGTTAGGAGAGCACCCGCGGCCCCTACAAGAGCATAGCTGAGGAAAGGTGACTTGCTGGACCACAGCACCCTGATCATACATACAATAAATCACTTCGCTTTGCAGCCCCTCACGTTCTTTACCCACCAAACAGGAAACAATTCCGTTTTCTCCATCTTGAAAGGCGAGCAATGGCACTTGTTTTTACCACGCACTGCAGCTCAATGAAGGCACGTCTCCAAAGCGCTCCAGAAATCACCACGGCACATCACGTAAGGGCAGGCAGCAGAGAGCCATGCCCCAGCCGACTGTGAGTTGCAGGTCATGAACTAATCCCCTCCGCGTGTACAAATAACTTACTATTGCGAAAGGAGTTGCAGACACATCAGGGGAAAGCCAGACCCCTCAGGGATCAGCAACTGCTGTCTCACTGCAGTCTGGTGGCTAATACAACTGACAAATATTAGAGGGGATTGAGGCAGATCAAAGAAACTTAACCTTCCAGTGCAGCCACCGAGAAAGCCAGAGAAAGCTCAGCGAGTTTTCTTAGATGTCATGGAAATGCTACCATGGACATATACAAATGAGAAAAATGTTTATTGGAATCAAAAATCCATATAAAACATTATAAAAAATGAACTTCTACCGTCTGACTTCAGTCGGTATGTTTATTACTGGGGGATCTGAGGCAGCGCCAGCACTGTTCACTCCTGTGATTCCTGGTCTTTTTCCGAATGCCCTGGCTCCCGGAGCCAGCCATCCAGCATGACTTTCCAAATGGGGTGGGGGAAAGGGGGATGGGGTGCTGCTTCAAATAAGCTTCTGACTTCCACAGAAAAAAAATTAAAGCATGGAAATCTAAGTTCCACGACCTAGAAAGTTAATTAGCATATTAAAAATTTAGATTTGTTTGTTTACAGCTTGCAATTTTGAAGGCATGAGTTGGAATATTGAGGATTGCCATAAAGAATGCACTGAATCCCAGATAAAACATTCTCTTTTTTCTGGGTTTTTTTTTCTTTTTTTGACAAAGAAGTCTTACCAGCAAAATCTTTCTCAGTGGTCCGAAGTGTTTTGCTCTGGGTTTTTGGGCTGGATCCTGAGCTCAACAGGGCTCGCAGCTGAGTTCTGCTTATAGTCCATCCTCTGTCATTACATCTAAACATGATCTCACCTCCTAGGAGCAGTGGCGGACTCACCACCGGTAAAAATACAGGGCTCATTTTCCTATCAGCTGGTTTGCGTTTCAACAGCCCACATATACAATATTGGATTTCCACCTAACACTGACTCACTGGTTGACTTGTTTGCAGCCCCAGAGACTCAGTACTAAACCCTCCCTACTCCCTAATGCCTCGATGCAGGGGAAGCCAGCCCCAGCAGCACCCAGGGCAGGCGAGGGGGACCCCCAACGAGACCCAGCAGGGATCTGGCAGCTTTACCCCAGGCAGTCCATCACCCACAGCCGGCAGACTTTACGTGCCACTGCAGCTCCTGCTTTTGAGTCATCCCTCCGCTTTACATACAACGTATAGGCTGATGCAGATTTATGTAACTGCACACCCATCAGGTTTAGCCGCTCTCGTCATGGCACACCCCCCGCAACACAAACCTTTCGATGCACTCCAGAAAATCAACACAGCCTGCAGAGTCAGGGCTGGGGTCCAGCTCGCCCCATCCCAGGCATGAGGGCAGCGCACGGACTATTTTTGCTGGGGATGAGAGGGTTAAGTTCAGAAACAGGCGGGCTGACTCCAAACACATTCCCCAGATTGTTTTGAGGATTGAGAGGAAAACAAGTATTCCTTAGAGGAGGGCCGACAATTCTTCTCACTGTTTGCTAAATGATCTCTTCCAGAGATCTTAATCTGGCTTTTAATAGGTTCAGTGAAGAAATCTCATCTGTGGGGGCCAAAGCCAAGCTGGAGAGGGAATCAAAACCCACCTCAACAAACAGGGTCCCTGGAGGTCCTCCCACCTTTGGAGATACTTCAGTCTTTTCATTTATGAAGTATACCCATCCTCAGGGACCTAAGCTTATAAACCATTGTTCAGGTGAAGGTCTACCAGACCTGTGGTTGCAATTCAGCAAGGGAAACAGCAAAGCCAAATACTGAATGACAGAGCCTCCAGGACTTTTCTGTGTGCCCATCTCCCACCACAGACTCCAGGCTGGGGAGGCACCAGCCCCAGCTCTGCTGAGCAAAGCTTAGGCTTGGTACAGCACAACCTGGATTGCACAGAACAGCACGGTTGAGTTTCTTTTTCTAAAAAGGGCAGAAAATAATTTGCTTCCAAGATCCTGTGTAACACTTTCTCTACTGAACACAGATTTCAAGCTTCTGGCCTGGTGTAAATCTGCTCAGCTCCACAGGGGATGGGAGCGCTACGTTGGCTGGCCCCAGCCTCTTGTCTTGGGGAAATCAAGTTTGAGTCTTTATAATTTGGCTAATTAAACTCTCCTTGTTCTTCCATTGGAAGATGAAGTTCCCACAACCTAGCAATAAGCAGGGCAGTGTTAAACATCTGCCTCCAGTGCCCTGGGCTGAATTCCTGTGCTGGCCAAAGCAAGTCTTATACATAGTCTAGGACAAGCGTAGCCATCAGATTAAATTCTAGATCCTATGATTGCAGTTCCAATTCTGTGTGGCTACATGTGGTTCCTCTGTAGTCTTAAGAGACTATCAATTAATTAAACAGTCCTCCCACCCTGTCCACTCCACCTGGGTCAGAGGTACCATTTTCTTTTACAGTCTGTGTACCAAAGGTGTAAAGAAACTGAGATTTGCTGTATCCCCTACAGAATTTCAGAGTGTAAGTCCTATGGACTCACATTGGTGCTTCCAGCTCAAGTGAAATCTTCAGTCCCATGAGACTTTTCCTCAGTGTGTCCAAATGAATTGATAGTGGAGCCATTACCAGCTTCCAAGTCAGCCAAAACCTGGGCCTGAAATGTAATGACAGAACCGCCTCCACAAGTGAAGTTAGATGAATAAGAAGCATCCACAAATGGAAGACTTTATATAAGTAGATAGTGACACACTGCTTTCTGCCAGGTGACAATCCTTCTCCATGGTTAAGACATGGTTAGCAGATGAGGGGTTACACTGTTTGCAGCATCCCCTGCTTCTGAGGCAGAGCCTGCAGCTCTCCACACAGCTGCGATGGGGTGGCCTCTGCAGACGTGGGGGGGTTGCATGGGAACAGCTTCTGGGATGAGCAGAGGACCCCAACCCCATGGTGAAAAGCAAACCAGCCTCCACCTCCCTACCGGAGCCAAACGTATGTCCTAGATTTGATGCACGCTGCACTCTTCAAACTTTCATTTGTACAGCTGTTTCCCAAAATAGAGACACCATGACGCATTCTTGAGCGTGGGGCCCTAGTGTAATTCCATCACAGGATGAGAGGCACTCACTCAGAGGGTTCAGCCACACGAGACATACAGATTGACTCACAGAGACTACATGGGGCAAGCCACAACGGAGCATCACTGCTCTGCAGTGCATGGAAAGGACGGATCCATGCAGGAGCCACCAGCAGCAGACAGGGAATCCCCTCTGCCCCCATGGGAGCTGTATTTTTGTGTGCATTTCTCAGGGCAGCTCAGAAATGTACACAAAAACGAAGGTCCCCAAGGAGAAGAACAGATGCCAGAATGAACCAGAGCCTCATCAGGTCAAAGCTGTGCAGTCTACGTATGCAACAACCCAATCCTAAGGTAAAGCAGAAACAAATCCCACTCTTGCATGACTCATTAGTTTATTATAAGCTCGCAGACTCTTACAGGAGGGCTTCCACCAAAAAACCAGACATCCAACAAAGGTCTACAGACAGCCAGATACCACAGACCTGGAGCTCAAGATCAGCCATACCATGCAGGTTACAGGGAGTCAGAAGGCCTCCCACCCCTTCAATGGAGATGGGAGCATCAAACTGGGATTCCTACGAGCCCTAAGGATATCACCAACGCCATCACCTCTGCCCTCGCAGGGAGTGAGGGTTGCCAATACAAATGGCTGCAAACTGAGAGAAGGAAAGTAAAAACAACAGAGAGAGCCAAGGGAAAATGCTGAGTTCCCCGGAGGCTTTCCATTCCCAGCTGCTTGGCCTGGCGGACACCAAGTCCTCTGATCAAACCCAGGGACAGACAGGTGGGAAATAAGATGCCTCTTGCCTGCAAAGGCATTTCAGAACATTGTAACATGGATAAAAATGCACCCATACCCACACCTACACTTTCTCCCTTGCACTGGTTGGCCAAAGACCTCTAAAAGCCTACCCTAGCATCACGTCAGCAATGGCCAGGAGTGCTGCTATTCTCCTGCTCTACGTGACCAGCAACACTGAGGCCATCCAACATCTCCACAGCCACACAGCAAAGGGGTCTCTTCTACAGTTTGGTCTTGGTCATCCTGAAATGCTGTCCCTGCAGTAGCCATGGTGGACAACCCTTCATGATACTGGTCTCCTTTTGCTTCCCAGCATCATTGCTATGCTGCACCAGAGCCCATGATCCTCTCCTTGCTGTTCGCTATTAGCACACTCTATTAAGAGCTTTCTCATCAGGATATTACTTTTCTATCAGTGTTAAAATTAGTTTTGGGGTGGGTGGATTTCTAATGGCTTCAGCATTAGGCAGGATTCATATGTTTGCTCTTCAAATTTGACTGAGCATCAAAATAGTTTGGTTTAGTAGCCTCTAGAGCACCCAGTCAGTATGGTACCAAAATCCTGATTTATTAAGGAAGCTAATGCCCCTTTACTACATAACCACATATACAGTATGTATGCACTATAGTCTAGTGTGGGAGTGCATGGCCCTAAATGCACATCATACTGGCTTCTACTAACGTAGTAGAATTACCCCTCTAATACATACCTCTTGCTTTCCCCTGGGCAGGCCCACACCAGGGCTCTGCGACTCCTTCCCCATGAACTTCTTTCTCACTCTACCCTTTCCACACACAGTATCTCCACTGTACCTGGGGTGCTGCATTTACCTCCACACTATCCTAGATGTTCTGTCCTTTTCATATAGATAAATAATTTTCACAGCCTTTCTCCAGCAGCTCCATCGTCACTTACTTTCTGTCCTTTAGGGAAACAAGAGCAGCAATATTTTAATTTGGATGCAATCATTGTGTAAACTAAGGCTGATGAGAAGGCAAATTGTGCTGCAAGGCACCAACAGCTGCCATCACCTAGCAGTTGGATTTTTTGATAAAGACTGGCTGCTGGCCAGTCACAGATTACAGAAGCTCCACGCACCTCCCCGTTTACCCCTTTTGATTGTTTTCCTTTACAAACAGTAAAGTTTGTAAAAACAAGTAGATTTCTGCATACTTAAAAGATGTCCTTGGCTTGGAACGATACAACGTCAGAAGTTATCAGGGTAGAAGACAGCACACAAACCCAGAAATGCCATCAAAGTGAGGGTTTTGCATTAGGAAAATAAAAAATGTTGTATTGGGTGAGCTCAGTGGTTCATCCAGCCCAGGACTGTCCCCTGCAGAGGGGCTCTTCAAGGAGAGCTGCTGAGCCTGGTCTCTGCCTTCAGTCTCTTCCACTCTTACTCTTCCAGTGCCCACATTTTTTGGCTATGGGATGTTGCTGGGCGTATCCCTGTGCTCCTGGTATCATAGACCTGTTGTCAACAAATTGTTCTAACTCCCTTTTAACCTGCTGGTATCAGCAGGTTCACTGCCTCCTGGGCAGCATACTCCAGAAGCTCACTACCTGCCAAGTAAAAAAAAAATACTTCCTTTCAGCTGGATACTTTCTTTTCAGATGGATTAAAATCGCTCAGTATTAATCCAACCATCTGCTAGTTTCAACATACCCCGACCTGCCCTCTCCCTTTGCTTTATGGATGAAGACCCAGCCCATGCAGTCTCTCCTCATAAGGAGCAGCTCCATCCTTTCAGATATTTTAGCTGCTCTTCTCTGGACCTTCTCTACCTCCACCCTGAACTGCACACAGCAATCCCCTGGCATGGGTACACCAAGCTTTCCTGCAGTGGCAACACAACAATGCTCACCTTGTTCCCAGCACCCTCCTCGACCACATGCAGGGGTTTGTTTGCTTCTTTGGATGTCCCTGCACATGGAGCGGGCAATTCCAACTGACTGCCAACCCTGACTCCAAGATTTCTCCCCCAAGCCATAACTCCCAGCTCTCGAGTTCAGCATCATGAAGGCATCGTTTAATTTCCCCTTGATGGATTACCTTATGTTTATCTACACTGAAGCTCATGTGCCCCCTTTATGACACTCAGTCATTTTTATGAGGTCTTTCTGGAGTTCCTCACCATCTGTGTGGCATCTGACTACCCAAAGGAGCTTGGCTTCCTCTGCAAACCCCACTTTCTGTTTACATTCGACCTAACATATTTTAAAGCTTTTCCCATTCTCTTCACTTGAACAAGCTTTCCATTTCTCAGATGCCAACCATCTCCTGTGATAGGCTGTTTAACTTTCCTACCAATTCTGCAGGGGATTTGGAGGACAACTTCCCCTCCCCCCCTGCCCCCCCCCAAATTGCAGAGCACATTTTATCTTAGTTTCTAACACATTATTATTAACACCCTCCAGGCTGCATGCAGGTTTCTTGTTTTTTTGAAGTGCTCCTTTTAAAGTCTCCCTCACATTTACCTGTCCCTCTCTTGAAACCAATTATCCTCATATGGGATTTATGTGCCCTACTTTTTCCTGCTGTGATGCTAAATCTAATTGTATTGTACTCGTTACCAGTGAGCTCTCCTGCTAATGCCTCTTGGACCAGGTCCTTCGCCCCACTCCAGGCCGAATCCAGAATAAAATTTCTTACAGGATCTGAGATTAACAGTTCTAGGAAGCAACTACTTACTGCATCCAAAATTTCTTGCTACATTGGATAGCCAAAATCTCCTGCTATTAATACCTGTTGTAAATTTGCAGTTTCTTTAATCTCACTTAATTTCTGGGGTGGGGGAGTGGGGGGGGTGTGTCAGTAGTACAATGCTAGTACTACACTTATAATTAGAGCTGGGATTTCCACCCACGAGGATACTACAGCGCTTCCCTTCTCCTGTAACACTTCTACACTGCGGCACTTTGTACTATCCTTCGCTTGCACTGTCGCTCCTCTGCCTATACATCCTACTCCAGCACTCCTATAAAGCTGGTAGCTTGGCAACACTGCATCCCCGTATCTCCTTTCCACCAGGTCCCTGGGGTACCTGCTATACCATGGTTGTCACTTGACACGAAGCCCCCTGTTTTCCCTTACTTATTCTTCAGGCTTCCAGCACTGGGGTACAAGCGCTTGTATGTTTTGTCTTCACTGCAGCACCCAATACTGTGCACACCACTCAGCTGCTTTTGCAGGCAGTCAGGTTTGCCTTTCCCATTTACTCTAGTTTTGCTCTGTGCAGGCCTCCTGGACTTCCCAAATGCACACTGAGCACCAACCACATCCACCTTACAGGTTGCACCAGTCCAAGCCAGGCGCTTCTCTGCACCTTCTTCCAGCTCTCGGTTTGAACGCTGCTCCATGGCCCTTTTATTTCTCAGCGTCAGCAGCCTTGCTCTGAATCTTAATCTGTTTTGACAAAGCCGTGGGCCATCTATGGGTTCTTCCTGTCCCCCGAAGTTCTTCAGCTCCTGAAGACCCAAAGAGTACCCTGACTCTCTGCACCTTCTCCTCCAAGTACTGAGTCTGCAGATCTTTGCCCCCCTCTCCAGACTCACCTGTGGCATTGGCAGTATCTGAGAGGGTGCTACCATGGAGATCCTGGACTTCAGCTTCCCACATAGAAACCTGAATGTATCCTGCAGAACATCCCACCCATGCTCTCCTATGTCCCCAGGACCAGCACAGACTATCTGCTCCCCTCCATGCACCCAGCAGGAACTCACCTAGACACCCCTGATATCTGCCCTTGTGCCCCACCAGGCATGTCCCCAGTGGCAGCCCTCTCAGGTGTGTCAAATCCAGCTCCCCCTACATCTGATAGCTCCACATGCCACTGCCACCACTTGCTGCTTCCAACCCCAGGCAACCCCCTCTGCTGACAAAGCATTGTTGGTACAACGAGACATTCACATGGAGGGGAGATGACACCTACGAGGTGAGGTCCCTCCACAGCAGCAGATCATCCTGCTCTCCCGAAGGCTCCTGCAACAAGGCAAAATGCCATAACAACATCCCCTTTTCACCTCTCTGGCCCTGTAACTACAATACTCTGGCTTTTCTCACGTGGTTCTGTTACTGCATTCTTTCACCTGCTTAGCAACCATTATGGTTAGATACTGGACTGAAGTCCCAAGGCTTAGATCTGGATTCACATTTAGAACCAACAGAAGAGCCATACTGTCTTATCCAAGCCAGTTCTGGATTCATATTCAAATTTCCCTAAAGGTCAGATGACAGAAATTAGCTACATGAAATGTGCCACTAGGATACATCCAGCTACCACTTGAACAGACTACACAGAATACACAGAATAGCTGAACCATAAGTGTAGCTGCTTAATCTGATATCAGAGCCAGAGGGCAGAGACCTGGCTTTGCTATATGTTTATAAAGTTGTAAAATACAGCACAATTATAGACCACAGGCTTGAGTATCTGCTCACTGGGTCAGATGGTAGGTGAAGCTCTCATCAACAGTGTCCCAATTTCGATAAGCACAAGTGAAAGTCTTTTCCTGAAAGCCTTGTCTTTGCGATCAAATGAAGCAGGGTTAAGCAGGCAGCAGGGCTGGAAGCCACTGTGGCCACAGAGACCAAAAACAGAGACTCAAGGCAGTAGTCTGCTCACCCGTGACAGTTTTGTGCAGCAGCTGCCAGATGCCTGAGTTCCTCCTAACGTGAAGGAAACCTCTCTGACCGGCACCCGTGACTACTTCATTTAAGAAAAAGAAACAACAAAAAACCCCAACAAAACCACTAAAAAATATCAGTGTTATCCATTCAGAAAATCCAGCACGTTTAAGGGTGAGCAAGTTACAGTGCCCCCAGCTCTTCCCAAGATGCTCTCTCAGATGGCGCATTGTGATGGTTAATGTAAAAGGAAAACCTGACTGAAGGGAAATCATCCAAAAGCCTGGGCATTGCTGACAGACCCTTTAAGAGAGCTACAAGACTTAGATCATCCAGTCTGTCAGCACCTCTCTCCTTCACAATATTTTTGTCACCCATCGCATAATCCATACCAAATCAAACCCTCACAATACAAAACATGCTTGGTTCTCTCCTAACAGATTGCGTGGATATCAGAGGAGTCAGTTGTTCTAATTCCGCTCCACAAGTGGCTCTACAAAGCATGTATGAGGAGGTAAAGCAACACACTATCAAACTATGCAGAACACATGTTCCATGAAGTGCACCTGCAACTAAAATCTTTATAGCAATCCCAATGAGACAAGAGAGAAGGACTCAGATAAAGGATCTTGAAGCACTCTGGGGAGAAAAACAACCACCTGACTACATAAGTTGCCAGCAAGTGACAGACCTTGACAGACAAGTCATTAACGTCCCCAGTGACTGTCTCTGCCTATTAGTATAAGCTGCATTAGGGGCAAGAGAGCTGTAGGGAAGTCACAGAGATTAACTAAAAATAGTCAAAGAGCCACAGAGGAACAGTCTTGTTCTAAACTCTTTATGCAACTTGAGATAAAACCGACCCAGATGACTAGGCGACCCATGTGTGAAGTAATTCGGCAGCTCCCCATCACTAGGGAGGATGAACTTTGCTGCTGGTAAAAACACAACTTTCACATGCCACCGGGGTCCAGCCTAGAGGGGGCTGGCTGGGGCCCTCTTCTGACTCTTGTCTCGTTCCAGCCCAACGTATACAAGAGAAAATCTGTTTATTCAGAGAATCATTCATTGGTTTCAGCGGGAAGGGAGGTTAAAGCATTATTTGCCATTCCTTAAAAACCACTTGCTTTTAATTCACTGCCTAATCCTCAGGAGGCATGTAAACCAGGCGTTTTTTTAGATAGAAGTAAAAGAGGCCGTTCAGGCTGTGTTGAAAACAAATTGGAACAGTATGGAAGAGCAGAGACTGCCAAATAAAGGGAATCTTTTCCAAGTGCAAGGCTACCAGTTAAACACAGCCCAGAGAGCAGCCAAGGCCCGCTCTTACAGGTGCCTCCCCTTGTTCTCCATATGCCATGCACCCAAAAAGCCTATCCATGTCGTACACGTATGTGTGCATCACCGTATGGTCAATGAGTAAAAACACATTGTATTTGCTGTAAGAGGGTGAGATCACGTCCAAGTCAAAAACACTGATCAGCTAACAGCATCTGCTGGATTAACACCCATCATATCAAGTATAAAGCATGAGCTAATTAAATATATGTCCACATGGATAGTACTGTATGATACTACTGGGCAGTTATACAGATAACAAGACTAAGCAGCGTTATGGCTAATTATTAAATATCTTCTGAATGCATATTAGAGGTCATATTTGGGGCTTAAGCCAGTCTCTGAAGCATAAGAAATCAAAAAGGACCTGCAGTACAGTACGGCCAGGAGGGATCACACCCTGCACATCTGCTTTCTGTGCCTCCCTCCACAGCATTTGGCAGAGGCCATTGCCAGGAACAAGGAAAGGCGAGACACAATGCTACTGAGACTGCAGTAGCAATGGAATTAATACAGAAATAGCAACAGAAATAATTAGGAAATTATGTGCACGGTCAAGTCCTCACCTTCCCCTCCTCTTGCTCATGCATATATACACAACTATATCCTACTACAGCTACAAGCACAGCTTCGTACTTCATCACATCTTTCAACCTCTTCGATCTGTGTTAAAAAGGGGAAATTTAGGAGGATAGCACCTGGGAGAAAATCTTTTTGTGCCAAAGAACACAGCTACCACTCCTCCAAAAGCCTACGCTGCTGCCTCTGCCGCCGGAGTCAGAAGGTGTCACCATGGGCCAGCGGTCACATGCTGGCTCTCTGCGCAGGAACAACAGCTTCGCCCGCTCCTTCTCACTTGGTCTTTATCATCCTGGACAGGACAAGCATGTCTCTCATCAAGAAGCGCTTGACAACGCAGCATATCTTATCAACACAACATGCACAGTTCAGGATGAAGAAACGGTCGGTATGAAAGTAAGGATGAGAATCGGGAATAAGGCCCCAGACTCTTAATTTCTACACATGGCCCTGCAGGCTGAGTGAGAAGTGGGGAGGGATGGCTCCCCTCTAGCGATCCTGGAAATGAGAAACCTGGACCTGTAACCATGGGTTTGGGTATCGCAAAACTTGAAACTGCCCTGCAATGGGTTTGCTTCTGCACGTTTCTCTCATTTGTGTTTGCCAGTGGAGTACTATCGTGGCTTGTGGCCAAATTCTGTACTCACGCCATTGTAAAAATTAAAAGCATAAACTCCATTAAAGTCAGTAAGCCACAGTGAGATTAGCTGCTCATGTTTCGGAAACCAGCCAAAGTTATGCCCATGCAATCCAGAGCAGCATTTGCCCCTCGTGCAGAGGCAAGCCTGACGGTGCACAGCTAGCCGCACTCCTCAGGAGTGATTCCCAGCCAGCTCTAACCTCAACACCCCGTCATCATCTCCTTGCTCATTCCTACCCAATCTGAAAGGCAGCCATGCTCCGGCACAGGGAGCAGCTGAGAACCCAACCTGCACCCCGAATAGCAAGCACAGGCTGTTAGGCTCACAAAACCCCTTCCAACTCAAACGGAAGACTAAAATTCCTTGGGATCCATGCAGGTCTGGAACTTAAAAAGTGCCAGGGTGAACCCTCTTAGCTGGTATTTTTGCATTGCTGACAAAAGGGACTTTCCACCAAAACTGACAGGTAGTCATATTAATTTGAATTATTCCCTCAACATAAAGCTCCCGTGCCAACATTTTTGTCTGCATCCCAGAAAATAGGAAAACATTACATGGATAAATTGTATTCTTGATATTGGCTTCCAAAACATGCCAAATCCCTAAAACTGGGCTCAAATTACATAGGCTATGATGAGGTTTACAGATAAACATAGCCACCTGCTCTAAGCAACACAAGGAAAGAAAATACAATGATGTCATGGTCCCGGCTCCTGCTCCTACGTTCCCCTTCCTCTCCTCCTCTATCTCTACCCCATATCAGCCCACCCTCCACTCATCCTGGTAGGAAGCTATGGGCAGCAGACAGCCCTCAGTCATGCAAGAAGTACTTTTTCCTCTGTGAATTTTCCTGCTTTTATCTCCCGCCCTCACAAGCCTCAGGCTGACTCTGCGGCATATTTTCTTCCCTGGGGGGCGTTGCATGGGGTTACCCCCAGGAGGTCCCAAGCACTGTCAGTGGTGCTGCTGGCCTAGTGAGGAAGGATTAACCCTCACATCAGGGGTCTTTGTGCTCCGGGGAAGAGTCAGGTGCTAGGCTGGGGGATGCTTGTGCAAAAGCCTGGGTGTGCTTGGTGAAGGAAACATCACCAAACGGGGAATAAAAGCTCTCTGCAGCACCCCAAGGTTCTTCGCACCTCTTTGCTTCATCTCCCACCAAAATGCCAGCCTGGCTGAGCCTTCAAAAGAGAACACTGAAGGCAGCCCTGTCCAACAGCTCCCTAATGCCTCCTGAAGCTGTGAAGGAAGAGTCACACGGAGAGAGACGTGGCTCGATGGGTGGCTCAACGGGGACACGGGGCACCAGCACTGCCTCAAAGGGAGACAGTCAGCCATCAGCTGAGTCTGGATTTCAAACTTACCTGTGTGAAGCACGAGTGTAGACCCTCTAGGTATAGACAAGAAAATAAATGCATCCCTTTATGCCTGGCCACATCCACCCTTGCCAATATGGAAACACCTAGTAATGCCCTGGGCCATTTATGTTAGCTGAGCGTGGCATGAACCCCGGAGGACAGAGACCCGCTCCATTACGCTCACGCAGGCTACAAGACACCAAGTGGCCATGTGGGGAAAACTGGGGGTTGCCAACTTCTCGGGATGGGAGATCACCCCCATAGCACATCAGTATCCCCAGTGCTGCTGGTAACTTCTGCAGCCTACCCACGGCACGAGAGGAGGGAGGTGGGGGACACCCGCATCCAGCACTGGGATGAACACATCTTTCAGGCTCAAATTCCACATAAAAAGTTTAAGGGGAAGAGTACAGCACGAAAAAGCAGATCTCTGAACACCGGGGCTGAGAGACTGGGGCAGCAGATTAGCTGAAGACATGGGTGAAGGACAAACTGATTCCCACAGTTAAATGGCTGAGAGGAACTGGGAGAGTTGGCCAGTATGTCTGGGCAGTACGTATGGCCATGCATACGTCCATGGGAGGCACTACAGGTGGTTATAGTCAGTTGCTACCTGCACAATGTTGACATAAATTCTGCCTGGCTATTTTATTTATTATTCAAAAGATTTGCTAATCTTCTCTCAACCCTTTGCAAGTTACCTGGAAATGGAAACACAAATTGCAAAGAATTTTTCCTAGCAAGCAGCTCTCCTGCAGAATCCCTCCACACAGTGAACAGCAGCAGACAGCATGTACCCAGGATTTTTTAAAGTGGATTTCAAAGTAGTATTGAAAAGAGGAATATTCTCTTCTTTATCCTTGGTTATCAGATGGAAAAAATGAAAATCAAAACAGTTGTAGGGGGAAAAAGAATAATGACTGTTACATTCATTAGACCATACAGTTCGGAGGCCATCAGAACTAGTTTCAGTTCGGGAAAAAAGATCACTTTTTATAAAAAAATAAAATTCCTCCTTATCAGAACAACATTCTCATTTGGAATTACTCAAAAAGGTTTTTAAAAAAATTTAGCAAACCAGGTGAAATATTTCACTTCAAAAATAATTTTTACCCAGACCCAAAACTTAGAAGAAAATCCACCCTGCCCAAATTCATTGATCACTGCTCCAGTTTTAGAGTATTTGCCCCCTGAGTTCCCCACAGGGATCCTCTTTTACATCTGGAAATTTTGTCTAAGTGCAAGAAGAGAGAGCTGGCAATTTGTACAAGACTTCTAGGACATCCAAAATCTTGGAAGTCCTGGTCAGTATGAACTCCACACATGCAGCTTACATGCATCCAGAAAAAAAAAAAAAAAAAAAAAAAAAGTAACAATTTCATCCAGCACATGAAACCCCAGCTCCAGACAAGTGTAGTAATCCATCACATCCCAGGTGCAGAGGATATTCTTGGCACAGCAGACAGAGCGCATGCACACACATCCCAAATGGAAATAGCAGAGCTTTAACTCGTTATATTTGGTCAGTTTAGGGCCTTCCAGGGAGAGGATGGAGTGGCTCTGAGCTGTAGTCATCTCTTTTTATTTACTGGCTTGTAAAGCAAATTTTTATTTCCATTATTGTTTTTCTTTTTGCAGGACGCGCCATGTTAGGATCATAAAAATGAGGGGACAGTCTATACTACAGCCTCTTGATTCATACCCAATAGACCAGAGTCATCAATAAAGGTCTAAGAGTGAAAACCATCTGAATCCACCTAATTTCTCTTTTTTTCTAGCTGGCTACCGAAAAGAAAAATGCAAAGAAGAATTTAATTTTTTTTTTTTTTTTTTGGCAAAGCAATCAATGTAATCTGTTTTGAAGAAAAAGATTAATTAAACTAAGCCTACAACCAGATCCAGATGAACCAGCTCTGACTTCTGAGCACAAGCACCCGAGCTGAGTTGTCCTGGGGTCAGGCAGCCACAGCTGCTCCCAGCGCCGCAGCCAGTGCACGCCGCCGTCTTCTCCCCAAGAAGATAATTCAATCCCCACTGTTGCCAGTCAGCTTAAAAATCAAAACCTCAGAAAACCAACATGTTCTGGCCCTCGTGCAGCCGAGCGAGGTGATCGCTCTCCTGAGGCTGTCTCGCAGGCGAGGGCTGATGCCCAGCAAACCACCGCAGCCGCAGTGGCCCCCAGCCCACGACAGCTCAGTGTGCCTGTGCAAGAAAAGAAATACAAAATATGGCAAGAGGCAAGCACTGATGGGACAGTGAAAATTCCTCCATGTTTTTTTAAAGACTTCCATGCTGGAGGCATCCATAGATCAAATCCCCTTCCCATGTCATGCACTAACTTCTGGAGACTCAGGAGCAGGCTGGATTTTGCAACCACAAATGCTATCATGCCTGCAAAACCATTTTGTCTCTTCACATCCGCCTAGTTCAATGGTACAGAAGCCTTCAGCAGCTTCACTTCACCAACAGCCTCTGTTTTCAACTTCATCACTGCAAATTCCCCAGGGTATGCAGTCTGACACTTGCGCTATGCAAGTTTCCCAGACTTAGAGGAAATTTTCCTACTCAGATGGGAGCAGAAGGTACGGAAAGTGCTCAGCGGTTACTGCTGAATCTGGAAATAACTTCATTCCTTTGTTTCAGCTGCTACTGCTTAAAAGACACATGTGTCTGAGCCATGCCCACCCCCAAGCCCCACATTATGAGAATTTAACCTAAAAAAAAAAAAAAGCCTCGGGGGGGCCAAGCCTGAGCTATGGAGAGAAGGACCCATGGATCCACGACGACAACCTCTGCTGCAGGGCTCAAACACTGTGTTTTAGCAGAGCTTTACATCTAGTCTTTCAGAATTGGGGTTTTCTTTCTTCTTTAAAGAGCGGGCTGTACTGTAAAGTGGGGAGCTTGTGCTCCCATGTGTGGTGCATCTACCCGGTGTTTTGCAGACAGACGGGAGACCTTCGGCCATACGCCCTGACAGCTGGACATCAGCCATCCCTGAACTGGAAACCATCTAACAATGCAGTCAGAGCTCACACAGTCCTGGAAATAAGGATGCTGATCAGTGCTTCAGACTTTTCTGTAATCCAAAAATGACCAAACTTCCTTTTTTCCATTTTTTTTTCTTTTTTTCTTTTACTTTTCTCTTTTTTCCCATTTTTTCCTCTTTTTTCTTCTTCCTTTTTTTATCTTTTTTCCTTTTTTTTTTTTTTTTTTCTTTTTTTCCTTCTTTTGGTTTTGGTTTGGTTTTGGTTTTTTTTGTCTTCCAGGCCACAAAACCATTTTGTGCAGTGATTTTCCTTTAAAGCCACCTAAGGAGCAACTTAAACACATTACATCCAACTCTGATTCATATTTCCCCACTCACCCACCCCCCTCTGGTTTTATTTGGCTAGAGTTGGGACTTTTGGGGTTTGTTTTTCCAATTCTTGTGTGTTCTCACCCTCCGGCCCCCAACCCTCTGCAAACCCCAGGCAGCACAATACCGGTGCAGCAAGGTTTCATGCAAGAGAGGGACCACACTAACACAACTTCAAAGCCAAGAGGGCACCAGGTACCCAAAGCCAGCCATTGCTCCTGCACTTGACCATCCCCTCACCACAGAGGGAGGGAGATTTTGCCAGCTGGAGGATGGTTCAGAGAAAACGGAGCTGAAGAAAGCCCCACTACGGAGCTGGAGTTTCCATTTCCCACCCACCTGCGCCTCCACTAACAGCCCACATTTCCCTAAAGAAACAGCAGAAGCCATGCTCAGCCAGCCACGTCTCCACTCTTGGTAATTTTACCATGTGAAGGCAGAAAACAGGCTCTTCCATCACCCACTAAACCAGGAGCAAAAAAATCCTGGTTTTCTGCATAATGACCCAGAAGTAATTTCAAGCAGATTGGCCACATTGATGTGACACTGCAGGATCCCAGTCACCTTTCAGTGTAAATACCAACTGAGATAAAGGGTAGGCATGTGCTCTAAAAGCTTATAATCGGTACATGCACAAAAAAAATATCTCACAAAGAGTAATGATGACAGCTGTTTTCAAGCAAAGGTAGAGTTAATGTTTAATTACTGTGGATTCTGCTTTGCTTAGCAGAAGCGGTGGATCACACAGGTTCCCCACTGGGTTACAAACCCAATACGAAATTCTCACAATGGAGGTTTTCCAGGAAAACAGCCCAAGTGGGGATGTGTGTGGTTTTACTTTTTCTTTGGAAGACATTATTTATACATGACCAACTTTAAAGGAATGTCTTATTTGTGCCAAATCCAGGGAGAGAGAACAGTGCTACCACCGCCCTCAGATGACTGGAAAAGGTCATCTGAAGTTTCCAGAGGTAACTGGAAATCTGGAAAGTGAAGCAAAAAAAAGGGAAGAGAATAAAATTAGAGCCAACCGAAATAATTTTTACTTTTGCCAACATAATTTAATGGAAGATTTTACATGCAGTAAAAAGGACTGGACCCAACTGAGAAAGAAGCAGCTGCTATACCCATCCCTTCCTTGGGATCCAGTTCTGCACAGGCTATATTGCCATGAATTTAATAGCCTACCAATAGTTCCAGCAACATGCTGCAAGATCAGAAACATGAAACACAACCAGTTTTCTCAAGGGTGAATACAGACAAATCATACATGTACGTTTTCAAGCTGGTTTTTGATCAAGGTGGCCCAATTTGAGGTACCTTTGGCCTAATTTCAGATGAATTAACTGCAACTGAGCCCACAGCTATTAGATGTTTATTCTCACCTGTAAGACCATGAACCAGCAGGAAAAAAACCCTTATGGCAGTGTTTACATTGCAAACAGCATTCGCCCTGCTCAGTCCTTCTCAAACCAGTAGATCAGCTCCCCCAGCCTGATGCAAGAGCTCTTGGGCTATGTCAGTCCTGGACTTGTTTTCACCAGCCCACTCAGTCATGAAGGATTCTGCTCTTCCATTCACCTGAGGACCCAAACGTCAGTGTCCATGGATGCTACTGAGCTGCCTACAGGTATACCATGCCTATATGCCATTTAATGCCACCTAAGACCCTTGCTGCTATTCCACCCAGCTGCCAGCTCCCACAGGGTGCCCATCTCCAGCACATCCAGTGTCATCCCTGCCAGCTTCACGTGGCTGTTTCAGATACCCTGGGACATCCCAAATCACACCGAATGCCTAAATTTAGGCAAATGCACCCAACTCTTGCAGGTGCAGTGAATCCCACCCTGATCTTTACTGCCTTAAAAAACCCAGTAACTTCTGGAAAACAGCAGATCTGTCTGAAAAAGCAGTACTTTTCACAACCTCTGCAGATCTTGCAGTATACAAGGTGAAGAGATAATGTGTCCTTTCTAGTATTTCCTCAAGATTTTGAAAGACCACAAAGCTTTATTTATTAGAAATTTATATATTATAAACCCAAATTACATGCAAGAAATTGTTTTTGGTCAAGGTCCAGTTTATTGCCTTGGGTTATTCTTTCTGCTACAGTCCTCTTCCCAGAAAAGCTAAAGCTATCCAAAAATAAAACCCAACACGTTTCCTTTGCCTGTGGTGGAGGAAAGCTATTTTTCTGAGCACTCAGAGTTTATTTTATTTTTCAAGGATTGCTTGATTAAATAGGAATCTATTAATATATTGAGTTTTCTTACTGTATTTTAAAGGGCATTTCATGAAGGTTGGAGCTCCCTTATTGCAGTTTTTATGGAATCGAGAAAAATATTTATGGTGCATCAACAGCGTGCTAAGCTAAATAGTTTTTTTCCCTCTCACCCTGCCAAGATACTTCTGTGGTGATGTTTTACAAAATGGCTCAACAAGACTCTGATTCATGCTCATTGCGGCTCAGTGCTGGGTAAGCACAGGACACCGAGGGCCAGGCACCTCCACCAGAGGCAGCTGCTGCTGCAACACCATCCCCAGGGCTCGAGCTGCCCCATTCCACCAAACTGTTGGTGAGTGCTGTTGGCACCGGTGTTCCCACAGGGCTGAGGTCTGATCCACAGCTCCTATCCCACTCAGCTGCAGTGGCTAGAGAGGTGTCCCACCCAAACCCATGGGCTTTTACAGCTGCTGCGATGGACTCTGGGTGGAATTGCGAATGTGGTCAGTGCAACCTTTGCAGCAGTGGAGCAGCGGAAGCATCTTGTAAGAAGTGTAAAGCTGTGCTAATAACATCTGAATGGAAAGATCCAAACATTGGGACCCTAATTCATGAAGATGCCAATGGTTTGCTAACTTTCACTTTGTGCAATCTGTTATTTGAGAATTATTTGAGAAAACTCAAGAAACCACGTGGTTTCTTGAGCACAGCTGCCCTTCTACCCACAGCCCAGCTAAGCATCCTTTTCCCCCGGGGCTCTTTGCTTATAGCAGCCACAGGTTGAAGAGTAAGGCTTACAGCTATTCACCTTCCCTGCAAGCTTATGAGAAATTTGACAGGACATCCATCAGCTGGCACTGTTCTTCAAAGTGGAAAAAGACAGAGTGTTTTACCTTCCAACTATATAACTTTGAATAATAAAACTGTTTAGACTTGGAGATTTTTCTGATGAATGCCAAATGCTCTACAGCAGCAACCCTCACCAGCAGATCTAAATCATGCAGCTTAAATTAAAGCCTGCTTTCCAATTTATGCACTAACTTTACTTTTTTCCCAGAATCAGAGAAAAAACCTGAATGCACTCTGCCTACAAAAAGTTTTTTTTTGAAACGGTAATGCTGCAGTGACTGCAAACACTCTATTCTTGTTGCATCTCACAGGTATCAGTTTTTTCCCCATGAAGACATGGAAATGAAGACATTCCTCCAATTGCTTTAATTGTTTTTTGAAGGTGTTTCAACAAGCTTATCACTTTAGGGTCACCATAGCTACTCACCATGCTGACTTCAGTTATTGAACTGATTTTCAAGAGGCATGAACATTGTTAGACATTAAAAAAATATAATTAGCAGATAACTAATACACCACTAATGCTGCAGGTATATTTTTGAGGCAAGACCACATCGTCTTATCACTGAAAGGCTCTTCAGGGCAGTACACATCCTTATCAACTGCTCTGCAAATCCCACTCCACTGGCAGCAGGATGCTAAAACCACTGTTATTTTCTGACTCTTACAACTTGCATTTCGCAGGAGCAGAATACTACTCACATCTTTACAGTTCCTTCCAGTTCTCTCCCTAATGTCTGTCCACTGGCAAGACGATACTAGAGAACCCATCAGCCAGCTGGAGTTGAGAGCTCAGAGACATTTCTGAAAGGTCTTTCTGCCCTGCTAGGATTCCCAGCACACTCAAAGATAACAGTTTCAGAAAACAAAATGCATTTCGTTGGGTTTACTCTCTTGCCCCATTTCTACTGTTTCTGAGGTGGGGCTGTCCATCTCTTTTTGGGGTCAGTGGTATTTTTAGGAAAGGGAGCAGGTTCTTGCAGAAGTGCGTCCCACACAAAGCATCATCTGCAAAACATGAGCCTTGCAGCCAAGTTCCCAACATACTTAGATACAACAGGAGAGATTCTTACCATATTACCATGACAAAAACAACACCTTACACAGTACATCTTGAACATCTCACATAGCAAGCTTTAATTAGCTAGATCTCAAAGTGAGTTACAAAGTAGGTCGGTGACTGTTTGACAGATGGGGAAACCAGGCCAGCAAGGTGCTGCAACTTCTACGAAGTTATAAAAAAGGCCAGTTGCACAATCAGAAATGAAACCCACGTCTCCCAAAGGGTTATCTAGTGCTCTTCCACCCAACAAAAGCCTCTACCACTAGTACACATTACCTCCAAAGCTCATGACTATACAAAGTCTGACTCCTGAGAGGGTACCAGCATGGAGGTACCAATACTGGGGATCCCATCAACAGCAGGAGAACAGCAATAGCAAGGCCACTAGGCCAAAGAAACTGGTTGGCAAAGCAAAAGGAGAACCTGTGCTTTTCCAGTTACCTCCATGTGAGCTCTCACACACACGCACAGCCAGGAAGGCTCTCCATATTTCAGTTTTCTACTGAATCCCGCCCATATAAAGTACCACAAAGACAACTCCAACTCAAGGACGATCCAGCCCTAGCTGGGACATCAAGTATTTCAGATGAGTGACCTACTTTTATTAAAACACTTAGCACACCCACCTCCCTGTCTCCAATGGTATTTGGAGGACTCTCACTTCCCTGCATGACCCCACTTCTCCTCCCTGTTGCCATCACATGTAGGCAGTGCAGAGGTAAAGGCTTCATAAACATCTCAAAATTGCTTTAACGCTGCCTCATTGAAATCAAAGGCCAACTGTCACTATTTTTATTGGGAACAGAGTTAGGCTGCTACAGATAAATCCCAACCTAGATACTTTTTGACACTTGCCTGTCATGACCAGAGACAGAGAGTGCCGGGAAATGGAATTTCTATTGTGTTTCACAGTTCGAACATAGACATGGCAACGGCAGTAAAATCTACCATAAATGCTCATGCCATCTAATAAAAAGGACTGAGCTGAGGATGGAGAGCTAAACCCAACATGACAGTAGGCCACATAAAAAGGAGGATTTTGTTCCAGACTTTCAAGAGACAGCACATATTTCCCTAGTTGCATCCCCAGCAGACATTTCATCCAATGTCTGTCCAGTACTGCTTTTGCCACCAAAAGCTTCACATCAGAACACACCTGGCTATGTTGAAAACTGACAAGAAGCCCATCAACTTTACAGATACAGTAAGTGATGTTTAAAGATGACTTATCTTGACTGTTTGTTAGACAGTTTCATGTCAAAGCTTCAGGGATATCTAAAAGTTTATTCCACATCCCTCTGTGATCAAGGACAGCCAAATACAAATGCAAAGGCTGCTTTTCTCCCAGTCTGGGAGCTCTGATACGCTTGCATTCATGCCAACAATAAATTAAGAGAGACCAACACAGACACAGGGCCTGATTCTTGCATGAAACATGGCTTTTGGAATAAACTGTATTAATCTAGATGTTAAATTCTCTAGATATACGGTCATCCAATGTTCAAACTCTGCTCTTATTTATTCCAGAAAAAAATATTTGACATTATACCTTGCTGAAACTCTGTGATTTGTCCTTATAGACCATGATAGACGCAAGTATTCAGCACAGCAGAAACAGATGCCAGCAGATGGTATTATCCTGAACAAAATCAATTAAGGACATTTACAATATGTCAAAAGTGCAACTACAAAAACAAAGTGCAGAGCTGTACATCTGTTTCTTAATGAAGCCATGAGTATTTGACAGTTAGCCAACAAACCACAAGATAAAGGCTGCAGCAACACCAATAACAGATAAAGGAAACAGTGTACGTATTCAGATTCTTCAACAGTCACCAGAAAATACAAGATGTTGAGCAGAAACTGAGTAACCAGATACCGGAAGTCCATATGTCATGCATAAATGTAGCAAAAATATAACCATATGAGTTTTCAGTATCACAGATTTTGTAAGGACTGTGATTTGCTCAGAAATTATAGTAATGGGAGTCATATGGCAATGGTAAGTTAAGAAATACTATTCTCTTCCATGACACAGTGTTCTGATATATTTAAAAGGCTGCTGAGAACCCTGTTGCCTTGTCTGAAATAAAAAGTGCTTACAATTCCCTAAAAACTGTTCACAACATCTCTGTTGAGAACCCAGTGACATACAACATTAGAGGCATAAAGAGATACACAACCAGGTATGTCGATGGCATGTTGTAGACTATATAAAACACAAAGGGACTGAGGGAATCACATAATTATTTGTACAAGGAACAAAGATCTTACATCCTTGAGTTCTCCATGGAGAAGATGAGAGGTACAAACGTTCCCGGAGGGTGTAGGGGGGTGTGGAAATAACCTCTTCTGTGACACAGCTTCATTACACCACGCTATTCAAGCACATTTGAAGTATGGGGAATCATTTACAGAAGAAAAAAGTAAGACCAGTGAACATACGCTGCTAAAGATAGCATTTAGTGTCCACTGCAATGGCCCCTGTAACTTGTTACGGGTGGTTTGCTGCATATACCGGTTGCTACAAACAGGGCTGGGACCATCCCAGTCACAGTCTGCTGCAACATGATGAAAGGTCTGGTATGAAAATAGATGATTGTATCACCTCCGTGTACAAGGCTTGTTATTTAGCTCCTAGGGAACTCATACCAAGTTTCTCCTACATTTGCTGCCAAATGAATAAAATATTCAGAAAGATTTACATTAAGTGTTACTAAGGGCTGAGGGCCAGGCTTCCTTAAGGACCCTGGAAAAATACAGCCTTAGCACCAAGTGAAAGCCATACTTACACTGTGTATCAGAGTAACGCATCATTCATTTTTACCAAGGCCCAGATGACAGTCTCATTAGACCAGAGATGGATAAATGACAAATGACCTGGTGAATAATGTCACTGTGGGCCATGTAGGACTTCATCCAAGCAGTACCATTGAAAACAGATGACTGGCTAAGAATTGTAAGGATTAAAAAATAAGGCTTTAACATTCCGGGGCGGGGCGGGGGGGGGGGGGGGGGGGGGGGGCGCGAAGCACTACATATTTATATTTAATTTGCTTTGTAAATTGATTTTGTCATGTTACCTTGTCAAACCATTGAACAAACAGAATAATTGCTTAAGTAGCATTGATAGAGATGTGACAGATTATTCAAGCATTGTGATTCTTTGTTCTCATATACCTCATTAAGAAATGATGACTGGTTCCATTTACAGCTCTTAAGTTGAATTCAGTAACCACTGACACACAAATTCAACCTGGCATCTACCAATTTTTTATTGTTCTCGGTCAGAAATTGCTCCTGGCGAAGTGGCTCTTGCAACCATTTCAGTGTAGTGGCTGATGATTTTTTAACGACACAAGACAGAAGGAAAAAAACCCAACAAAAACCCGCAGCTGACTTCCCTGCTGATTTATAGTGTCTACGGAATGAAAAGAAATAAAATTTCTTGTACTTCGTATTTCTCCCCTTCCCCCACCACCTTTTTGGAGAACTATTTTTAACCTTTATCGTTTCATTAAATAAGTCCACAGCACATCCCTGCAAACAAGTGGGCTGACAGAAGATGTGAACCACCAGTGGGACATGCTCAGACCCTTCCTCTTCTGTCCTGGAATTGCAACCTGTTCCTCCACAGCCTTGTAACTTTATATTGATGTTTGAAACCTGAGCGTAAGGAGCATAAAATGCTGCTATTCCAGTATGCTGCTGAGTATTATAGGCTTTTCTTGACTCCCAAAGGAAAACCTTCAAGCTGTGCACATCAAAGACAAAATTTTAGAGTCACTTGGCACTGCTACAAATGATTTAAGATAAAATCAGATGAGAAACAGGTCTGGCGTGCTTTTGTGTGCTACCCTCTGACTTCAGGAAGATCTATTCATAGTGTGAAGCCAATGCATGAGGAGACCTCTAGGAAGACATTTACAGGCACCTTCCGAAGCCAAAACTGGTTTTAGAACTATTTTTACTATCAATCTGCCTACCTCCCATATTTTGCCTTAGTGTTAAAGTACGAGAATAGCTAAGCCACTGTTACACCCCTAGGGGTGTTACTAAATAACAGCAGAAAAGGAAATTGATTACAGAAACTAATGTACCTACCACCGCAGTGACATTACAGGGTGGGGTTTTAAAGGACACGACTTTGCAAGCCATAACCATACAGCAGCAGAGGGCAACAAGCAGTTGCCACCACCCTGCAGGCAGTCATGCAGACCACAGTTAGATGTGGTCAGTGAAGATACTTCAACCTCCCCATCTGCGGAGGGCAATCCCTCACAAGCTCTCCAAAACAGGCCTCCTAACATCAAGCATAAGGTTGGTTAATTCACCCCCCACTTGCTGCAGTCAAGTTTGCACCCAAAAAGCTCTAACAGATTCCAGGTGCTCCGCACCGCCTTCATTTCCCCATGTGAAGGGTGCTTTATCTAAACAAATAAAGCCCTTAACTGACTCAAAGGAAGACAGTTTGCTGTCTTCCAGCTGTGCTTCCCAGCTGTGCACACCTGGGGGATGTGACTACAGTAACCAACTAAGGGGCTTGTGCAGGATTTAGGCAGGAGATGGAAAGCGGCGATTCAGTGAATCAATGTGGTGATGGAGGAGAAGAGGAGACGGAAGGACCATCATGCTCTTACTTGTTTTACTGGGTTCACTCCCATTAGCTAATTGAACAAGAGGGCACCACACAGTTCCTGTTTGAACCTTAGGCAAAGCGAGCGTTTTCCTTCTGATATTTAAGAGGATCTACCAGAAATGCCTCAGAAATGGAGTTAGAGGGCTGGGGGGGGGGGTGGGGGGGTGGGGGGTGCGACACGACACACAGACGGACACCTGGGGCATCACAGAGCCAAGACTGCTTCTGAGAGCTTTCCATGGTCTCGGGTCACAAACTGAGCAAGGTCAAACACCACACATTTCAGCAGCTGTGGAGCACTACCCTGTTAAAGATGACAGGCTGGGAGCACTATCCCTGTGAAAGAGGACAGCCTCTTTGGGAAAAAGCCACAATCCCCTTCCATCGCTGAAAGTAACTGACCGGTGAACATGAGTAAAAACACAGAGCCATTGGTTGGACCCAAGTCTTATCTCAGTAGATGGAAGAACACAAGGCATCAGAAAAACGACTGTCAAGAAGTCACTGCATAGACAAAGACATTTAGGAACCAGCTAAAGCCAGTTTGCATCTGATGATGAGATTATGAGATGACAACACCTCATCGCTGGGAATACCTTCATACCGAATTTTGGATTAGACCCCGTATTAGGGGTAATGAAGCTTAGATGATGTAAGCAGGCACAACACTCCTGCCTTCGCCTAAATGTAACCCAAATATGAAAAGAATTCAAACTACAGAATAAATTAACAATGTTCACAATGCTCTTAAATGGTTTTTGCTAAATGGCACAAGTCATTCTCTATGCATTTATTAATGAAGCCAAACAACATGTTGTGAGACAAGAAACTAGCACTCTGTATCACTACGTATCAATATATCACTATATAAATAGTATTTCAGTGTGTGTTTATATATATACAAACACACATAGACACTATATCTTATATGTACATAAAGAGTTCCTACACCTTCCACGTAACCACATGGCAATGCAAGATGTCACAGCACCACACCATCTCCAGAGCAAACACCAGCACCGAAGCTGCCAGTCATTTTAGTGGCCCTTGATTGAAAATGACTGAGTGTTGCCTGCTACCATGTACAAGCTATACTGTCCAAAGAATCCATGTCTATGAATTTTTGCAGCTGTATACCTCATGAACAAGCAGAGGACCTAGCTGTGTCTAGAGCCAGTCAAGCTAAAAGCACCCCATTTAGACAAGTCTTTTCAGGCATTTCCCTGTAGCTGCATCCCGTGGGTCTGCTTTGCCCCAGCTTTCTCCCTTTCGGCTTTCCCCAGTGCAACTCCACTCACCTGCAGAACGAGCATGCTCTCAACTTTAGTACTCATCATGTTCTCCTTCAGCAGTGCCAGAAAGTCACACATTTGCTTTCTGGACACAAATCATCTCAGCTGTCACTGAGGAATCTTAGAATCACTTGATCTTCTTTCCTTTAAAAATACAGGATTCATCAGAGAACTCAACAGACTTGCCTACAAAGCTCTGTGAGACTTTTTTTTTCAGGGTCTCCCTCTTAAGAGCATAGGATATACGACCATGGCATGAATTATATGGCTATGGCCAGGAAAATTAGTCACTAAAATTACTCCAGATACACCTTAACATACCCAAGAGCAGAAACCTCCCTACAGCCTGCAGTACCTGTATATCCTGTGTCTACGTGCTTTAGAGAATCCTGGGTTTTTCAGCTCATTTCTTGGTACATTCTCCCCCAACGTCTAAATATATAGCCTCCCATTTCCTAAAAAGTGTAAGCTGCAAGTCAAATCTGTGACATGAGACATTTTCCTTCTAAGTTATTCCTCTTGTGCCACAGTGCCCGGGTCACTCAGCCGACAGGAGTCACACCATTATTCTGCTGCATAAATGTTTTTATCTAAGCATCTTCCCATGGTTTATCAAAACAACTTGGCTAACAAGCCACACGTTTGCCTCCATCTTCTCTCCCTAAAGAAGGGTGCACAGGTGCAGCAGTCTTCTAGGAGGGGGGGGTGCATGTTGTTTTGTGTGGGTTTTTTTATGTTTGGGAGTATTTTATGTTGGGAAGGAGACTTATTTGCTTTGCAATATTCAGGTTGCTATGTAATTATGCTAGAGAAGGTGTTTCAAAACACTGTGGCTTGGACTCAGAGAAGGAGGTGGTGTTTTTATGATGATGATCAGCAGTCCATGGAGAAGCTCAGTGTCAGATTTTTTCCCTCAAAAAATATTGTCTCTCTTGAACAGATTAATTACACCCCTACAGCAAGAAATCCCATTAATGCAGAGGTGTAAGGCTGATGCTGATCCCAGAGCTTTAGATAGTGTTTAAGATAACTCAGGCCCCAGCTACAAAATGTCCCAAAGTAAAAGACAAAGTCTTTGAACTTGTTCAAGTACTCCACAAGAAAACACGGTAGGGAGCACAAAAAAAGTTTAATACGTTCACAGTATCTTCTGCTGTTGGCAGCACACACCAGGCACTCTGCAGTGCCTGAAATCCCCAAAACACTGCAGGCTTCATGGCTGGGCATATTGTACTGAGTTACTTACACTGAGAGGCAGGAGAAGACAAGAGCGAGCAGTGGGAGGAAATAGTGTAACAGTGAAGGATTACTCAGGGATGCTCCAACAGTCTCTCTTGTCTACAGCTGAATTTGATTAGCAACCTGTGCCTTCCCCAGAGGAGTTTTCCACATTGCTGCAAATCCTCTAAGCGCTCTTCTCCCTGCTACCCCACTCCCTTCTATGTTGTTTGGGGGTTTCTATGTTGTTTTGGTTTTCCCACAGTTCTTCATTCAATAGTTTCCCTCATTTCAGCCCTTGTCCATCACAGGGGGGATGGCAGGGTCACAGCTAATGAGTTTGGTTGCGAAGTTGAAGCTTAGTTGAAGCCTGGTCCCTTGAATTATTTAAGCCGGAATGGGAGGATGGGATCCTGCTGGGAGCGATCCCACATTATCCCAAGAACTGCCTGGTCTGCTTCAGCTCTTTGTAGCTCTGGGAAGACCTCAGTTCCTCTGAGCATCTGTGAAACAACACAGCAATAAAGCACCCGCGCTGTTACCAACAGCATACAGACAGCACTTTGCATCTTCAAACTTGAGCTAGTAAAAGCTATTTATATATGTGATGACCCTGGGTGAATCACATATAAATAAATACATTTTGGAGACATTGGTGCTGACACAGTGCCTGCTATTATAAGAAGCAGGATGGTCCACTGCATAAGGCTGGAGTTAAGATTCAGGCTCAGATCTGGGTTTACAAGTGACACATTTTCTCATCTTTAACAAAACACTGTTAGCATTTTTGTCTTATTTATTTAGATTGAAAGTTCCTCTGGGTACAAACAGTGTTTTACTCTGCTGTTTGTAATATCCCTAGCTCAACAGTGCCTGATTTCATTTGAGACCAAGAAAAAGCATAGGAATACAACTCCCAAATATTTTAGACCCATCATATTTCATTTACTAGTGTCCAGCCCTCAAATACACACCAGATTTTCAGCCTTTGCAAATCCTTACCTTTAAGCATTAGTGGCTATGCTGTTTTATTTTCTACCACCCTCCAAAGCCCATTCATTTCTGTGACCAGTAATGAATGTGACCAGACATAGCAGGTGGGAGAAGGGTGGCCACAGTTCTCAAGTGCACGTGCCATCAGGTCAGCAGGCAGGTTTTAAACATGCTGCTCAGCCAAAACATGCCAGCGTCACAGAATGACTCTGCAGCATAGCGTGGTACTGTCTTAAGGGAGACTGTCTTAACCTGCGATGCCTGAGGAACCCTTCCTTTGGAGCTCCTAGGAAGACCTGCAAACCTTCGCACCCCACTGCTGATGAACAAGGATGGTATTACTCTCCTTACTCTCCAAACTGCGGCACCAACCCTCACCAAAACAAACACAGAGTTTAAAGGCTCCCAGACCTCAGACCTTCCATGGCTCCCAATCTCACTCCACTCCTGTCAGCGACAGAGAAAAAGCCTAGGTCCTCTGTACTCTGACAACTGAGCATTGGATGCAATTCCCACATTTTGGGTGTTCAGGCTTGAAAGAACATACCTTCAAATACTCAACCTAATTTAGGGAGACTGTTAAGAGCAAGGTGATGAGAAGAATCCATGGCAAGCAGAAAGACTGCAAAGGCAAAAGGTCTAGGGGAGAGATGCCACGGTGCTGCAACCCATTGCTGCTGATGGTAAATGCTCATGTTCATTTGCATCATTAAAAGCAGCTCCCTTTTGTTCCTCTGGGAAACTGCAAGTAGACTGAAACCTCTCAGTTTTATCTCCAACTGGGAATATAAGAAAATCAAAAGAAAAATCAAAATAAATCCTTGATACATCTAAGCCTGCTTGTTTTCTCTCACATGCTTCTTCCCCTTTTGACTCTTGAAAAAGGTATTTTAAGAACTATCTTTGTAGTTATGTAGTCCACTTGTCCAAAACTGTTGATGTTTTAAATGTGACATAGGATATTGCTCAGGAAAAGAGCAAGCAAAATCAGTGATCTATTGTTACAGAGGATCTCCAGCCCCATGCTCAGCTGTTCTACACACAGATCAGATCCAAACAGAGCTTCCCAGTAGCTTTTTCTTAGCCCATCCAGTGTTAAAAAAAAAAAAAAAAAGCTTTTTAACTCAGCCAAAAAATTCTGCTAAAGAGTATTATTTTAATTTAACCTTATACAATCTGTTTGGTGAGTAATTCTGGCATAAAACTCAATACACAGCTTTCAACATGAAAACATCAGTGAGGGGCCTTGCAAAGTTTATTAACAAACTGTTATTTATAGTTTTCTTTTTAAAAAATGATTGACACAACATTCAGAGGAAAATTATAGGAATCGCTAAGTCAGATAACAAACATCAGTGTTAAGATTTGATAGAAAGGTTTTAAGCAACAGTATGATTTCTAGAAAGGATAAATATTCTGATTGCTAAGCTATTTGTCATTCAAGAACAGCCCAATCACACACGTATGTTTGCAAATTATTGTTATTGTTGTTAATCATTATTTACAGAAAAGTGCTGAAATGCAAGGTGGTTTGAATTCCAATGAAAATGTCAGAACACTGCCCCGAGGAACTTTTTGTCAAGGGATTTCACCCATTACCTGTTTACTAACAGTACCCATTTAGTTCTAACTTGTTTTCATGATATCTAAAATACTAGAAAATTAGGTCCTATTAAGTAATCATGAATATAAACTGTGAGTCACCGGTTAAGTGAATACCATCACTGGCAGTAAATTCGGAATCCTATTATAAATGCTTGTTATTGTCAAGGAAACCAAAACAATACAACTTTACTCAATATTAATTGTATCATTGGATGTTTGGAAGGATTAAATAACTGAAACTAATATTCTGCACATAGTCAGGAGAATTGTGTGTGAAGGGTCACAAAAATAATTAAAGTCAGTCACCAAGGTAGAGAGAAAAAAAGAGACAAAAAGGAAGAAAAAACTACATAAAGAGCTATTTCAGCTCCTACGTGAAAGCAGATGGAGGGTGAGGGAAGCAGACAGGCTGCTCCAGATGGCAGGAGTGGCGGCGAGGAAGGCTCTCACACCCACTGTGTTGTGGCTGTGATGTAAAGAATAGATTTTTAGTTAAAAGATTACTATAGGACTCCAAAGAGTTGGGTTCAGCTCCATCCATTACCTCTCCACCAGGTCTTTGGAGACTCTGCATTCTGCTTGTGGCAGACTTTAGGGTGTCACCTCCATCTCTGGCCAACAAAAAATACCAGCATTTTTATTTGTGCTTTACCCTCAGCTCACATCTACACAAAGAGCAGTTGTGGACTCAGTATTGGTTATATCAAGGTCCTAAATACAATATTGAGTTTTGGCCTAGGCAAGGATCACATTTTCCTAAGGCCTGTGCAAACAATCAGGAGGGGAAAGCCCAAATACCCTATTCCAACCCTACCCAAACATCTCACTGCCTTATTTGCCAGTCAAGCACACTTCTTGGTTGCACAGGCACTCAGGTGAGCAGGTATCCTCCGGCAGCTGGGAGCTCAGGCTGTACAAAGATGTACTTGAAAGAAAACAGCCATGGGAAAAGAAGAAAGGCATCACAGCTAGCAGAAAATTAGGCTCATGAAGGAAGCATGAGCACACAGATGAGCTGACAGCACAGCAAACTCGGTACTTGAGTATTTTGAAATTTTATTTTCAGGCCATGAAAGAAATTTGACCATTATGCTACACTGTTGTCCCAAATGAACATTGTTCAAAACACACCCATAGAACCATGCTTAGAAAGCTTTCAAAAATCCCTCCTCAGCAGCGGCTGCAGATTTTTTTCCCTGATCTTCTCCATCAGCCTTTAAATCCACTGGCCATCTTGCTTTTCTCTCTTTCCTATTTAAATTCCAGCTGAATGCTCAAACCTGTTATTTTCTGTAACTGTTCAAGGAAGACTAACAATCTACATTACAAGATACTACAATTCACGTTGCAAGTAGTAGGGACTCATGATTTCCAAACCTCTAGGAATACACTGGATACTAAACTAAGCCATTGCAATAGCAAACAGGATTACTTGGTATAACACGAAAGGGAAACGTTAAAGGAGTCCTAACTATTTTTTGCTTGCCCTGTATAATGTACGCAAACTATAACACCTGACTTGTTTTGAGTGTTAAGTTAAACATTAATACCTGGACCACAGCTTTCACTCCTCTTCCCACAGATGCTAGAGAGGTGCTGTGGGTACCTCTTAGAATCACAGAACCATTTAGGTTGGAAAAGATATTTAAGATTAGCTCGCTCCAACCATTACCCCAGCACTGCCTAGCCCACCACTAACCCATGTCCCCAAGCACCGCATCTGCACATTTTTTAAATACCCGACGCCACCCCCTCCCCAGGCAGCCTGTGCCAGGGCTCGGCCACCCTTTCCATGAAGGAATTTCCCCTCACACCCACCTAAACCTCCCCCGGCACAAGGTGAGGCCGGTTCCCCGTGTCCTGGCGCTTGTTCCCTGGGAGCAGAGACCGACCCCCCCCTGCCTACAGCCCCTGCCAGGCAGCTGTAGGGAGCCACCAGGTGCCCCTGAGCCCCCCCTCTGCAGGCTGACCCCCCCAGCTCCCCCCGCCGCCCCCCCCCAGCCCCTGCCCCAGCCCCTGCCCCAGCCCCTGCCCGGCTCTGGACACGCTCCAGCCCCTCTGCGTCCCCCCTGCCCTGAGGGGCCCGACCCTGAGCCCAGGCCCCGAGGGGCGGCCGCACCGGTGCCCAGCACAGGGGGACGGGCACTGCCCCGGCCCTGCCGGCCACAGCGCTTCTGACAGCGGCCAGGGCGCTGCTGGCCCCCTTGGCCACCTGGGCACGCTGGGGGCTCCTGCCCAGCGGCTGTGCCCAGCGCAGAGCCCCCCCGGCCCGGCCGGGAGCAGCCGGGTTCGTGATGGAGAGCAGCCCGGAGAGCTCCTCCACCAGCTCCCTCAGTGCGCTCGGGTGTACCCATCCCGCCCCAGAGGCTTGTGTGTCTCTTAAGTGGGGCAGCAAGTCACCGACCACTTCATCCTGGACTATGGATGGTGTCTTCATTCTGTATCTCATCCCTGCCTTCCAGCTCAGGGGGCTGAGTACCCTGGGGATAACTGCTTTAGCTATTAAAGACTGAGGCAAAGAAGGCATTAAGTATCAGTGGACATCTGCCAAGTTTAAGTCCCCCATGAGAACAAGGGCTAGCAATTGTGACAATCCTCCCAGCTGCTTGTAGAATGTTTCAGCTGCCTCTTAGCACAAGTTACCCCTAACACCACATGGGTTTGATGGTAAGATCCCCAGAGTTACAGATCTTAAGGTCAGAAATGACCATGAAACATCTTCCTCTGTAAACATGGACAAGAGGCTCTTTCCTAGTGACTCCTGCACGAAGCCTGAGAGCTTTCAGATGGCAAAAGGATTTCCCCCAGCAAGTCATCCCAGGAGACATGGGAACAACTTGCCTTCATAGTTTGCCCCAGTGGTTCATCAACCTTCCCCTTGAGAACATGTGCCTTAACTTAACCTTTGGGACACTGTATTTTCTCCCTGAAGATTATTTTTTAATGTGAAATGTTTCTTTCATGTAACTTCTTAAAAAGGAAAATACTGAACTGACACAAAGATGAAACAGTCTAACAAGAGCCACTGTTGTGGTCTCACTGAAGTGTCATAAAAGAGAGGCAGAAATTGCTAGTAATGTCAGCAGAAACAAAAAAATCATACAAACTCGTCAATCTTCACAGCAGGTATGGAGCCAGAGGAAGCACAAATATCAACATGTTTCCTTACATCCCAAGAATTTCCAATATCAGAAGGGAAAAACAATTAACTTGCATGATGCCTCAAGTTAAATGCCTAAACAGTGATGATTTGTTGTGTTGAATCCAACACAAGTGCTTCTGGAACCCAGCTGATGAGAAGGGAAGATCTTTGACCAGAAACAAAGAGATCTTGAGTCTGCTGGTACCTCGCAGCACCTCCTCTCTACATGGCAACTCAAATGCATGGGGCTCCTCCATCAGGACCTGTCCTTACCACCAGCATCTCCTCACCAGTGGAAGTCAAGGCTGACTGCCTAGCCTGAGACATGTCACCTCCATTAGCCTTGTCCTCCATGAAGGTCTGAGCAACCAGATGAACAAATGAAACATGAGGTAGACCGGCTCATGAAAAACATGAGTGTCACTGTAAGACTGAATGCAACAGAAGACAGCATGAAGGACATGAGAGGACAAAAATACAAGAGGCAGCATGTAAGGGTTTGTGACTCCACAGTGTGTGCGTGTGCAAGAAAACAGATGTGAGAGCAGGACGTGGAGTGACTTCATTTCATAGCATGAATGAGCACACATGGGTAGACAGCACAGAAGAGTCATGAGAAGTGCCAGGAGCCCATCAAATGATGTGGGAGTATGGAAGAGATGCAAGACACAGATGAACCAAAAACTACAGTACAACCCCTGAGAAAAACAGGACCTCTATAAGTTTTCTCTATACCCTACTTTAGGAAAATACTAGACACACCATTGAAGCATATTTGTCTTCCCACCCAGCTCTTACTGTGTTGTGGCTAATCCATGCAACTCCCTGTGTTACCATTACTAAGCTTTAAGGAATCTACTGCATTTAAGGACAGTACCAATATTTCCATAGTTACTAAGCTTGAGGCTTTCTAAATATTGTAACTTCATCATAAGTCTGATGTCAATAAGGCCTAATGACAGATACCTTAGAAATGCAGGGCTGATCCAATTAGGCAGACCAAATGCTTGAAGACTTTCCTCTTTGGCTGGTGGATCACATGGTGTATGTTATTACTTCTGGGAATGTCAAAATTCGAGTTGTAAAACGCCTTAGACACAATATCATTTAAATATGAAGAAAAAAATGATATTTCAGTGATCACCCATCTTATCAGATTCCTGGTATTGTGAAACTCCACATCTCTCAAGGGCTGGGGCAGAAATCCCCTTCTCCGGTCAGGCCTACAAACTGAGTAGAGCTACATTAGGTGAATTTCTAGAAATTTAAAAAGATAAGCAGCTAGTCAGATCCTATTCTTCCCTCAAGCCTACCTGCCTTGACTTGGAAGGGACTCTAAACTGCATCAGCTGAGGATCTGGCCCACTGCTATGATTGTATTTTATCCTTGATTTACTTTGTGTAATTCTTCCTAGCTGTTCTTTCAGGAACTGTAATTTCACTTTCCGTGGCTCAGCAGTGAATAGGTCCAGTTTCAAGAAGAGGCGGCCACTAAACCTGTGCACAGAGTGTACTTCATCGCCATGTTATTGCAGTCCTACACGGACCAGCACTGCCAAACCAAAGCAGCCCAAGAATGGATCAGGACCATCATATATATTTTTCTATATAATATATATATATTATAGATTTTATATTTGTGTTTTACTTATAATGTATTATATTTTCTTGAATAATATTACCAAAATATTTTGCTGCCACTCTAGTACCCAAGAGGTTGCAGCCACAAACTAAGATTGCAGGTGCTTAGGGACTGCGTAAACACAGAACAGGGTAAATACAGGTTTGGGCACCATATGAGCCAGCCACTGCATTGCTGTTAACTTCTTTAGGAAAACACTGTTGCGCAACAGCAACTGAGTAGAGCAAACAACACAGGCCTCAGCCACCAAAGAGAACAATTCTTTAGGTGGAAAAGGCTACTTTCTAAAATCTGGAAGTGATGTTGAATTTAGGATGACTTTCAGTATCAGTGTGGCTGGACATGATTTACAGGGACATGTAAATAATTAATTCCAGCTCTGGAAAAGATATCTGGGTACTCATTAGAGGTTCCTTGAAGCCCAAATGATATAATGATTAACTGAGTTAGGACCTCTTTAATAGTTCCAGCAGTTTCAACTCTTCCATGTTAAAGATCTGCTAAAAAGCTTTTGTTCAGATGGAAGACTCTTCTCAGAGAAGAAATCATTAATAAAGTATACACACAAATTTAACATTCACAAATCAACGCACTTGAAATAAAATATGTTTTTAAAGTTTCTCTTTCACTTTCTTCCCTGATTTGGGGGTTTAGTGCTTTTCTTTCTCTAACCCATTTTACCATAGGCAGTTAAGACGGCTGCATGAAAAAAGACTGCTTTCCTGTTAAAAAGTGCTTTTAGCACTTCGGCATCCTGAAATGGAAGGTGGCAGAGAAATGCAAAATACAGCTACTACAATAATCCAGTGCATCTCACCTGACGCACCAAGTTTTTTGCTCCAAGACCATCAATGCCAGAGAAAAATCTATTAGATGGTGAGATCAACTGATGGCTGTCAAACATGGTTCAGCATTACACTGCAGGAGGGATCAAAGCAGATTTTATCTCTGCTCTTAAATAATGCCACAGGAAAGCAGTTTGGTCCTGACGCTTTAAAGGTATTTAGACTTCTGCTTAATTCCTGCTTAACTACTTTCCTATGAATAACTAGGAATGTGTCCCATCAATTGGACTTCTGCATCCTGTGTATCTGCTGCTCGAGTCAGTGAGCAGACCTTCATCACCTTCAGCGGGAATGGAACAAGTACTTCAATGATTTGCACAGTGATGGCCTAAATTTTTTAGAAGTTTCGCACCCTGGTAAGTCACACCAGCCGGGCAGGAATTGCAGGTGCTGCACGGTGGGCAGCAAGGACAGAACCAAAACTCAGATTCAAATCTAATTATCAGCCTGCTCTCTGAAAATAGGGAATACAAAACCAGAAGGCAACTGTAAGCTGTTAAATGCACATACATTCATAATTAATACAGTTGTTCTGCAAAAGAAAACAGCTCTGTTTTCTTTATACAGGCCCAGGTTTATAATCCAGCTATTTTCATTTTCTAAAACTTTCTAGATGACTGTTAAGTTTAAAAACTTCACAGCTTCCACTGTCATCAGAAAGGACTTACTAACCAAATTGTGAGGCTAAGACAGTGGTTAATAGTTTGAGCCATATAATTGGCCATATTTAATGCATTTAATTTGCAACAGCCATGCTAATAAGCGTAACTATTAACTCTGACCAGCTCTACCCTCCATGGGACCTACACCTGCTCCCATTAACTTCAGCAGGGTACGGATCAAGGCCACAACATTAATTATTTCTGGACCTCTTCAGCGGCATAAATTAACCCTTGCAGATGGCTTCATACAGAACAGCAGGGAAGATGACAGAGAGTTGTACAATGGAAACCACAGCAAACTGTCCTGCTGTTCTAACAAATCTCGTCACATTAGGACTTTCCTCCCTAATACCTCTTCACTCAGGAAAGGAATGGCACGTCTAAGGTGACAAGTAGGGACACGTCCCTCACAGCATTAAATTCTGACAGCAAAAACTTGATGAAGGTGATGATAATATGCAATAACACTTAACTCTTGCACTGCACTTTACTTCTTCAGAGACCCGGAAGACATTAATTTGATTTGCTAAGTTGGTGTTTTTCTGAGGGCTACGCTGTCTGCTATCACAACGGAGTTGCGTGACCCACCTCCATATTAAATGACCAGCCTGATTCTTACTCGCAGTCTGTTTGTAGGAAATCAGTGAGGCGGTGGACCAGAAATACTCTGTTTATAGAGAGCCCTCCCTTGGAAGCAGAAAGAAACTGAAATATTACAGTCAAAACTCGTTCAACTGTATTTTGGAAGCGGCACGCAGAGTATGAAGAGCACTACTTGGGATTAGCAATGCTCCCTTTTGAGACACACTTAAAGTTGCAATTAAAGCTGGGGGGACACAGCAATAAAGAGCACCCTTGAGCACCCCCAATACTACTGAACTTTAATTACAATGTATAAACATAGAGCAGCCCATATGCTGACTTCCTTCAGCACTCCCGGCTCTCTACCTCTACAATATCCTATCAGCGAAAATTTGTTTTAACAAAAATAAAACTCTCTGCTCAGCCAAAAAAGCATCAGCCTGCACCCCGCTCCCTTGCACCATCTGTGCATGTTTATTCTCAGCCTTCTGAAAAAAAAACCCCAACCTCTAACGTTTTACTAATCTTTATGCTCCGCCACTATAAATAACAGAAATAAACCCCAACAACAGTTCAGCATCGTAGCTAAAACACATCCAATCCACATGATTTCTGCTTGTCTGTCCACGAATAGATGCAGCCATCGGCTTTAGGGAAAAGCATGCAAGTCAGACCGCATTTATTTACAGTTGCATTATCAAGAAAAAGCCTTTTCCCATCTCCTCATTCTATGAACGTTTTAAAACACTTCTTTTTCCCCTTTTGTTCTTTTTTTCGGGGGCGAGGCGGGGGGTGTTAGCCCAGCTCCTGCCACACAGTCGTATTTTTCTCCACGTTTCCAGATCGCCCCGACTTCTTGCTCGGCTGCATGAGCGGGGCGCGAAGCAGCACCGATGGGTGCACAGCGAAAATACACCCACCCCCACCCCCCGCCCACGCACCCACCCGCGGGACGACCCGCGCAGCCCCGCGGGGAAAGGACGGCGCCGCCCGCCCCGCTCCGCGCCCCCCGCAGCCGCTCCCCGCCACCTACGTCCCCAGCGTCTCCTTGAACTCGAAGATCTTCTTGATGTCCTCCGCCTGCTTCTTCCAGGAGCCACCACCGTCCCCGTTCTCCCGGGCCATGGCCGCGGCGAGCAGCCCCGCGGACGCCGGGCCGGGCGGCACCGAGCCCCGGGCGGCTTTTGCTTTCTCTTCTGCCGCGGCGGCGGCAGCAGCGGCTGCTGCTGCTGCTGCTGCTGCTGTTTCTTCTTCTTCCTCGTCCTCCTCCTCCTTCTTCTCCCCTTCCTCCTCCTCCTCACACTTCCTGCCCGCCGCCGCTTTTATTTCCTCCGCGCTCCGCCGGGCTCCGCGAGTGTCACTTCTCCCGGGCTATTTCCTCCCAACTTTCTCTAACCCCCCCCTCCCCTCCCCTCCCCTCTCCTCTCCTCCTCCGTGCCCCCCCCCCCCCCCCCCGGAGTCACTCGCGGGGCTGCCCCGTTCCTCCCTCCTTCCGCGCTCCTCGCAGCAGCTGCGCGCACCCCCGTCTGGGGGTCACTTTGGTCCCCGATAGACACCCCCCTGCGAAAAAGTCCCTTTTTTTTTTCTTTTCTTTTTTTTTTTTTTTTTGGCGGGGGGGGAGGGAGGTCACTGTTTCTCTTCTCCCCCTCCGCGCGGGGCGTGCGGGGCCCCGTGGGATGCTTAGCCTCCCGGGCGCGGCGCGGTGCGAAGCGGTGCGGTGCGGCCCCGCCGGCACGGCGGGCGCAGCGGCTGTGCGCGGTTGTTATGGCAATGGGAGGAGGAAGAGGAGGAGGAGGAAGAGGGAGAAGGAGGAGGCAGCCCTGCCGCTGCTCTGCTGCCTGGCGCTGCCCCTGCTGACTGAATGACTGAAGATAATTCGCATTGCACCAAAACCGCGCACGTCAAACGGGAGGGGAGGAAAAGCAAAGGGCGGGGGACGGGGACGGGGACGGGGGGGGGCGGCGGAAAGCAGAAAAAGAAAATTAAAAAGCCACACCACAAGCGGCCGTGCTGCCTGGCCGGGCGCTGCGCGGCGCTGCGCCGGGATGCGCAGTGATGGAGGTGCCCACCTGCCTTCCGCGCGCACACACACACACTCCCGGGACGAGAAAACTCAGCCCTTGGCAAGGACCACCTTTACCCAGCCCAGCCCTCGGTGCACCCAACGAAGCAAGGGGGTCACCCCCTGGAGCAGCACCAGGCCCAGAGGCAGGTGGATGGGCACTGCGCAGCCTTGGCCAGAGGCCCCAGCCCCGGCACCGTGCCCATCCTGCCGGCACAGCAGCGAGCCGGGCACGGCACTGGCCTGGCACACACACGCGTGGCCCTGCTGAGATTATTGCTAAAAACAGCTTTTTCTCAGTGACACTGAGACCTCTAGCGTCGTCGCATCGGGCATCGGCCACGCTCTGATGTGGGGCGACAGGCGGGATTTGTCAGAGGCATCAGAGAAAATTATAGTCTAGACCAAATGAGATCCGGTTATAGTTGGTGTTTCTGGTCTTCAGTTTCAGAATATGTAAGACACTACAAAAGCGCAGTTTTTCCAGCATACCCAAGTTAGGTGACTAAAACAGGGGCCTTGCTGCCGGCAGGTACAGGCACTCCTGTGCCTCGGGGGCAGCTCCAAACCTGATCATCAAATTAGGTACCTGGAAAGAAATCCTAATACAAGCAGCTAAATAACATTTACTTAAGAACAGATGTGACTGCATGCACATCACTGTTGAACATGCATTGTGTCCTTTAACAGATTCCTTACAATTCTACTTGCGAAGCTGATTTTCTAGATTTCTCATAATTTATGAGTGGAATTTACAAGGTATCAGCCTGTGATGCTTTCCATGGGTTGGGGCTGAGCTATGCCTCCTAGCTCAAAGGGGATGTGGTGGATGTGTGAGTTCAGAGGTGCATGATGGTGTAAGCTGGGAAAACAGGCTGGGGTGTCTGGGCAATGCTCCCCTCTGCTGGGCAGAGCCTCTCGACATTGCACGTGTCAGCTCTTGCAATTTATTACTGCACCCCTCTGATACGATGTTTGGGCGTGGTTGTCCAGCCACATGGGCAGCCCAAATAGCTTGGGATTTCCTACAATGGGTGCTTATATGCTGACACAGAATGCACTTTGAACAATTTTCCTTCTGCTCCTGACTTCTTCCCATCCTCTCGCTACCTTCAGGATTTCCTTCCCTGCACAATCCTTATGATCTGCTCCACGGTAGTGCCACCAGGAGTCCCCAGGCAGGCTCTCCATGCCACTGCATACCTGGGAAATGAAAGATGTGACTGACCTAAAAAGATGCAGCTGACTACCACAGCCAACCCTCCCTTCAACCCGCAGCACCGTGATATTTTCTCTCTTTATCACAGGTAAATCACTTGGTATCAGAAATGCCGTACTGTAATTTGGGTTTAACAAATGGGGCTACCGAACATGACCTCCTGTCTTTGGGAGAAGACTGAGAGATTTTGAGGCCAGAAAGGGCACATATGATCATCTGCCCTGACCTCCAACATGATGGAGGCCAAAGAGCTTCATCCATCCAGAAGATGACTGCCATAACTTATCACGGAGCTAGGCATACCAAAACCATCCACCACTATTATTTATGAAGTCGCATTGGTCCCTACAGCAACATGTTAAAATCTCACTGCACAGAGAGCATCACTCACTTTCCCATTCCCAGTTTCACCGGACAAAAATTTTACTTAAAATTGCTCATAACCTTGCCGATGCTGCAATTTCTCAGCCTCAAAATTGCATAAGGTAAAGGTACATGTCATCCTGTAAATCTAAGTTCTCTTTACCTTATTTAATGTGCACATTTAGCATCATATGAATGTGCTTTTTTTTGGGGGTGTGTGTGTGTGATAAAATTACTTGTATTTGAAGCAACTGGTAATATAGAAATCTTTGGAGCCATTACAGTTTTAGTGAGTGCATGAGATGCTCTTATTAGGCAGGGACCACTGGCACAATAGACCATAACAGCCCCTTCAGAGTCATTACAGTCTGTCATGTCAGGCTGAATTTAGGGAGTCTGTAATCCCACTTGATTGACAAGCTCCTGCAAAGCTCTTGTAGTTATTTGAAGAACAGGTATTTTTAAAAAATGAAAATCTTACATGAAAAGTTCTCTCTGGAGTGGCTGTGTGTAGCAGGGCATCCTGCAGCCATGAGGCTTTGTACGGCTACATTCCATGTTTAATTACATACAACTAGATTACAAGAACATTAACAGAGCAGTAAAACGAAGCACACAGAAATGCCAGAAATTAGGCTGCCGACAAAACATCAATTCTGGCCCTTTTTGTGGCTGCACGGTGGCAATCTCCCATTACCTGAACATGTTCTGCAGCTCTGCCAAGGGGTATATCAGAAAATAGCTAATGAGCTGCCATGGCTGATGTGCATTTGATATGGCTACACATGCTGCACGTGCACCCAACCACTCTGTGCAACAAAACCCCAAACCTTTATATTGGGGATGTACAAGTTCCAATTTTTTTATAAAGCCACTTCCTCTGGAAATATTGGAAATTTAGAGGAGAAATTAAAAATCAACTTTTCTATGAGACATTTTATTTCAGAATAAAGTGATCGGATTTTGGGAGTAATATTTACTGTATAATGTAAAAGAAAATAAAGTAAAACAAAACAAAACAAAAAACCAGACCAAAACAAACAAACAAACAAACAAAAAAACCCACCCAAAACCTGTATTTTTCCCACTTCAGTCCTTCCAACTGATGTTGGGATTGCTTACCTATGGTATGGCTGTGCTTGGCCACACTCACTGCTGGTCCTTAATATGGGCACTGTGCTTACTACATTATAATGAGCATAAATGAAGGAGTCCTACCTGCTTTCCAAGCTCTTGCACTTGCAGCCTGGTTTTCTTCTGCTTAAATATTATAATGTTGGATCTCTTTCACAACATTGTTTCTGAGTCATACAATATAATCTTCCTTTGCAATTGCAGATCAGCACTGTTTATGCTTTCTGCAAGAATGTCAGAAACGTGCCCGTTGCTCAGCTGCCTAGGTCTGAGCCCCACAGACAAGCACACGCATGTCCATGCCTGTGCTTAGGGTTAGAACCTCACATGCAAGCTGTAGTTTGCAAGGCAGCAACGTCCAGCATCCAAGCCAGACAGCTTCAATGTAAAGCAAGCAACACTCAAGCACACAGCTGTTCTTTGCTGCCTTTACTACCACGTACCAACCTCAGATAGTGGCTTTTCCACTTGCGACAGATAAAACTTAGACTAGTCCCAGTGAGAAGGTGCATTATTGGTTTCACACACCAAGGCACATACACATGCAAACTACACTACAGCAGGAGCAAGGTTATTTGGTGCTGGTCTGTTCCTGTGGACACTGATAGCAATGCTGTCATGGCACGATTGTAGATCTTGGCAAGCAACTCAAAACAAAATGATACCTCAGGTGCTCCATAGCTTCTAGGACAAACCTAAGATGAAACAAAATCCTGGGGCAAGGCATCTTCAAATTTTCCAGCATGAATAACTGTCTTAATTTTTTTTAGATGCCAGGTTTGACTACCATGATAAACATTTCCTCCAAACTCACTTTCATTTTTCATGCATTCACAGTATTTCTTGGCATTTTCAAGGGTGGGGACGCTGTAGTTCCAGCCTTTGTCCCAAGGTGACCTGTTTGGAAATTTGGAGGAAATCCTCTTGGGTATTGTGCTGAGTCATGAGAAAATTAACTTATGACAAGAACTGTTTACTTTTAAAACTGTCTTTTTATAGTATAAAGTATATATACTTTTTATAGTATAGTTTTTACAGATAAAACTGACAGATAAAAATGAAGAAGGCAAATGCTTATTTAAATGAGAAAACAGCTTATTTTTAAAAAAACTATTAACTGCTACTTCTTTCATTGGATAGTAATTAAAAATAACCGCAGTTTGAAAGGTGCATTTTGATAGGGGACCACAGGTTTTGGGTTTTCACCACAGGTGAAACTAGTGCTTATGGTTGAGTTTTAACGTTTTCCAGGTTAGTTTTGACACCAGAAGTCCAGTACAGACAATTATAAACTTGCCTCTAAGGATATCCACAAGAGCAGGCTGAACTTGCTGCAGCTGGTGCCAACAGCAATGCTCCTTTGAGCTAACCAAAGACTTTTCAGTGACTTTAGGGGACTTGGACTTGATCTGCGCATCAAAAGGACGCACATGAAGAAAAAAAAAAGAAAAAAAAAATCCATGCCAAGCAAGAGACTTTTGCAGGTCTTAGATATAGGGTGGTTTGTGTTCTTTTTAAGGTTAAATATAACCACTGTCCTCACACCACCCTTAAGCATGTTAAAGCCTTAGATGAGTTGATGAGTTTAAGCTCTTTAAGAACACTGAAGGCCCTTGTTCATCTTAGATAGCTAAAACACTGGTCGAAAAACATACAAAAGCAAGGGAGATGATAGACAGTTGCTGCCTGTCTTGCTTTTCTCATGAGAAGGACTTTAAATTTCTGTAGGACTTTTAACCATGTCTGTAAAGTGGAATACGCGAGCAGTGACATAGACGTAAATCCTCAGCCTGCAATTAGCTGCCTGAAGACCATCTGGTGCTTGGTTAAGCTCCCAGGTGCTTATATTACTCATGAGGTTCATAGAAGCCAGCCAGCCTCTTTAAGTTGTGACTCTGCTTCCCTGATTTTATTCTCAGGTGAATAAACCTAGGAAGTTAGAGGATGAAAGTCTTGACAACATGATGCAGAGTATGCTTGTTTCACTATGGAAAAACTGGGATTTAAGAGAATAATAACCAGGTTGAACACATCACTTAGAACCTGCCATGCCACGTGTGTATTGCAATAAATCTTTAAACGCAGGGTCGTAAATCATGGTCATATAAAAGTGTAGTGGGAGGAGAAAACCTACCACTGCCAAAGCAAAAGAAAGAGGAGTAATGTGGTGGTAAAGATGGATGTGAGCAATCGGAGAGCTGACAGGACCCCAACAGGACAGCAGGGAATAGATGAGAGATGGGCAGGACAGCAGGATGAGGGGCAGGAGATGCTCCCAATGGCAGAAGTTACAGAAAGCAAAACCCCACACCTCACTCAGGTCCTGGTGTTGAGCTCTGGAGTCCCAAATCAGCGTTTCCCTGCTGCCAAGCACCTGGAGTGAAACCACTGGCCAAATGTGTCTCATAACATTAAAAAGCTACATGGCTAATGCAACCCCTGCTCCTGTGTCTCCTCACTTAGTCCCTGAGCTGCAGAGGTGGAGGTCTGGGCTCAGGATCCAACAGGCTGAGCCTCGCCAATAAGCCAAGTTATGCACAAAAGGAGAACTGGATCTTTCTCCAGTTGGTTTAGCTGATTTGGATTTACACGCTTGGTTTTGGGGGGAAGTACTGAGTTGGGACATTATACCTCTGCAGTTTACATTGAAAGAACATTAGGTGATGAGGTAAGGACTCAAAAAGCTGCAAAAATATCAAAAAAAGAAGTTGCCCAAAAGCTTTAAATTCAACACCATAGAAGCATATAGAATCATTTATGTTGGAAAAGACCTTTAAGATCAACAAGTCCAACCATTACCCCAGCACTGCCAAGCCTACCACTAAACCATGTCCCCAAGCACCGCATCTGCACATCTTTTAAACACCCCCAGGGCTGGTGATGCCACCCCCTCCCCGGGCAGCCTGTGCCAGGGCTCGGCCACCCTTTCCATGAAGGAATTTCCCCTCACACCCACCTAAACCTCCCCCGGCACAAGGTGAGGCCGGTTCCCCGTGTCCTGGCGCTTGTTCCCTGGGAGCAGAGACCGACCCCCCCTGCCTACAGCCCCTGCCAGGCAGCTGTAGGGAGCCACCAGGTGCCCCTGAGCCCCCCCTCTGCAGGCTGACCCCCCCAGCTCCCCCCGCCGCCCCCCCCCCAGCCCCTGCCCCAGCCCCTGCCCCAGCCCCTGCCCGGCTCTGGACACGCTCCAGCCCCTCTGCGTCCCCCCTGCCCTGAGGGGCCCGACCCTGAGCCCAGGCCCCGAGGGGCGGCCGCACCGGTGCCCAGCACAGGGGGACGGGCACTGCCCCGGCCCTGCCGGCCACAGCGCTTCTGACAGCGGCCAGGGCGCTGCTGGCCCCCCTGGCCATGCTGGGGACTCATGTCCAGCCAATACAGGTTTACTTGGGTTTTGTCTGGGTGTTTTTTCCCCCCAGGATTTCTCCCTTGCTATGAACAACTCAGCATATGGAATTCAGCTGTGCAGTGAAGGGGCTGCCCATGAGGGTGTTCACCTAATCCCGCTGCCCCACGTAGGACACTCAAACTGGATTTGCACTGGGAGACAGGAACAAGTCAACGGGAGTTGTGCTTCAGGCACACAAAGCGTGGTGAAATGCCAAGTTCTTTGGTACATCAGATCCCCAGTGTTGCAAATTGAGCACCCAAAATTAGCAAGCGCATTTGATCATTTTGGCCTTAATCTCTCTGTGACTTGGTTCACCAGCTGGTGATATCGCAGGAGCGCTGTGAAGATAAATGCATTAATATTGATCAGATGCTGAAGCATTACAGAGGCGCTCACAAGGAAATTAATGTTGAATTCAGTGTGTGGTTTGAACAGCGTGTGTTAATGTGGCCTACAGCAATTCGCTGGATTAAAATAACCCCAAATGATAGGTGATCAGATAATTAAAGGATGCCTCACATTCACTGTGCACAAAGGCCCAAATTGTGGCTCTGCAGGCTGTTTAATTCTGACAAGTTTTAGCTTCTGAGAATTTGACTTTACAACCTTGGTGTCTTCTCCCTATGGGATTTAGAGCCCACACCCTCCAAAGGGAGCTGTACCTGATCACACCCCCATTCTGTGCCATGTCCATGCATGTGTCAGTTGGTCTTCTCCCCCCACAGTAACTTTTGACTCTCAGCCAACTTCAACCAGACATAATGGCTCCATAGGGAAGCCCCAACAGAGAAGTTTTCTACAATAAGGAGGCAGAGCAGAGAGAAAAGATACAGTTATTCCTCCCTGGAAAGACAGGTTGCTTTGCTCGGACATCAGGGAGCCTGCAGAGGATACAAGTACAGCTGGAGACACAAGTCTGTAGGACATGGGGCTCCAACGATTTAGCTGCCCACCACACTGCTTTTTCATCCAATGGATATATCCATCAGGAAACAGGGCTTCTGAACCTGAAAAAAGCATGTAGAAGCCAGATCCTACCAGCTGTGAAGCAGTCAGTGGTCACAGCTATGCTGATGTGCACCATGGAAGAGCCTCTCTTCCCTCTCCAGCCTGGCCCACGCTTGCATTTGGTCCATGTTCACCCTGGTGATGGACCACAACTCCTCAGCTTCATGCAATTTCACTGTTAAGGCTGGACACCTGCTATGAGTTTTCATCTTCCTGAGCTTGATGGGTTCATCCAAACCAGGTGAATGTTGCATCAACACAACTGACTTCCAGGGGCAACAGGTCCAAGTTGTCCCCTCCGAAGGAGGTGACTTATTCTGGATGCCTCCTCTGCTTGTACAGAGGAGAACTGCCAATAGCCTCCAGCACCAATGGAGTCAAATAAGGGAAGAGTGGAGGAAAAAAAAAAAGTTCAATGACACAAGCAGGGCAAGAAGATATGGAAAACCATTCACTTGCATGTGAAGTAATAACTTTTTTTTTTCATTTAAGCAGAACACTCAGTTATCTTTTATATTGTTATTGGTAAAGTCCTCTTAGAAGCTGGAAATTGGTGGTTGGTTTTTTTTTCCTCTATCTCCTTGTTTTCTCTTTCTCACGTGGCAAACATTGCTGGTTTCCCATGTTTCTAACATGAAACGAACTTGGCTCATTTTGTTCTTTCCTTCCACAAACATTAATGTTGCCGAGTAATGAAGAGAGGAGCTTTGCTAATTAACCACAGGCATCATATTAAGTCTGGGCTGACATTACACTCACATGCAAGAAGCAGCACAGTGCCACCAGCCAGCGACAGGCACCTGAGACAACAGCCAGAGCTGAGTCTTGTTGCCCAAACAGACCAAGACAAGAGATGAGGTGGTTTAGTCTTTTGAATGGGCAGACTCCCTATCCCAATGTTACTTAGTCCTGCTTTCAGTGGTTCCCCACTACTTACTTTTGAGCATCACAGGATTACAGGTTAAACTGATTATACCTATTTTCAATCATGATATGACACAAACACACATGTGGAGCAGTCTCTCCATTCTGGTCTTCTACACAAACCTGTTGCCCTTATGAAACAAAGGCTGAGCTTGTCCCCTTGGCCTTTTGCTCTGGATGTTGGCTACCAGAAAAAGTGAATGCCTTTGAGCAGGCAATGAAAAAAAAAAAAAAAATCAAGTCAGCAACACTTTTACCTCCCACAAAGAGATCTCCACATATAGAGGAAAGACTGACTGACAACAAGGAGACGTGCTGGGGAATACATTCCTCCCCTTCCCACTGCGAGAGCACCAGGTGAGGACCAGAATCCCTGGCTAACTGGACAGCAAGCTGGGAATCAGCTGATACAGCCTGATCTCACATTTATTCACCCCATTTCCCTCTCCGTCACATTATTCATATCCTGAGGGCCTGCATGACGCGATCTTGGGCCATTCAGACCAGGTTCTTGGCAGCAGGGTTGTGTTGCAGGCACAGCAGCAAAAAGGAGAAACAGATGTTGCTGGGTGTATCCTGGCCTCTTCCAGCCCTGCAATTGCTAAGTGGACCTTAGCAGCCCATGGGAAGCTGGAGACCCCCAAATGAAGGGTAGACCCATCAAAAGCTCATGCATGGGTTGGGAAAAAAACAATGGGTGAAGAGAACCTATCGGAGAATTGGGTCCCACTAGCCTGGAAGGGAAATTTAGACTTTCACACAAGCATGAGCTTGATCAAATCTAGATTTTTGTTTTTTTACATAAAACATGATTCTGCAATGGGTTTAGGCCATGCCCTAGTGCTCCCTGGCATGAGGGGTTTAAAAAAAGCACAAGAGCTTCATTCCTCCACAACAGGGACATCAGGACTGCTCTGGGCCATGTACACAGCAATTCCTGCATGGAGTGTAAATATCTGAACTCAAGCTAACAGTTGTGTTGATAGAGGCGAACTAATGCAGGTGATAAGCCTGTTCACAGGACCAGGCATTATTCATGGAGTAGCCATAAACTCTGTGTGGAGCATTGGAATCTCTTTTGGCTCTAGGTTTAAACACCATCTCACCCTGCACAGTCTCCACCAGCAAACAAGTGATGGAGTTGAGCTGCAGTTGCCCAAGGGCTAAATCAGTGCCCTCCACTCTTTGCAAGCTATACTCCAATTACACAACATAATTACCAGGTGAGCTGCCAAGCAAGGGAAGGGCCCAATCTTGCAGTTGTAGCCAAAAGCATCATTCAACACTAGATCTGAAAACAGAAGCTGCCAGTGTTTGGCAAAAGCAGACGTTTTTTGGAAAGTTTTACCAGAATTTCTGACTTTCAGGATGCCAGAGTCAGTGTTAGCCGGTGTAATTCTTCCAGCTGTCCATATTTGTGTCTGCTGGGATAGGAACAGACTGTGAAAAAGACCTCCACAAGGCAAGTTATGCAGAGTTTGGAGTTGAGGGAAAGGATTGTATTAGAAGGTTGAATCTCATTTTTCAGAGCTTTATAACTCAGCTGGAAAAACGTGCTTTCATCTAAGTGATATGAAAGCTACAGCCCCACAAAGGTTGTTACCTGATGTGATACAAGGCTTAGAGACACCCTTTTGATTAAACAATGCATGTGGCTTTCTTTGACGAACTGAAGTTCACTTTGTACTCTTTGAAAACTCATTTAATTGAATGACTTATTTTAGACACTCTCCCTTAATTAAATTTGCATAGGTATAAAAACTGAGGAAAGCCAAGGTGCTTTATTGAACTCTGCTCCTTTCATTTAGCAGTACCCATTTTTCCCTCCACCATCAAGCTGCCAAACCCTTTCTCAGGCCAACTGTGGGCTGAATCATGCCTTCACAGGCTCTTGTCAGTTTGCCTTCCCTCACCTCCCACACATGCACAGGGCTCTGAACAGAGACCACTGTGGACAGTCTGCTCTATAGTCACATCAGACTCCAGCAGCTGTCAAAGAGACATCCTTACCTTGACTTCACAGTCATTTCTTCTGGAATGGGATTATCTGTATCCTATTTGCCATCAAGGCTCTTGTCTTGATTTTTCCTCACTGCATGCTGTTTGATAAGCATCATCATCATCGTCATTATAGAGGGGGAAACTGAGGTGAAGAGAAGCCAATTGGCCTGATCATCCAGGTCACTGGCATGTTTTAATCAGGCTGAGTCTCACTGAAACTCCTGCACCTTAACAGACACCTGAACTTCAGCCCCCAAATGTAGATCCATGGCTCCAACAAAAGAAAAAAAAAGATAAATAAAAAAGCTTGGTGTGAGAAACCGCTCAGGATGTACACTTCTCACCAGCTGCTCCTCCAGTCTCACTCAATTTTCATAATAGCTTGGGCCAAAGAGACTATTTAGCAGTGCCCCATGTGTTGTGTCCCCCATCCTGTCCCATTCCCCCCCCCCCCAGTTTGTGTGTGATGCCTGTGAGGCTCCATGTCTGGGCTGGGACCTGGCTCTGCGCAGCAGAGGCAAGGCAGAGCTCATGGAAATGAGCACAAAGGCAACTATTTGGAAAGAGCCAGGTATGATGGGGAAGGAGTGACCTGCCAGCTCCCCACAACGCCCAGGCTGCCACACAAGTGTCTACCAGCCAAAGCATCCAGCCTGTCTTCCCACCACCTCACTATGCCCATGGGTGACGCAGTCTAGCTGCGCCTTCATACCTTCCTCTCCCAAACCAAGCTGCAGCTTTTGGCTTTTCTCCGCACACTGCATCTCCCAGCACAGCTGCTGATCACCCTCCCACCACAGAGAAATCCAGTCACTCTTTGTTCCCGTGGTGTTGAAACACTCTCAAAACTAGCCAGCTGCAACAAGGCCTTTTACCATCACATACCAAGTTAACGTCAACAAGTAGTTAGCACACCTTGCCCCAGCACAGCCACTAATCCCCCATAAGGTCTCAAAGGTCCATCTACTGTTCATGCTGTTTCTTCATACTCTTCAGGCCAGTCCATCTGCTTTTTGCCTCTGCTGCCTGCTCCTTGTCACTCTTCCTCTAGGGCACCCTCTCTCTACCAGACCTGTCTTCATTAGCTGCTCCCCTTCTATACCCCTTAGAGCTATTTAACTACTTAGCAGGAACCAGCCACAGCTGCACCTTATCCACATCAGCCAACCCACCGCCCCTGAAGCCAGCCCACAGCTGTATATTATCAATGTTAGTTAACCTGCCTTCATTGCTGTACACCATAGGTCACTTTTTCACTAGGACTGCACTGTGTTTTGCCATGTCCGTGTGTTTCCAGTGCCCAGTATCTCTGCTGGCTGTGGTCAGATAAGATCAAATCAGGGCTTTGCAGGCAGGAAACCACCAGCTAGTGCAAGGTTTTACATTGTGCACCACAGTCTTCCTCACTGAGCATTTTCATGTATATTCAGTCCCCTTAAGGAAAACATTTTCCATCCTGCATGGCGTTTGCTTTATCCCTGTTTAACCACACTTTAGAGCTTGGCTGCTACAGAGCATTCTGTCCTGGTCCCATCTCCATGGCAAGACTTCAAGTACCTGAGCAATAGTGTCCCTTCTGAAACAGACCTTGGTGGATATTCGCTAGGGAAACTGCAGCATGAACCTCATGTGTCCAACTTCCTAAATTATCAGAGCCCTTAACCTTTGGTCTCATTTGCAATGATGGTTTGACTGGATTCATTCCCATGCTCGGAGTCAATGAGCAGGTTGAGTCTTGAATGTTAACAACCCATTTGTCAGCTATAAGGGCAAACCTGCCAGGGCTACCTGTGCAAACCCAGTGACATTGCAATGATTTGCATGTTCTAAAAAAACTTAAGAGAAAGGTGATGGTGTCCACCAGTGTAACTCCCATGTTCCCATAAGCTGCCATGTTCAAATCCTTTTAATTTCAATATTAATGATGCACTGGACTGCACTGTGCAGATGCTTGGAAACCTTATAGCTCCTTATCCAGCTGGATTGTGTGCACTACGGGCATGTCATACAACTGTTTTTTACAGTCTTAATTACCCTTAACTAAGAACCCTGGGCCAGGGTCAACTGGTAAGGTGACAGAAGGGTTTACTTATCTGGCAGAGGTAGCTTAACACAGATAGTCACAGGTCTACAGCCAGATGACTTCACCAGTGTGAGCAAAGCCTTGCAATCAGGGTGAGCTCATCCTGCCCTTGTACAGGGGCTTCCACCCTTCTGATAGCTTGGAAAAACAGACAGACATCACCAGGCATTGCAGGGACCACCCAGAAAGATTCAGACTTTTGGACATTGTGCATGCACCATTCACGTTCACCCTTAGGTTTTGGGGGCACGCACTGTGCAAACAAGACCACTGCTTCCTGTCAATCTGGTTCAGGTAGGGAATCACACTGTGGATGAAGACCTGGAAAAACCACAGTGCACCTGCCATTCTCCCTAGAAGCCCATGACAAAGACCTGGACTCACCTTGCCTACCTTCCGCACGCACCACGTCTGAGCTTGCTGTCTTGCTTAGTCCACCCAGTCTACCTTGAACACCTACCAAGGGGCTGGGGTTGCCCATTTCTCTGCACTCGTTGGAAAGCAAAACAGGGCTGCTGGCTCGGCACCTCATTTCATTGGACGTGACCCATCCCAAACCTTCCCTTGATTTCCATCTCACTGCACATCTAAAAGGCAGAGGGGATTCTGGTCCTCTTCCCCACCGTCGTGAGAGCAGGTTAGATGGTTGGCTGGTTTCCAGCAGTGCCACTGCCCAGGCAGTGTCAGACTGTTAAAGCAAAGTGCACCTACTGAAGGCAACGAACTGAAAATCACAGCACAAATGAGAACAGATCTAAACCAGACCTTGTGCTAATTCCTGAATGGTACTGCCTTTTCCTCGAAAGATGGATGGGAAAAGTCTATTTGACCCAGCCTATTTGATTTTTAATTTATGCACCAAATGGGAAAATTAAGATTTCAGCTGGGTTGTGTTTTTTTTAGTAACAGCTTCTTTAGTTAGTGAAAAGGGTAATTCCAGAAATGCCTGCCATTCTCCTGGAAGGGGTAATAGTCTTCTTGATGCCACGTGTCTTATTATAGCACCGTGACATGGGTCTTCTTGTACCCTGGGTTGCTCTGTGTTTGTCACGGGCTAAAGCGCACAGGATAGCTGTTCAGACAAACAGCTCTCTTCCAGGAACCCACTGCACCAGCCAGCCTGTAATAGCCACGGCTGTGATGTTTTTGACCCAGCACAGGCTCATTTATTTGTCCTGTTACCTCCCAGCACAACAATCCCATCTGCCCTGCTGCTGCTTCCCATCCTCCAGCTCCATGCCACTTCCTCCTCCAAAAGAAGCCTCTGCACTAACACATGCAATGCCTTGCTCTCCTTAAAAATCACCTCCCAGCCAGAAGAAAAACTCCCGTTTGCCTGAGAATGGCTGTCTTCAGAGTATAACCGGGGGGTGGGGTGGGCAGGGAAAGGGCTGTTTCCTCCTTTTTCCTCTCTTTTCCTTACTGCTCTTATTATTCCCCCTGCCATCTGCCTCCATGCTGCCATAAGAAAAAGAGCAAAAAAGTCTCCTCATCTTCTCACTTAAGGAAAGCCTGGATTAATTTGGAAAAGCCAGGCTGATAGCTATGTGGGCATACAGGTGTATGTGGTATATTTTCCTTTTAGGAGCCATTTTTATTTAAAAAACCTATAGTGTGGCTGTGCTTGGGGATGAGTGGGTGCATGAGGTAGATCCTGTGGGTATCAGTTTGGGACCACTTCTCTTTATAGTATATATGATATATATATACAAATGTGTATATATAGAATATCACAATTATAACAGATACTGGGTTATTAGGCAGGAGAAGAGGCTGCGAATGAAATATATATGAAGATACATTTGCCCCGATGGATTTTTTTGCTGCTATACTGCCAACTTCTCTTTAAATGGATCTGTAAGGTTTATTCAAGGCAAGCCCAGGACATTTTCTTCCCCAAATCCAAGGCAGTAACCAGAGCAGATGGGCTGGTGGCTGAGGTAGTTTTCAGACCGGTTTAGTACCGGGCAACTTAACATCAAAAATTCCTGATTTCATCCAGCTGTGCATGGTGGTTCCCGATTTCAGCATTTAAAGTGCCGAGCAGTGACTGACAAGTCTGAAGGTGGCATGTCACTATCATCATCCCTTCTCCAACATCAGTTTGAAGCCAGCATGGGGTGATCCTGGTAAAACTCCAACAAAGAATTCAACAGTTAGTGGACATACAGCTATTTGCAGTTTGGCATGGGGGAATTTGTAGAAGTGCAAGGACCTAAATAAAGGGAAATTCTAGAGATATTCAGAATCAGCACCATTTTTTACCCATGGGCATTGTAAAGGAACAAGGGACATTTTGTGAAAGATAACTGAAATTTAGTAAGGAAATACTATTCTTAGGACAGAATCCAGCATTTCTTCCATAACTGGCCACTCAGCCCTGGAGAAGCATCCTTGTGTGCTCGCCCAAAGGGCTTCCACCTTCACAGTCTTGCTGTTCAGCACTTCAGGAGCAGAAGTGACGCTGCAGCAAGGGGCGTTAACATTAACACTTTTCTACCCCCTTCTCTGGCAATGCGCTTTTTCATCATTATGAATTTCTTTGGTCAGGCTGTTTCCAGCCTTAGCAAAATGAAGCTGGAGCCAAGGAAGCGTCTTCGCTGCTCAATGGCTCAGCAGTGTGGCCTTGCTAGGGATGCTTTCCCACCCTGCTGCTTACTGATGCTACATCAATAGTAAGCACAGGAGCTCACAGCAAAGGGCTCTCATGCAGCGTGTTTGTGCACCTGATGTGCCCTGCACTGAACTGAGAAACCTAGTACTTGCTTTCCTTTGCTCTGCCCTTCCTGCAGGCAGGGTGCTCCCAAAAAACATTCCCCATTCAGTAGCCACCTCCAAAATCCTGCCTCCGGTTCTCTTTTGCTGCAAAAGCTACAAGAAACATCATCCTAATTTTGCAGCTGAGATGAAACAGGCCTCTCCAACCAGAACTACTTCATACATCCTCCACTGAACCAGCTGCACGCTCCTGCTGTCCCCCCTGGCTCAGCCTGGAGATGCCTTGGGGGGGGAAATATCACCTTTTTGATCAGCACATGAAAGAAGGAGGAAAGTCAGGGACCGAGGGCTTTTCCTATAAGGCAGGTAAATACAGATTTATTTATATTTAATTACATATATATAATTAAAATAATAAATAAAAAATTAAAATGAAATAATAAATATATTAACATTGCACATAAAAATAAAAAGGGATATTTTATTTTTTCAACTTTACATAGATAAATTGAAAGCATGGGCAAACAGCTATGGCGCCAGCATCACCCCACCCATGCCTTGGCACCAAAACACAAGGAGCCAGGCACCAGCATTAGTGGGGGGGACAGCAGGGCCGGCTGGGCACTCAGGGCACAGCTCCATCACAGGATTGGAGTGGGATGGATCCTAAGCAGGGGGTTTGAATGCAGCACAGAGTTTGCTTCACATTGTTTCAGATTGCTTAGTAGATGGTAGGAGGGCCTAAGGACCATCTTTTTATGCAAAAGCCCTGGTTTGCATGGAGAGCTGCCCTAGGCGGTACAGAGATAAAAGTGAGTTGCTTCCCAAAAGCCCTGCTCCCTGCACCTTCCCCACGCCCCACCAGCCTCCAGCTAATGTTAAAAGAGCCACAGTGCTACGCTTTGAATCACTTCTGCCTGTAAAACTGTGGTCAGCGTCTCAGATGGTGTAAGTCTGGAGCTGTGCTGATTTCTATCAGCAGAGAACAGGACTTTTTGTGTGGGTTTGTTTTTTGGGGTTTTTTTGAATGAGATATGTGCTAAGAAGTACATTTGTTTCCACTTCTGTATCTGATACGAAAGGGCAGCTATCCTTGTTTGGGGAGAAAGTCTCAAGGCCTGCCGGCAGCTTGCTCCCAGTGCATAAAATAACAATTTATTCTTCTAACCACAAGGAAACATTGGGTTTTCCTCTTTCTCAGCACAACAGAAAATGTGAATTAATGAGTTGTTCCCTACTTTCTCAACTGAGAAGGTAAAAAGCTATCTTTTGCCTTTATCCTAAGTGCCCAGCCCTCACAGTAGCGTCAATAAAACGACAAAACCCCATGACCTGCTCCCCAGCAGTGGCAGGGCTGCCAGCATTGCCCATGCACTCAAGACATGCTGCAGGCAAAAAGGCTTTCTGCTGCTGCCATGTACCTAGAGGTCTGGAGCCAGCATGCCTAACAGACCCAGGAAAGTGTGGTGAGGGTTTGCTGAACAGAGAATAATATTTCTTTCTAGCTTCCATCAAGTTTTCCAGATGTTTTAGAAGGTATCTAAGGAATTATGATGCTTTCGTAGCTCAAGGACTGTAACTGAGGCAGACTCCAGCATGATGGGAGCAGAAATAGCTGTTACATTAGAAACTACATAACCAAAAGCCTTTATTAAAAAAGTTATTGGATTCTGAGTATCTAAAACCTGTGACTGCTTTAGTGATTTAGTCCTTATTCAGAGAGAAAAGCAGTACAGCTTGTGCAATGGTACATCATTAGGTTTATATTAATTTATACCACAAAGACATTAAAAACACACCTATCTGAAAGCTTTCATGCTGCTATAAAAGCTGAGAGCAAGTTTGTCAAAAAAACCTGAAATCTCCATTTCCGCAGCCTGCTGACGGGACCTTTCTGCCGCGAGTGTCGTGCTGTGATTTCTCCCCACAGCGAGGGTGCACTGCCAGAGCAGGGCTGTGCAGGTCAAGTCCCCCCATCCCGCACCACCTTGCTTGGGACTGTGAGCTCTGGACACACAAGGAAAACACAGGATAGGTTGTCCCCATGCAATGCCCAAGCTGGAGACCCTAGACTAAAGGGGTCATGGAGGTGGGAAAGAGGGAGACGGAGGGAGAATTGCCCTAGCAGGGTGTCTAGGGCTACTGCTCGCTTGCAGGGCTTGGGCAGAAGCGAGAGGAGGCTGGGGCAGGAGCTATCCTCTGCGTCAGGCCAGTGCAAACTCGTCTTTTGATACCGAGATTTGAATTTCTGGAAAAAACTCAGTAAGACCCTATAAACCACTGCATTCAAAGCTAGGCCCTTCGTCCAGGTCCTGGGCACCTTCTGCTGCCCCAAACCTGGTTTTCTACCAAAACACTCCATTGTCGTCCCCCTTGGTGTCTTGGACTGGCAGAGCCCTTAAAAGCCAGCAAGGATGCGGTTTTGTAAAGGTGCTTCAAGGAGTTCCGCACATGACTGGTGCTCAGGACATGTCTGGATCCAGCCCCACATTCCGCACAGCTTGCTGGTGCAAAGCTTCACTAAATAAAGGAGGCCTTTCAGGTTCAGGCAGGCTTCTGTGCCGCAGCCCACCACAAAGACCCGTAAGCAGGCCTGTGGGTGCCTTTCTTCTTCAGCATTCTGGCTGTAATGGCTTTTCACAAGGAATATTGGCTTTTGTCCTCCTTAGATGAATTGGCAGACCCTAATGAGCTATGAATGCAATTTAATAAAACTCACATTTGGAGGACGGAAATGGTTTTGTGGAAGGAAATGAATGAAGGTGGGAAGGGGTTGGGGGGGAGGGAAGATTGGTGCACAGACTTAGACAAATGAAAAGCCAAAGACAAAATTGTAAGGACTTGCAGAGTCTTCAGGCTTAGAAACAGCCAGAAGGGAGTATCTGCTTCCCCCAGCTTGTTTTTTGGGAATCAGACGTATCTATACGAAGCTGTTGGTTCACAAACATGCTCCAGGAGCTGGGACAGGAACGGTAGAGGTGAAAAGCTGGTCTGATACACCCGAGTCCTTCACAAACAGGCTTGATGCTGAAGAAGAAGCCACAGAGAAGCAGACTGTGCCAAGAGTGTGGCTTTACCCCAGAATAATGCAGTTTGCCTTCCTCTGATGTGAGCAGCCACGCTGCAACACCCAGAATTGAGGGGCTCAGCCCACACCTGACTTTAGGAACAACACTTAGGCAAGATGTCCAAAATGCTGGAGTCAACCCACTGTGGAGCAAGCTCGGACCAGACTCTGATGTTCTCCCTTAAAACCACTCTGCACCCTGGGCCAGTTCAAGCTGGGAGCTCTGGCACCTACTATTGAAAGCTGCAGAAAGAGGTCCAAACCACATCCCCTTAGTATATTTTCTTTGGCAGCCTCTTCCAGTGCAGGACAGACTGATGGGATGTAGCTAATTACTGAGCTGGCCTTCATTACTGTAACCCAAGCATAAGGTTTTCTGGCTCCTTCTGCTTCCTCTCTCACCGCTGTCCAGAGCAGAATTTGGCTCCACACACACCTAATTCGCCTGATCCAACACAGATGATGTTCTGAGAGCCAAATGCATCCTGCAGTCTCATCTTATCTATTTAGACTGAAAATATACTTTACTTGCTTTTCTTGGGTTTTGAGGGGGCAGGTTTGGCTTATACATACAAGAAAATAACCTACACTCTTAAAAATACGTTTCATGGACCAGTCTTTTGGGGGGCTTCAACATTCTGGGTTTTGACTGCTGTATCAGGAACCACCTCTGTAGCAGGTTTTCCCTCAGCCTCAAGACAGGCCAGATCCGGGAGCCTTTAGCCTGGATGATGCCGTCTCATGGACAGCCCCTTCAGCTGTTGGAAATGAATCGGATTATTGCAACTTTCATTAACACCACATAGCACAGAACAGTGTAAATCTGCTCCCTTCAGCTTGTTGACCCTTGAGGCTGCATCTTGGAGGAGGTGTAAGGTTTCTGCGGAGGTTTTTGGTGGTCCAGGGCAGGGGGGCTGCAATCTCTGTTTCCTGGGATCCTTCTATTTAAGAAACATGCTCTTGCATAACTGTGCACGAAACTAAACACGCATTCATAAAGCATCTCCATCCACATATCCAAAGCACAGCTAAAACACTCAAGCTGGAACAGTCACCTTACGCTACCCTAAAGATATATAATTACAAGCACATCGGCAATAACACATATTTTATGCTTTCTTTTTAATTTTTTTAGGTCAAAGTACCAGACCTGGAATAATACAGTTTGTGTTCAACTTGCCAGGAGTCTCACTGTTGGAAAGGTTCAGCTTAATAGCTACAAATTCATCACTCTAAAGAGCGTGGTGGTGTTGTCTGCAACAGGATAGAGTTCAATGGAAATCCTAAGCAAGGCTAGCCTATGCCCAAATATTGGTTGCATCAAGGTAACCATCTCTCTCCTGTTTCACCCTCTATTTTTACCCCTATATTCCATGGCAGTAATTTTCTGCCCCTTATTTTCTATTCCTCCGGTACAGCCCCTCCAAAGCATAATAAACAATTTAATTTCTAATAGAAATTACTATATATATATATAATAAAAACTAATAGAATTTACTGAACTCTGACATCAGACAAAATTCAGTGTTAAGTCACTGGGAATCATTGTCTTAATTTTCTCAAAAATCATATTTACTTTTGCCAAAAGATGCTCTTAGTTAAATATTTACCAATAAATGAAATATTTTTTGAAATATGCCTGAATGATATTCTAAGAAAAATCATTAAACAGGAAGAAAAATAATATAGGCTGAAGCTAAGTTTTATAAATTGTACTTTAGAGTGGGAAAACAACTTTCTAACGTTATCAGTTATGTTATTATGTCATGTTAATAGTATTTTGTGTTTCTTATTTAAAAATGTCGTTCACTTCATTGATGACAAAACATATCTAAACTGGAAGCATTGCCTTTAATTAGGAGAACTGCATCGTAGATCTATGAATGGAAATATTTGTAGGAAGTATGTAGCCAGGATTATCTTGTTTAACAGGGTGTTGGAGGCTCACGGACAATGTTGAGAAGTATTATGGGCTACAGCTCAGCCTCTGTGTGCACAGGACTGTGGGCAGCACGATGGATGAGACTTCAGCAGGAGCCAGAGATGGAAGAAAGATGTGAACAGATGTTGAGGTGCAAAACACACCCCTTGTTTTAGCCTGGTTTCCTTAAGGTGCAGGGCTTTTGTGATTGCTCTCTCTCCATCCGTCCCCACAAGTGGTCCAGTGGCCAATTTCTACCAACTTTGACAGCTAAAAATGAAATCTATGAAATTGCTGCAAGTTTTGTGAAAAACAATGGTTGGGTAGAGGAAAAGGAGAGACTGAAGTTAGTGCCTGCCTTAATAAGCAACAGTGCAAGAGCAACAGTTACCTGTTGTTTGTCCTCTTGGCTGACCAGATAGCCCACGAACCGATGAGCCCCAGGCACAGCTCAAAATTAGCCCCAGGAGGTTGTGTCTTGCCTTGCCCATGGCCGAGAAATACATGAGAGAAGTCCAAGGATGAAGAGAGCACATGGGAGGAACACGAGCTTAATGGAAGGGAGCCTGTGTAAACACAGGGGATGTGAAGCCCTTGGAAACCATACTCTGGTTTCCTACTGTTTGCAGAACAATTTACAGCATTTATTTGTTTTAACCTCTGCTTCAGCACCTTCTGGTCCTTTTTCCACAGGGGATGCTCAGTCCTGCAGTTCTGTCCCATGATGATGCTCTCCCTGCACAGCTTGGGGTGCTGTGGGTGCAAGGCGTGTGCTGGAAGTCCTGACTCCCATAACGGGTTATAACAGGAGAGAAGGGTAAGCTACAAAGGAATATCACACTAGGGAAGACCTCCTCCACCTTGAGTACAACTGTGGTTTTCAGCCCACCACCACGGAGTTCCTGGAGGTCACGGAAACACACCCCAGTACCTCTAAGAGGCGATGAAGGCAAGCAGCACAGATTTCCTATCTGAGCTTCTGCACTTCTGCTAGAGAAGCTTCTGGGAGCTGAGAAAGGCTGAGAGCCACTGTTCTCCCTCTCTGGGACTGGAAACCTGAATCTCAACAGAGCACACTCATCTTGCCAACATGCCTCTTCCCCTTTGCTGCTCTCCTTCCTGCCTCCAGGTGGAAGGGTGCAGACCACCTGGGGAGGCTCCTGCAGCAACAGCTGAAGGATGTCCCTACAGTAGGCACAGAGCACAAGAGAGAACCTCCTGCCCAGGGAGGACTTTTTGCAGTCCTAAGTCCTTGCTGAAGAAGCCTCAGAAGAAAATCCCCCACCGGCAGCAGCACACAACGCTGTTCTCAGGCTTCAGAGGTTCCCAGTACCTGGTTAATGCCACTCCAAGCAGAAACCTGTTTCTCTAGCTATAAATGTCAACCGCAAGACTGATGGTTACACATGGCAGTTGCAGGTGTCTGGAACGACTCCAGTTAATTTATTTCAGGGCTGGGTCCTGTTTTTTCCCCGACATTAATTTTAAAGAGGGTTTTGCAACCATGAAGTCAATACAGCCCTGATGTCCTGACACATGAAAGCTGTAGGCTGAATAACTTATTAGCACCTTCAGTAATGGAAAAACACTTCAATATTTAGGACTAATGTGGATTTCCTACTGAAAAAGAAAATATCTGTAAACAGCATCTGCAGCCATGTGTTCAAGGTAATAATTAAGGAGAATTACCATTGCTATATGTATTAAAACAACATAATTGAAGTTACAAAATTATATGTCCATATTAAAAAGAAGCAGATAATTTTTTGCTTAGGAAATTAACATCAAGTGGAGCAACTGTTTCCATACCTAGAAGAATCTCAGGCTGAGTAGGAAAAATGAGAACCAAACACCCAAATATTCCATACCAGTTTCTGTGCTCCACCCTGAAAGCCCAGCCCAGAGCAGCCTCCATCCCTGGGCAGTTCTCCGCTTTCTCCCTTGAATGCACATGGCGGAGGCTGTGTGCAGCGGGGGTCTCAGATGTTCATGGGTTTATGGAGAAGGTCTTTCTTCCTAAAGCACAGGGAAACACGCTGAGTAGGATCTAGGGAGTGAGAAGTAAAGGTGGTTCTTTTACTGATTGCCAAAGTATTTAAAATGTCCAGTATTTTATTTAGAAATCCATACTGCTTCCCTAATGGCTAATCCCATAAATAAATCGTAGGTGTTCTGAGACGGAAGGAGTCATCATCAATCACTGCTTAGAGGCTGCGGGCCTGACTGGTGAAAAAGCAGCAATTAGCACTCATTAGCACTTATTTTCAAGTCTTTTTTTGTGGGAAAGGGTCATCAAAAGCAAGTCAAACATGTCCAGATTAACCAAAGTTCCTCAATAGTCTAACATTTCTGACTCAAACTCATTTGAAATTTATCTGCTAGTGAGCAGAATGTAGGCAAGGCTTGTGCAGATTTAGGTTTTGGGGTTTGTTTCTACAGTGTTTCTGATAAAAGAAATTCACACTGAAGGTCTTCCTGCCCTCAGGGTATTCACGATATTTTTCTCATGGATTCGTTAGGGACTGTAGGGAAACCACTGTTGCAGCCTTTCCTTCAGGAGAGGGCTTTCAGAGCATCTCACTCTTGCCCATCTCTCCACCTGGCTGCATATTTTCATAATATTTAATATTTTTAAGAAAGCTCTTGATCGAAACAAGTTAAAAATGGAGAGGAATTGAGCAATGAATCCATCACATGTGATTTTATAGAATTAAAAATTACCAGCAAATAAAATGTATCTTTTTGTTGTTGTTGTTCCTTACTAAGGGTATTTACACTCTAAAGAACACCAAATCCCACAAGGTAAACCCTTTGAGACAGAGGACTTCCAACACAACGCTCCCTTCCCTTTTATGTGCCTGATCCCATTCTACATCTCCTTTGCAAAAGATCTGCTATCCCTTTCCCAGATGTCTGCAAGTACACCACCAGATGAGTTTTTTCTTCCCCTTGCTGCGAGATTAGAGAGAAAAACCTTTCTCTAGGCAATCACGATCTACCATCAAGCCCACCAGGTCTTTTTACAGCTCAGTGATGCCAATCAAATGGTTTCTATGAGAGGATAAGTGCTATTCCCACACTCTGGCTGACTTTACTACTTGGGGTGGATCATCACCTCCTGGAAAAGGGAGAAAACCCAAATCCAAACCCAGTGCCGGAGCTGAATTCCCTCTCCTCTTCATCCCCATGCACTGAGAAGGGCTGGACCACCACATCCCCAAAAGAGATGGTGACAGTCATGTGCACATAGGAAAACACTGAGGGCTTCCATCTGAAGTCAGCAAAATTAAGCATGGATACAACCTTGAAAGGGTACCTGGCACTCATAGGTGAGATTTGACATTTTAGGGGCAGTTGTCTCACTAGATAAAGCAGAAATTTTCACCACATCTTGAAGTAGGGAGGGGAAGGGTCTCAAGACCAAGCATAAGCAATATTATTCCTGCAGGTTCCCCAGACTCCCCTTGTAGGTTGCCTTAGGGCTGGGATTAGAACATTTTCTCCTCTAAAGTCTCTCTCTGCTCATCTTAGTTTATGTATTAGCTGATTTCTTTTAGAAACAACATGGAGCACAGCACCTTTTCCCATAGTGAAGGATTCAGAGTTTGCCGTTTCTAATGAATCGTGCTTTCTTGTAGTAACAATGAACTGTCCCATGAACTATTCACTTAAAGGCAGTTCTTTGTGCTAACCTCTGAGGCTGAGCTTGAGTAGCCAGGAGGGAGCAGCTGAACATGCCTTCCACTCCAGCTTCTGAGACACTTGAGCCAGGCTAGGCTTGGCCAACCAACCAACCCTCCTGGCTTTGGCAGGGCACTGCCAAGCCCATAGTGTGAACGTACCTGCCACTGCCGGCAGCACAGCTGCAGGATAAGACTCCCGGGCTGAGACCAGCGTGCACATGATACCACTGCAGATCAAGGAGAAAACTCCACTTTTATTGAATGCAGGGACAGCTATAAAGCAGCAGCTCCAGGGAATCCAGGGCAACCACAGTGTCTTTGTGCTGCAAAAGCACTGGGCAGGCACTTAACCAGAATGTTACAGAGAAGCCCTGGCAAAGGGCTGTACTAAATGTGGCCAAGGAAGGTGAAAAACCCACAGGGAAGAAGAGTCCTTCCTGACCCTAGACCCAGGGGACAAAGTGGCATCTTTGTGCTGCAACAGCAGCAGGCAGGCAGCTAGCCAAAATGGCCTGGCGAGGGGCTGTGCTCAATGCAGCCAAGAAAACCAACAGAAACCACCTGGTGACCAGTGCTGGTCTGCCCTGGGGAAAAAAAATTCCTCCCTGTTCCCACAGCTGGTGATCGGCTGTCCCCAGAGCATGTGAGCAAGACCTGCCTCCCGGCCCCACAGGGTGTCCCCTACTAGGGATGCCACCACTGCCTGATCCCTTTGCTCCCACAACCCAGAGCCATCTCAGGGGCTTCAGAGAGTAGCAAAAAGCCCCCGGACAGACCAGCCAAGTTGCACAAGCCTGTGGGGTAGGATGGATCCACCCGAGAGCACCGAGGGAGCTGGTGGAGGAGCTTTCCCAGCCGCTCTCCATCCCCTACCAGCAGCCCTGGCTCAGGGGGGGCTGCAGCAGCCGGGGGTCAGCCAGCGTGGGCCCGGCCACGAGAGGGGCAGGAGGAGGGTCTGGGGAGCTGCAGGTGCCGGCCTGGCCTCGGTGCCGGGGCAGCCACGGGGCAGATCGCCCTGAGCGCCACCAGCCAGCAATGCAACCATCACCATGCCCAGGCAGGATCACAGAATCAAATTGGAAAAGACCTTTGAGGTCATCAACTCCAACCGTTACCCCAGCACTGCCAAGCCCACAGCTAAACCATGTCCCTGTGCACTGCATCTACACATCTCTTAAATCCCTCCAAGGGATGGCGACTGCACCCCCTCCCCGGGCAGCCTGTGCCAGGGCTCGGCCACCCTTTCCATGAAGGAATTTCCCCTCACACCCACCTAAACCTCCCCCGGCACAATGTGAGGCCGGTTCCCCGTGTCCTGGCGCTTGTTCCCTGGGAGCAAGCATGGAAGAGAAAGGAGGGAGGAGTATGAGATGTGCAGCAGGCCTTTGCCCACTTGTACCATGCAAATACCTAAGCAGACCTGGATGGGAAGAAAAGTGGGATTGCAGAGCACCAGGTGCTGGAGGCAGCTCTTAAGAGTGCATTCCTGACTACAAACCCAGGATACTGGTAGCATCTCGCCACAAGAGCAGGAAGCAACAACTTGGAAAAGCCAGCCTGAGACAGCAGGCCAGCCCCTTTGCCACCTTCTACCTTCCACTGGACTTCAAAGATGGTATGACAGGCCAAGTTTTTCCTTCTGGGACGAGAACCTACCATCCACTGAAGTTAGAAAAACTTGTTTCTTGACTGCAGTAGTTTTCTCTAAGCTTTTTGAGTTCCCAGCTGTCTACCACCTCCAGGGTGCCCCTTGAAGAAGTCTGTCTGCAACTGGAGCATCTCTCCTGTGACAAAAGGCAGAGAGCTGGGACTGCTTCACCTAGAGAAGAGAAGGCTCGGGGGGATGGATCTCATCAACATTAACTATGGCAAATTGAATACGAGTCAACAGCGAGCCCTGACAGCCAAAAGGGCCAACCATATCCTGGGGTGCATCAAGCACAGCATAGCTAATCCGTCAAGGGAGGTGACTGTCCCACTCTACACATGGCCCCACTTGGAGCACTGTGTGCAGTTTTGGGTGCCTCAAGAGAAGGACATTAAACTGTTAGAGTGTATGTAGAGAAGGGCAACCAAGACGGTGAAAGGTCTTGAGGGCAAGACTTACGAAGAACATCTGAGGTCACCTGGCTTGTTCAGCTTGCAGAAGAGAAGGCTGAGGGGTGACCTCATTGCAGTCTGCAACCTCTCAAGGATAGCAGTAGAGTGGAGATGCTGATCTCCTCTCTGGTGACCAGGACACAAAGAAATGGAATGAAGCTGCATCAGCTGTTCACACTGGACAGCAGGAAAAGGTTCTTCACTGAGAGGGCGGTCAGTGACTGGAACAGGCTCCCCAGGGAAGTGGTCAAGGCACCAAGCCTGTCAGAGTTCAAGGAGCACCTGGATAACACTTAGTTACATGGGTTAGTTTTAGGTAGTCCTGTAGAGAGCAGGGAGTTGGACTTGATGATGTTCATGGGTCCCTTCCAACTTGAGGTATTCCATGATTCTGTGATTCAGTTTCTGGCCGCTCTCCAATAACTGACTTATTTCTTGCAATATTGTGCCTAAAACGACACACCACAGTACACCATCCCCACATCAAAAAAATCATCTCATTTCTTCCATCCCTCTCTCCTACTAGCCCAGAATGACACCTGCCTTTTTCCTCCCCCAACAGCTTATTATCGCCTTGCATTTAACGATCTCTAACTTATCCACTCCCACTGTACTGCTGCTCGGCCTGTTCTTTCCCCATTTTGTACTTTAATGTCTGATTTCTCCTTGTAACTACAGCACTTTGCACTCACCTTTATCAAATGTCTTCTCGTTATTTCAGGCCATTTTCCGTGTGTATTATGGCCATTTCAAATTCTGATACAACCCTCAGAAGTGCCTGCGTGTATTCTCAATCAGTGACAACTGCAGATTTTTGTAAGAGTTACTCATTTCAGTGCTCCAGTCTTTAATGAAGTTAGGGAAAAACACAGGCCCTCCAATAAAACCTGTAGTAGTCTCACTCAAAACACCGTCTCTGGGTACATATCAATAGCTTTTCCAAGTGCAATTTTTCTGCGACATTGTGATAATTTAGTTTGTTTCCTTCTTTTGCTTGTAAAAAGGATGTAGCGAGGCAAAGAAAACATAAATGCATGTTTTCTCTGAATCATCTATCATTTTTATTCCATCCCCTCATCTTTTCACACTTAATCATGTGCCTTTCCTTCCAGCTTCTGCCGTTTCATTTTGATTGATCCTTACAAGTCCTCACTATGCCATTTCTCCTTCATGTTAGGAGATTGCTGCTGGGCCATTAACAAAGCGCCTCTCCTCAGTTATCCCACCCACCATCTCCCAAGCCTCCACACTTACCAGAACTGCCTTTTGAGGTCCTTATTCTGTTTCTCTCATCTCCCTGCTTTCTCAAGATCACCGAATGCCAACTCCACAGCCACTTTCACCTGAATTACCTCAGACTTTAAGATTTTTAGCTGCTTGTAATAAGCCTGACTGTAACCCAGAGCAGCCAACTCTAGAATAACAACCTGTACCCTTTTGGAATACAACCTCTGTCCTCTGGGGAAAAAAACGAGAATTCATTAACTCTGTCTTCTCAAGTCTTCACATGTTGGGTACCTTCCCAACAAATACTAAAGCAATGAATAGCTCCCATCTCTACCAGACTGTTGGGGGATACTGGTGGATGAAAAATTGGGCATGAGCAGGCAATGCACGCTTGCAGCCCAGAACGTCAACTGAATCCACACATCACTGGCAGCGTGGGCAGCAGGGTGAGGAAGATGATCCTGCCCCTCTGCTCTGCTCTTGTGTGACACACACCCCCCACCCCCACCCCCCCCCAAACAGCGCTGCATCAGCTCTGGGGTCCTCAGTACGGCAGGGACACGGACCTGTTGGGGTGAGCCCAGAGGAGGCCGTGGAGATGCTCAGGGGGCTGGAGCCCCTCTGCTGTGAGGCCAGGCTGGGAGAGCTGGGGTGGTTCAGCCTGGAGCAGAGCCGGCTCCGGGGAGACCTTACTGCAGCCTTTCAGTACTTACAGGAAAGGTGGAGACAGACTTTTTACCAAGGCCTGTAGTGACAGGACAAGGGGCAGCAGTTTTAAACTGAAAGAGGGACATTTTTCATGATGAAGTTGGTGAGACACAGGAACAAGCTGCCCAGAGCAGCTGTGGGTGCCCCATCCCTGGGGATGCTCAAGGCCAGGCTGGACGGGGCTGGGAGCAACCTGGGCTGGTGGGAGGTGTCCCTGCCCGTGGCAGGGGGGGTTGGAACTAGATAGTTTTTAAGGTCCCTTCCAACCCAAACCATTCTGTGATTCTATGACTCCCAAGCTTTGGAAATATGGACACTGTTGATGTTCAGCATCATGCCTCCAGCCCTTCCTGAACCACAGGTATGTACCCAGTATGCTTCCATGAAGAAAGGTCCTGACAAGTCAGCGTTTTTGACTGACCCGCTATCCAACCTCTCCCTGCAACCTGACAAAATACATTGTTGGAAGAAGCCTGGTCAGCTATTAAGAGGACCTTAGAGTAGTCAAAACACTCCTAGTAGCTAGGGAGTAATTTGCCACAATAGTTTGCACACAGAGGTACAGCAGGTCGCATGTCCCCTCCCCCAACCAAAAGAATACCCCCACACACACTCCTATTGCAGTGCCCATGTCTCTATTACTATAAAAATCTGCAATCGCACATTGCTGCTTAAGGACTCTGTATCTTTAAGAAAGCTTCAGGTCTGCACGAAATACCCCAATTATGGCAGCAAATCTTATTCTAATTCTATATAATTTCAGGATGGCCACAAGTCAGAAACTTTCTCTTCACCAAGGTCATCAAATTCAAACTGAAATAAAGACACTGTTAATGTAAGATCCAGGCAAATTTCTGTTAACACAGATTTATTAAGCCTCTAAATATCAGCATTACCAAGTATTCATCATGAATCAAAAGCACTACGGTCTGTTTCTTTATTACAATTCAAGGCCCATATTCTCTTAGCCAAAAACACGTATTTTAGTTCAATATAATTTCTTGAAGTGATAGACTTGCTATCCAAACACAACCTGAATTGTATACTCTTGGCCTTTACAAGGTTGAAATTATTTACCAGCTGCCAAGCTGATCTGCCTATTTATACTCCCTGACAGATATCCTGTGTTCTTCTCCAGCTATTTGATACTTCAGTTTGGGACAATGTGTGAAAGCTAAACTCACTCAGTCATGCACAAAGGTACCAGAAGCATTTTTACACAGGTTTGTACCACGCCATTAGCTATCTCCATGCTGCTACTGATCTGCTTTGGAACCCTTTCATCTGACAACGCTCTCCTGAAAGCCTGAAACCATGACAGTTTAGTTTAATGATTTATGTTGCTTAAATGGGCGTCTGAACTCCATCTCACTGGGAATGTTTTTCTGGCCAGCACCGCATCCTGGACATCAGCAACAGGTGAGTGCTTAAGAATGAGATACATGAAATTCCTATCTAAAAACATCAGACACAGTTATAGGGATTTTTACAAGCCATACACTGTGACCAGAATCCAACAAGTGGTATTCATTTTACTGAGACTCAGAGCTGGCTATTACTTTCCTGCTTACAGGGTTTTATTTGGATATTATAGAGCACTACTCAGAAACATCTCTAAGAGGGAAGGAAAAGTGCACAGAGAGAGGGTTTTTTAATTCAGATCAGTATTACCTATGCTGCTGCTTACTCTAATCGTAACATTCACCTAAATATTAGATTGGTGGGTGAGGAAAGATGTGGACATCACTGGAGAAAGAAGAGTCAAATGAGTACAAACAGAATGGACAGTCTTCAGCCCTGAAGTACGGAAGCCTTATTCCAGATCCTGAACTAAGCCAGTACATGTTAACAACTACTAATTATGGGGTTACCGGAATCCTGATCCCCACCATCCATCAGGGAGATTAAGCATTGCAAACGCTGGCTGTGAAACAATGAAGACTTTTCTTTGGCACGCCTGGTAGAGCTGCAGTCCAAGAACTGCACCTCACTACACTTGAGCCATTAAATATAGCCAGGCTTCTGAGGAGTTTAGCAAGTATATGATCTGTATAAAATGACTGCATGCTACCTCCCTCTAACACTTCCCACATTTGTCATCTAGGTGAGATTACAAATATCTTTATACAATGTTTTAAGGATGTAACCAAGAATATGTAGTATATAGTTGGCTCTTATGCAGCAAATGGTGATCATATCACTGAATCACACGAACAAAGACCTGAACAATTGGAATTTTGCATTTTCAAATTTCTGTATGATAGCTAGAGGCAGAAACTGATTTTACCATGACCTGAAACAAAATTAAAACAGCGTCATCTACTATTCAGTTTAAAACTGATCTTACGTATCAACACTAGCTTCCTCACCTCCCCAAGAGGAATATGTTTGTTACTTATCCTCCCAGATCGTATGGGCTGAAAATTCTTTCAGAAGAGGAATCTTTAATCTAGCAGACAAAATTCAGTAAGTCAGAGAAAGAAGCAAGATAAAGTATGTATTTAAATTGTAAGAATATGGTATTTTGGGGAATATGATTACATAGAACACATTTTTATAGTGGGGACTTTCTGTATTGGGAGCTGAACATGGGACTAGTATTTTTGCTCTGCTACCTTTTATTGTTTTTCATGATGACTAAGCCCAGAGAAAGTGGCATAAGTTCCCGTAACTCTGCAATAAAGTTAGTCAGTGTTTGATAGCTTGGGTGAGCAGTCTATTAATTCAGATTGGTCACCCGTTAGCAAATCATAGGGGAGAAAACCAAACTTTGAATTCACTTACCACTAGCATACAACTATAAAGAACTATATAAACTTTGAGTATATTAAAAAGCTGTTGAAACCGATGAGGGACGGAGGAGTAAGCTGTGCCAGAGCGCACTGGGTAGGAGACAGGAGGAGCACAGCATGTTATTATGGTGGTCCTTTAACTAGATGATCAGCACAGGCTAGCAACAAGCAAAGCTGTTTAGGGAGCCAGGTGCTGGGGCAGTGTCTGATTCCACTGCCATTTGTCCTAGAAACACTCAGCTATAAATGTAGAGCACAGAAAACTGCAGTTCTTGCAAACATAAAGCAGCAAGTCTAAGAGCTCTGCACTGATTATGGCCAGTTCACTCGGTAATGCCATTTTCAGGATAAATAACATCAAGAAACAAAGGACTGTTAAAAGGCTACCGCTCCCCAACCTGCTCGCCTAAAGGGACACTCTGGAGTGCACAGGGTCCCATCAAACTGGTCCCAACACTGTATATGTTCTGGTGAATATCCAGCACAGAAAGTTGTGATAACGGTAAGTTAATTAGCAGAGCCCACAAAAAGGATGCAGGAAACTATCTTACAGCTTTAAACCAAGACTCAGTATTTTTAAAGACAATAATCTGCAGTTCAGAAGCACTTATGAATCTGCTGGAAATTCCAGGGCATCATCCATGTAAAGGAAGTGTGGTTAGATCATCACAATAGTTTAAGTTACAGCTAAAAACATTAAAAGAAAAAGGAAGCTTTGTTGATTTTTTTATATTTTGAAGTTCCTACCTGTTTTAGAGACATTTATACTCAAATAATGCCTCTAGTAAGGGTGAGAAAAACTCATCCAAAGTCCCACAGTATGGCAGGATTAGGTATAGCCCAGCCCTGAGTTAATGATCTTCCAATTTGTATACAAAAAGCTATTGAGAAAGAGATTCCATCACTTCAAGGGTTAGGCAGACCTTGTACTCTCAAGACTCCAGGAGCTTTAATCTGTGATGTTTCATCAATGTATTTGGTAGTACTGGATTCTTAATCTGCATAATCTTTAACTTAAGAGTCAGTATTCATTCAAAACTGAACCTAAATAAAGACAGTAAGTAATAATTTAACATCTAAGCTCAGATTTAACATCTAAGAACAGATTGTAACTGAGCACCATATCAATCTGACAGAAAAGCAAGGCAAAGAAACATGAACAGCTTTATATACACAAAGGATCACATAATTAGTTTGAAACAGGAATCAGTTTCCAGGGCTATAAGCATCCCCAAATGTCCTTTCATTTCAACAGTTGTGCACACCACACTGTCAATACATTACCAATGTGATGCAAACACCTATATTCAAAAGTTAGTTGGCTCTTCGTCTGAAACTGCCCTCTCTCCACCATCCAAATAACAGCAACTGGTAACAAGAGCTTCTGATTCTCCAGATTTAGCCAAGCTTCCTTTTATACAAAAAACCTAAAGTACCACCAAATGAATCTAGAATTTTAAGAGCTGAAAGAGTAATAGTTTTCTTAAAAAGCTCAGAGATGTGGTACAAAAGAAACAAAACTGAGTCCACATATAAAACTACAGGTTGATGTTATGTTTAACTATTTATATTAAAGCCACAGATGATGTCTAGTATGTAATCATGTTAAAAAATAAGTTTCAAGAAAGCTTTTCTATGAAAAATGAAATTTGGTGAAGTTTAACAAATTTCATAGCTTTAGCTACCGTGAAAATATTACTTTACTTGAAATGCATTCAAAATTTCAAATTCCTGAAATTAAAACTTTTCAAACATTAAGTATTCTACTACATCTTAGCTGTTCTCTGAAATGAATCATTAACCCTCATAACAAAGGAAAAAAAATCTCTTCTCCACATTTTTTATCTTTTCTTTTTTTTTATGTATAAAGGAAGGATGAGAAGTGCTCCCAAAAGAAAGCCAATCTACAATTTTAAAAGGTTACTACAGAAAAAAAACATTCCTTTCTTTCCTTGTGACTATATTTTAAGCAAGATTGTGCCTAAATTCAGAGAATGCTTGATGTTGTAACTGCACAAGCATTAAATGTTATCATATTTACCACTGCAGAGTCTGATGGCATACTTCAATGGCATCAATCTTCAATTATGAGATGAGAAAGCAGTTGTTCAGTTGCACTCAGATTGTTGCTTGCTTGCACCAGGGTATAATTGCATTTAGCCCGGAATCCAGTGAGAATGCACCCTAATATTTCATGTTTCCCTGCAAAAGACTTTTCTACACTTTTATACAAGCCAGCAGACACACAGGATGAACAGCTCTTCAGTTCTTTCATGGACTATAAAAAGCAGGGTTTTTTTTTAATCAATAGCTTAATAGTTGTGCTAAATATAGCTTTTCCCACATTTCTTCCTTGTAATTCAGTGTAATGCTTCTTGATACCTCAGTCATCATCTTGCTGATTTCTTTTCTGTCAGCAGAACAGGAGAGTTCATAATGTTAGGACAAAGTTACCTGAAGTAACAACACTAATAAATCACAACAAGTGTTTCCAGATACAATGGTTATTAGACAATGACTGCGTTTCTAATCCATTTTTGAATGGTAACAGGTAGTTTCCAGCAAATGGAACAGAGCAGTATCAGCCCTCTCCCCCATCCCAAACTACAGGATTTTATTCCCAGTAAAGAACAAGATTTGTCCCACACATTAACCAAAAGAATGTACAAGAACCAGAGAACATGGTGGTGGTGGCAGAAATCAGTGGTCAAGATGAAGGCAACTGCCCTCTCTTCCCTAGCTTATAAAGATACCGTGTTTTCATATCACTGTTCAAAGGAACAAAGAAAAAAATTGTATTGAAAAAGGAACAGGTGTTTATGGTTTTTTTTCTAATATACTTATTTTCTAACTTTCAAAGAAGTTGTTAAAAGCATTAGCTTTGACCACTCAAAATGCATTTCCATTTATACTATGTTTGTATTTACATTTAAATAAGAAAGAAAACACAGCTAGATCCTTCAGTAAACATCCATTGCTTCCCGTAAAGGTAAAATTTATTAACGTAAGTGAAATTAGTATTAAAGATTATTCTTTGTCATTAAAAAAAATAAACAAACTACCAACCAACAAAAAACCCAACACCACATCGTATGATGGTTTCATACATTACTTTTTCTGTAATTATGTAACCTATGTTAATTACAAAAGCACAATTCCAGGCATTTTGATGTTGCCATTTCACAAACATGACAGGTCAGAAGATGGTTTTTTTCACTACTTCTTACCAGTTTAAGAAAGTCAATTAATTTGTGAACATCCTCTCCTGTAGAAAGGTCCACAAAATCTTTTGGCAGTCGGTAACTCAGGTATGGACTAGGCTGGACAGTAACTTTACTGTTCGTACAACGGAAAACTGGATAGTCCTTTGGAAAAGATATTGGATAAGACAAGAACAGAGTACGTGAATAAAACTAGCAATGTTTTCCGTGAGACTGAGTCACTTTGCCAATGATATTATTTGGCATTCATTCAATTAAACCTGCACTTTCTAAATATTGTAGTTTTCTTATTAAAATCTCTGCCCACTTAAGAGCAAAAGTTAAAACGTTACTAACAGTCACATAAAGGCATTTATTCTCTCACTTGAAAGTTTCTAAAATGTAACAATTGTTAATGCATTTAATAGACATACATTTGTAACAGTGCTGTAATAACAGCTTTAAGGAACTTCAGGCAAGAGTATCTACCTATGTGGATGAAGAAAATACATCCCTAATATATTTTTGTTTTTAAAATATATTTTTATATAAAAATAAAAAATATAATAATAAAAAATATAAAATTATATATATTTTAGGGATAGAATCCCTAAAATTCTCTTCACAGGTTCTTTGTTTAAACCCATGTTTGCAAATATAACCTTAGTGAAATTATGACCTAAGCTTTCCAACCAATTTATTTACTGAAGGAAAAAAATATCTCTCTAAAAAAATATCTCTAAACACTCAACTGAAGCAACAGGTTTTGGGTAATTTGTATGATTTTCAGTTCAACACATTGACATACAACGTAACGGCCCACTGTGTGGCAATAAGCAGCTTCATTTTAAAAGACAGAAGTTCGGTAACTTCACACCAGATTCTGTGACTAGATGTAAGCTGACACATGAAGACAGGTCACTACTTTTTATCCAGGCTTACACCACAGAAAACTGCAAAGGGTCTGGCACTAAGAAAAAGAAATCCTCAAAACAAAGTTCAGGTGTCCCATGGACAGCTCAAGAATTGGGCATGTGTTTTAACAAAGGAGACACAGCTTTTACCAGGAAGGTTCATTGAATGGGTCTTCATACAGCAACTGCCACATGGTGAGACTAAGAGAAAACAGCATGAATGATATCCTGCAGAGAGGTGTATTTCCCTTGCAGTGTGTTATGAAAATGGCGACAGAACCAAAGTGAAGCTCAAATTTTAAATTTGGCTCAATAAAGCATACCATTTCAGTTACCTCTAATGCAGTTTAACAGCTAGAAAAAAATAGACAAAAGCCCACGCTATTTGACTTGCCATCTCTCCTCAGACAACTACCAAGTGTTTCCCAAGATAACATGCTACTTTGTATCTTCTATCCAGCTGTCCGAGGGCTCCTTAAGATGTGAGGACTGTCTCAAACAGGCAGTGAGAAGAAAGCTGGAGTACAAATAAATGAAGACTATCCCTCCCTCTCTGTATCGATGGGAAGTTACTTGTTTTCACAGAGGCACTACAACTTGGAAGAGGGACATAAAAGCCCTGCTCTGCAAGGTCAGAGAGTTCAACCAGAGGACAAGACTTCCCTGAGGGTATCTGATATATGGAAGAGAATGAAGTTAAGCTTCTTGCTGCCTCCCCCCAAACATAAGTCTGGAACTCTGGGAAACTGTATGACAGCTACCAAGAACAAAGGAAAACTTCAAGTGATTAAATAGAAAAGTAGCAGATTTTAAGATAAATTGAGAAGAATGCATCCAAACCGCACAAAACCAAGTTTCAGGGCAGGCATCATCTTCACAATGTGGTCAAAGCTGTAATATGAGCTTGTATCATTTGAACTAAAAATTCCCTTGCAGGCATCTAAAACGAGCACCCAGTACTTGTTGAGATTAAGTACTGTCTGCTAAGGTAGATTCTTCTGAGGAAGAGTTTATGTTTCATGAGATAAAGACCTCCATTTACTTCAATGGGATCTGCATCCCAATTTGACTATAACAGACTGATGGAGGGACAAAAGGAAGGCAGGAAGGCATAACGCCTGTTGGATGTTAGCCAGTCCCCCTCATCACAGGGCTGTACCTGTTCTGTTGCTTCCCCTTCACCCTGGTCTCCTTTCAAGTTTTTCCCAGAGGTCAGTTCTTCCCACGTAAACAGCAAGGAGTCTGTTACCTCACCAAATGGGTTAAAATCTATTAACCAAATCTTACCCTGCAACAGAACAACAGAAGAATTAAAACAAGCCACAGAACTGAAACAACCACAACAACAAACCAACCCAGAATACACACACATTACCGTAGTATGCTTGGTCTTTAGACAAGGTGATGTCAAATTTGAAATCATCTGGTTTTAAGCACTTAAAATATTCAAACATCCTTTACAGTAGACAGTTTTAAAATGCAGCAAGCTATGACTTAATATTTTATTTATTTTTATTAAACTGAAGATCGGACAGAACTCAAACTGAATTCAGTTCTATGCAAGGTGCTTTCAGACAAGACCACAGAAGTTCTGGCTAATACCCACGGTCCTCTGAGATCCCTAGACAGCATGAGCAAGGAATAGAAAAAAACAAAACCCAACCCAACCCAACCAAAAACTCCCAAAAAAATCATACATCCAAAACCCCCAAACAAAAATCCCCGCCCCCCAAACAGGGATTTTGCTTTCCATCAAAAGCCACCTCAGCACTGCTGTACATTCAGCAGTCTACAGGAACTGCTGTTCTTGGTCTCAGAAGGGACCCAGCAAATACAGAGCAGGGTCTGCAAAATGCTAAAGGAGATCATGAAAGCTGGAAGGTGCTGCACAGATATAGATAAATAAAGAATAACTTAAAGGCATTTTTAATAGCCATTACTAACAGTCCAGACTAGTTTCTCCTGCCTCATCTTTAATATATTTGTGTTCCAAACAGTACTGGTAGTATGCACAAGAGCATGCCCGTTTTCTAACTGAAAAATGAAAGCAGAAAGACTAACAAGCCATATTAAAGGTAAAAGAGGTGTCTGCAGAGGAGCAAGAAATAAGTTTGTGTTCCTTGAGTCATCTTAAGATACAATCACCAGCACAGGGCTATCTTTTCTTACCCAAGGAAGTGTCATCTATTCTAATAAAACAAAATGTTACAATGAATTATAATGAAATATGACTACACCTGCACTAAGGATTTGCAAAAAAAGTATTACATTTTGAAGAAACCAGATCTATCAAATATGGAAAGAAAAAGGTTGCTGTAGTATAAGCAGGACTGAAGGGTTTTATTGTCTTTGTTAAAGACCAACTGGAACTGGAAACCAAACCTGAAGACTGGGCAGCTACTAAAAACTTACTTACCCTTCTCTTCCTTTCCCTCATTCCTGAGGGATCTCCTTTCTTTAAAAGGCCTTCCCTATCTTGATACAAACAGCAAAGATCTTCAATGATTTACACTACAGCCATCTGGTTTCTAACTCACAAAGATGCTTTTGAAGCCTTCAATCACAGAGTAACATGGAGATTTCCTCTCCCACCCACACTACCCAAGTCACCCCCACAGCTACTAACGCACTGTAGAATAGGAAACCCATGGAAACCCATACAATAGAGAATAGAAACGCTCTGGCTGGTCTGTTACAGTCCACAGCAAGTTACTGAGGGGGGGAAGTCCCAGCACAGAGGAAACCAATGATACTACTTGTAAACTGGAACTGAGCCAGCGGGCGTGTGGTTGCACGCAGGCTTTCACAGGTCTCTCTCTCTCAGGGCAGAGCCACAGGGTACAGCTCTCGCAGAGCAAGTTTTGAGAAGCCAGTGCACCCCAACAGCAGTACTAAAACCAGACACCTACAAAAGAAACAGCAAATTGCAGGGACACAGACCTGAGTGGTTTCTTACTTGTTTCGGAAGGGTGAAGCAGCACAGATCTGCGTGGCTAAGTTGCAACACTTCTGCACTAATATTGACACCACTGGTGCAGAGAGAGAACAGGGCAAGCTCTGCTGTCATTTTCCACCTCTGTTCATCTCAAAAGGCAGTCACAAAGTCTCATTATATAAGCGATGTTTTGCTTTTGCTAATGGGGACATCTTGTTAGCTCCAAGGCAGCAGAAGGAGGAAACTGTAATTTTAGATTTATTCTATCACACTAGAAAAACAAGCTAATGAATCCATTTAATCACACACACAAGCAATGGCTGGCAAAGTTCATTCAGCAGTTCAGAGAATCTCCTTGCATCAGAAATGCTTACACTTCATAAAGGACTTCCCTATGAAAGGCTATCACAGAGACTCCTCCTCACCCCAAAGACATGAAACAGCTTTTTCATAGGAACTCATCATTTCTCTAGGGAAGAATGTATGCTGGAAAAAAACAAAAATTGGTTTTGAGACTACTGGAAGAGACACCTGTTTTTTGTGAGCAGCCAGAGAGCAGTACAACTTCTACAACAACTGTTTCCTTGAGACGGTCTTAAATCTGCACTGAGCTTTGGTCGCTGCAAATTAATGAGAAGTGGCAAAACAAACTAAATATTCCTTTTCAGGGCTCATTAAAGGGAGCGTATATAACTCTGGGTCAGTAACCAAACTATCTTAAGATTAAATGCTCCTTCAAGTCTTACATGCAATGTCACGATTTAAATGCAGTTTCAGATCACTTGTACTAAAGAGCAGTAGTAAAGCTATTTATCTGCCATCTTCTTGTATCAGTAATCTTTGTCATATGACAGCACATAAATGCACGAGCCAGGAAAGAGAGCTGTGCATAACTGAAGAGAAAAAAAAACCAAAACCAACTCATATTACATTGAGATTTTTTTCCTCATCTTGAAACAGGAACCGATAGATTTAGCACATCATGTCAGCTTCACGCTTTGTTTTACTAAAGAATTATGCAACATGCTGTTGAAAGGAAGTACCTATGACAAGGCCTGTTTAAAGGAAGTGAAAAGATAGCTAAAATGTCACTGAACTGCTACATCGCCCTAACTGCAGCTGCACCTTCACGCACAGTGACAATGCTCACAAGGCAGAGAAAGCACTAGTTTGCATGTTAACAAGAGCAGCTGTGAGCTAGCAGTGGGCTGAAGCCACTGGCTGCATCTTTGTCTTACCACAGTGACTTGTCTTGAACACGGTTACAAGCTGTTAACAAAGAGCACCAGCAGAGCCTGTCAGGCTTCTCAGCTGTTGCACTATGACTGTGAATGGCTAGCAGGTAAAAAAAAGAAAAAAAAGAAAAAAAAAAGTGGATCCAAATGAGAACAGGCTACCAGTCCTGCAACATAACTTCTTCAGGACTAGCTCTGCAGATCACCCAGCTTGGAAGACTGTATTGACAGCGTTTCTTCCTTAAAAGATGACTGGTCTGCAAAGTCAGGCACTTGCTTAGATGAGCTCGGTGAAGAGTAACAGGAAAGGTGGACACAGAAAACGTCGTTCTCAGCCAGGCCACCACTGCTTCTTTGCCACCCTCAAACTCAAGGAGCAGAACCTGTGGCAGCCTACTCCATACAGTCTCTCCAGTAACTAAAGCAAGCACAGGGAGGGGGTTGCTTTCATTCACATCTGATTTAAAGTGGACGTTTCTCTCATTCCGTACGTTAGGTTGCCATGCAACCAACCTGATGAGGAGCACGGGCTCTGGAAATTAATCACACTCGGCAACACTCAATATTCTTGTGCTGCCTATAACTCGCATACAAAGGGAGCAATGAATAACACAGTTGCAAACCACAGAAGTACGTGTGAAAGGAGGGGGATCTGACGCACAAAGGGCTATCTGGCAGTTTACAAGACCTGAGGGTAGAAGGCACCGAGAGGTACCTACAAACAGCTATACTTTATCTTGACAGATGAAGAAACACTGCACATTTGAGAACACACAGGCTGAAACCTTTTACTTAAATAATACGTCTCCATGCCTCAGCTGCGAGGCAGACTATGCAATGGTAGAACATGGTTGAATGCTGAAGTGTTGCTCCTCATTTTGCCTGGCAGCATCCTGAAGTCTGATGACCTGAGCCTGGGCAGGTAATTTTCACCACCATTCAGCATGGCTGGTTTTAGCCTGTAGCCTGATTTTTAGATACCTATGTTAAAAGTTGAGCTGAGTAACAGTACAACAGCTGTTTTCCACATGACACATATTCCTGTTTAGCTTCTGTTTTGCAAACTATGGCATGATTTACTATTACACAATTTCAAAATACTTTAGCAACATTCAAAATCAGAATTGGGACTTACTACAAATAGTCCCAACTCAAATAAAAGACTTCCAACGCCATAACTGTAAACAAGTCAAACGGTGAGACTCACAAATCTATATAACAAAAGTATATAGCCACTGTTCTTGCATTTCTGGCTTAGGATTTGGAAAAAATTAAAGCTTCTCATGGCACTGATATGATTCCCAAAAATCAGGTTTTGACATTTAAGGCTACACAACCCATTTTTGGTTGTGGTTGCTTTTAAAACAATACGTGTGTGCCTTTCAAACACAATTCATCTGACCTATTTCTCTCCATTGACACTGGGAGAGGTCAAGGTAACTAAATCTGCTATTGGCACCTGAAGTTCAGATGGGACATTTCTACCCACTCCATCACTATCTGGATGTTCAGGGTTCTGATCTGCCAAGGCAGAACCACAGCCTGGAACAGTTTGAAAAGAAAAAAACCATTAGCTTCCATCTGTCACAAACTGGGCATGCCACATTCATATCCTCTTTTGACAACTATCCCTTCATGTCCTAGACTTCCATATATGAAGTAAAAGTTATCACGACCACAGGACAGGGGACGGGGGAGGGGGGGAAGCCCAGGAATTATTTTCATTTTTTTATATAAGAATCCCCCAGATTTTTAAAGTCAGCAAAATATCACCCCCACCTTATTTTCTGAAATGTCACTGCCATTCTGCTGAATGTTCAGACACATTTCCATCAAAAGTACCTGGAGTAAGCACTGTGCAGAGGGAATCTTAGCAACAGGTAGTCCTTCACCAAAACAATGTAGTAATGTTGCATAATATTATTAAGTACCCAACTTAAAAGAAAATGCCCCAAGCTTGTCAATGTTTAAGAGACATTCAGACAATGCCCTTAACACGCTTTAATTTTTTGGTCAGCCCTGAACTGGTCAGGCAGTTGGACTAGAGGACTGTCCTATGTCCCTTCCAAATGAAACAGTCTATGCTATTATAAATTATTCAGCAAAGACTCTCCATGTCATAATGAAAATTAAATTGCCTCGAATAGATTCACAGAACTGACAGAATTGCAGCTGAAGCCAAAGTTACGTGCTTTAAGACAGACTACTAAATAATTACATGACTGGCACAGACATATTTACACCTCTAATCCTATTATTCTCCTACTGTAGACAGTCTCTAACATAGAAAAAGACCTAGAAAACAGAAAAACATCAAGTGAGTTGGGTGGGTTTTTTTCCTTTTTTTTTTTTTTTCCTGCCAGGACCACGTCTAGGAAGATGAAACTATTATTTGGTCCATCTCTGTATCATTTCAAGAAGAGTTTCCACAGAATAAGCAATTCTATACAACCTATCATCCACTTACCCTGCTGTCTCTGTACACATCAAAAACGACTGAAAAGAAGAAAAAAAATATGTTAATCTTAAAAGACATATAATTTCACACAAGTTGTCTAAATCTGAATAGATACTTGTGTACACAGCACAATCTGCAAAGTCAGTATGTCCAAAGAACTACAAGCCAGAATTAGGTTCATTTCCAAGGGGGAGTTGAAACACTCCAAGAACTACTGTTAATGCACTGAAAGATTGGCTGCTGGGTTTCTCCATGTAACACTAGTTTCTTCTGTTGATTTTTTTCCCCCCATGGAGGACATTTGGTAAACTCTTAGTCCAGAGAGAAGCTTATCTTTGACATTACTGCTCTTTGGTTTACAGCAGAACGGAGAAATTTTAAGGAAGGATCAAAGACTCCACTGTGCTAGACATTGCGTGAACATTTAATAAGAGAAAGTTCCTACTTGACAGAGATTAGGACTTCAGCAGATAACAAGCCAAACAGGTTGTAGGAACAAAGGGGTCTGTGGGTGTGCTGAGAAGAGGTGGCAGTGAAATGGCTATGTTTAATGTAACCTAGAGCAAATACAGCACACCTACCCATTACTGACAGCTCTTTCCAACAGAACCTTTGCTACGCTGTGATTGACGCAAAGGTGCCTTGGCTAGCCCCCTTGTCGTCCCTCCCTTTGACTTAATTAAGCGTGAATCTTTGTACATGCATCTTTCTACTAGCTTCTGTTCTGTATGGTTAAACAAGTCTTTGTCTTTCTATACAGCCAGGGAAATCGACAGGCATTCAGGCATGACTACACACAGAAGTTGTACCAGTTTAGCAGAAAGAAAGAAAGAAAAAGGTGCCAGATTTAGAAAAACCTCAGACAAACACTGTATTATCACTTCCTTCACTAACAAGGAAGGGAATACTTCAGCCAAGAGATTTCCCAATACATGCAGGATAAACTAAACTCAGGATATGACTGAAGAACACTTGAGCCTCAGCAACTACACAGGAAGCTGCCCATCAGTAACAGGGATGACGACTGATTGCATCCATGCATGTAAAGCTACTCAGCAGCTTAATCTAACATTTCACGTGAAGTTGGCTGAGCAAAGGGCAAAAAACCACAACTCAACAGTGCCAAAGCCAGTCACGTAACAGATTCTGACCATACAGCCTAAAAATCCACCCAGCTTTTTGCACAAGCTCAGTTACGTCAATTTGAAATGTCTGTCCAGAACTGCGTCTCAAGAAGACAAGCCCTCAGTGACTAAGGAAACTGTCAACACAAGTAGTACAGCAATCCTGGATTTCTTCTACAGCCGTTCAACTGAACTTGTTGCCTGTACCATGTACTCTTATTAGTCATGTTCCATTAATGGAAAACTTGCATCTGAGCTTCACAATAAAATGACATCTGTCAGCTTAAAGCAAGCCTATGGCAATCACTAAGGCTAACAGCATTTAGTGGGATTTACATCCCTGTTAAGACTGACTGCACAATGGTGACTAGTTTGGGACACTCACAAACATTGCACAGAAAAGAAAACATGAATTGTTACCTCTTCTTAGGGACAACCTCAGAGCAGGAGTGTTGTGTGCCAGAAAGACTGTAGTAAAGCTACCAGCAATTGCTCAAAATGGAGACTAAACCAAAGCTCAGCTCCACGGTATCAACACCTCCAGAACAGTGTTCTTACTGGGCTCTTATGAAAGGTATTTAGAAGGTTCTAACATCATTTAGAAGTATTTATAAAGCATTCACCCATCTGTTATCCTACTGCTCTGACTCTGCAATGCTTCAGCTGCTCTGACTCAACTCTTCCATCTGGAGATGCTACCAGACCAACTGGAAAAAGCAGAGCAAACAGCATGAAAATCCCCAACAAAACAAGAACTCAGAAAAAAAGCTGTAATACCTTTCCTTTTAAAAGCAAACAAACAAGCAAATCCAGATTTTTATTGTTAACAACACATATGCTACCAGACAGTGGATCAAAGGATATGATGGGGGATGAATGAAAGGTGGTGAAAAAACAAACCAAAAAAACCCCACAAAAAAAACCCCAAAACCACCAGAAAACCTTTTCTGCATGGCATTTCTCTGCAAATGGACAAGTCACCTTCATTTAGTGCCAAAGAAGAAAAGGTTAACAAACCTTCATCCCAGAAGGTCACCCTGAAACCTCTTCCCAGAAGGTAACTCAGATGACATAGTTTTATGTCCTTTACATAAGATGACACTTCAGACCTTTCAGTTCCCCAGACAGCAGTTTCACTGCCTAAATCTAGGCATCAGTTTCCAAAAATAATGCCCTGAATTCTTATCTATCAGTTGATTACATACCAGCTAAAATTATGTTGGAACACAGAGGAAAATTAAAAGACAGTAATCAGAATGTCAGATCTATATGACTGATCTTACTTCAAAACATTAGGGCTATGGACCTATTAAATTAGTATACTGACTTCCAGATGACTAGTCTTCTCCAAGCCGTGGTCCTTGAGAGCTTCTCTGGACTGAAATAAAGTAATCCTGCTACATCACATTATTAAGAATTTTAATATAACCGAGACTGGCACAGAAGGCATCTTTTTCAGAAAGTCAGACAAGACCCATCTATTTGATTGCTCTGGTGGCTCAGCAAAATGATTAATCATGTTCAAAACTCAACTAAAGGTTGAGTTTTCAAAGCTTTGTAGAAGACAATACAGCTGCCAGACAATTCTTATATTTATATATTTTACTAAACTGAGGTTTAGTCCCCGCCAGACCCAATTTAAATCTCTTCATCATATTTTTCACCACTACTGACCACCCATCACAAGGAACACGATTCAATTCTTACTAAACCATTCTTACTAAACTATTTCCAATAAAATTTGCAAAGGACTCTGCATTTAAAGAACAAGACAATTCATTGGGGCTGCTTAGGTGTATCAAATACTGTGGCTTTTATTCTAGCCTTAGCAGCTAAACTGCTGTGCATCCATATTCTAGAAGAAAATATAACTTCTTGAAAAGAAACTTATAAAACCTTTTTTCAAGAATTACATCAATAATTTAGCAGAAAATATCTGACAACATCTTTATAAACAAGTATACTTACTCCTGAATATCTTTTGTTAAGCATTTCCTACCTCACTTCTCAGGTTTAGAATTTTTCTTAATTAAAAACAAGTATAAGGGTAAAAAGCTTAAAAAAGAAAAAAAAGAAGCAGCAGCCATTAGGCCTTCTGAAGGGATCTTTCACTCATTTATTGTGTTTTCCTGAAAAGCTCCAGATTATTCCTTCAGGGTTTTTTTGTTGCCAATTTTATAGTCATTCAAAAACTACACTGCTCTGCATGCTCTAGCCACAAGAGCTGTAAGACTTCCTCAAGTTCAAAAGAACCAAGCCCTGTGAAAGGAATAGCTGTGAAGACAGAGATGCATAACCTCACACTTAAAATATTGGGGATGCCATTATTTATTGAGAAGTACCCATTTTAACAGTGATGTCCAGCAGTAAATTGGGATTTAGCACATTGCAACTCGGTGCACTGTAGAGAAAACGAGCCTGGCTTAGCAACAGCAAGGGGGCAGGAGGCCAGGTCTCATTTCCATGGAGTTTGCCCTTGCAAGCCCTTTCCATACCCTGCAAAAGAACTTCAGAGAGGTAGACTCTTCATTTCTGTTTTTATGTCTTTGCAACTATGCATGCAATAAATATTTTAAAACATTCATAAACATCCTCTTTCCCTCCCCCATCCTCCCCTTGCTAACTGAAGCTTTAAGATACTTACAGTCTTCATCCAAGAATTTGTACTGTATGTGTTTCTTGAAAAACTCCTGTATTGATCTACAGATGTCCTCATGTTGCTTGGAGATATGATCATAGTATTGAGTGTAGTCCCTCTGTGATATACCTGTCAATAATTTCAGCTGATTATAAAGAGCTTTAGGCATGCAAAAAACCCAACCAGGCAAAATGCAGTTATCAGACATGCACGTCATAAATTATATTTCAGAAGATGGGGTTCCCCCAAGTTTCAACCATTACTAGTGACTTACTGTTTGGCTTTATTCCCTTATATTTAAAGAACTTAAATTAGGAATCTTTTCCTTGAACAGTTCCGCCCTGCATTTTGTGAACCTCATTTTATATGTACACACTTTGACTATTTTTAAGTGAATTTCAGTAGGAGCCTCTGCCTGTATTTAAGTTTCCAATTCCTGTCTTTTCCTGTCACTTTTATTCCCTCTGGTTACTCTGGTCAGAAACCTTTTCTGTTCTGCACATCAGATCCAGGGACCAGAATTTGGAACCATGAAATGAAAGGGACAGACACTAAGCTTGCACATCAGCAAAAATGATAGATCCTAGTGTACCATAAAGATTCTTATTTAACCACTTTTTTTTTAAGCATGGAAAAACACATATCTGTTTGATAAGACACTACAGGTAAAACCTTAAATCCTAAAATCAATGAGATGGCATGCAGTCTAGTACCATATTTCTCCCATTTGCCCCTCTGAAGGCTTTCTTGCCTATCTGACATTAGATAAACCATCCCAGCTACATCACAAGCTCTTCATTTCAGACATTTGTCTACAAGACAACAGTTTAAAGTTGACATCAACAGGATTACATTCTTGCATGCATCTGAAGTGACAGAAGTTCTCATACAGGATGTGTCAACATAAGCCACTGCAAAACCCTCCTGGACAAACGTCAAGCCACAACATGCTCCATCACTGCAGAATGAGTAACTCATGCTACTCAGGTAAAGAAAAAGCCAGAACCCCCAAAAAGATGTATCAATGATGGCAGTTTGCTTTTTTAACCATATACAAAACTCAGAGATTAAAGTTTTACTGTAAGACAATGCTGACTTCCTCCAAAGATGTGCTCTTCAATAAAGTTCATATAAGTTCATATAAAGTTTATGATGTCAGTGGAACTGTGAATTATTAATACCACTGCAAAGCTTAAATCAGATCTAAGAACAAAAATCAAGAGACAGTGGCATCTCAGGGGATGCAGACGTGTAACTGGAAAATTCACTTCACTGTGCAAGTATCACTCTTTAGTTTGACTGACAGGCTTATTAATTTTAAGAGCATGGGAACATATTGTGAAAAATCTTGCAACAGTCTCCAGAAACAGAGCCTTGAGTGCTAGCTAAAAAAAACTCATAGTGGTAGATCTACTAGGTTTAAAACCTAGTAATGAAATGTACAGTGTTTAATTAGCCAGCATACAAATGCTTTGAGGTATTTGAAAGTAAGTATCACTATATATATTCTATAATAGATCTACATTCAAACGTTTTAGAGGTTATTGTGGTGATGCATATATCGGGCAGTTGTGGTGTTCCAGCAGCACGTAACAGGACAGGATTCAGCTCTTCCCCCTTCAAAAAGCTATTTTGGTAGCTGTTAAGCAATACCAACTTAATGGAGAATCTCTGCTACCAGCAAGATAAACTCTGCTACAGAGAACTCCAATAAACCCTGCAATTCACATGAACGGAGAGAGAACGGCAAGATGAGCGTAGAAGCACCAGAAGGAACAGCCAAATAAAAGGGCTATGCAAATGGTATGTGTTGACAGCACCTAGATTAGCACATCCCAAAATGTCTATGTGCAGCTCCATAGGACATCCAGATCAGGAAATAAAGAACAGGGTACATTCCTAATGATTCACAGAGGTGGGACAGGATGGAGCAACAGATTGCTGACAGCTCCTAACAGGTACAAAAAGGCACATGCAAGCCAAGCACATAGTCGTCATGCTGAGAAGAAGTCAGGAGAAACTGAGGACTAGCTAGCTAATGTCCCTTCCCTTCCATATCACCACAAGGAATTGTGGACAGACCATTTGTATATATGCATCTTGGTGCTTGTGAATACATAGATGTGAGACAGACAAAATGAGCAAACTCTGGTTTATTTTTTTTTTAAAAATCATCTTATTTCCTATAAAGTCTGGATTAGAGCTCTGCTACGTCACTGCTATAACATTTCCTTGTTAGAAGAGTTTAGGTGGAATTATTCAATCTTGTTATGGACAAATGTGCACCAGTCCTGTTCTACTTACACCTCTGTTTATCTTTAAAAATTCCATGGTAAACCAGACCAAAATTGAATTCAAACTCCAGAATAGTATTTAGCCTGAAATTAAGCACCTCAATTCAAACACTTGTATGTGCACTAGATGTCTAAGCTCCTGTTATAGTCAGCAGAGAATAGTCAGTATGACCAGAGGAGTGTAATTCAGCTAAATTTGCCCTAGAGCTGCCTAAAATACATGCTCTAGCACAATCTGCCCGTTCTCCAGCTGTCACAGGTCTCCTGATGCACCCACAAGCTCTTTGCATACTGTGGATGCCCTAGATGTTCAGTGCCACCTGAAACATTTTACACTTAGGATTCTGAACCAGAGTAACAAATCAATAGGTTTTCTGACTAAGCTACACTGAATATAATATGAACTCAGACACCTCATACATCCATGGACATGTTACGACATCCCACTTTCTGCATATGATATCCACATGTGGTCACATTTTATCAACATAATACCCAACTACCTCTGTATTGATTCTGCAAGTTGGAGATGATGCAATTAGCTCCTGAATATAAAAAAATCACTCAAAAAACAGCCTTTGGGTGAATTCTAATTGCTAATTCAGAAACTTAAGAGTATATCCACTGTAATACTTGAGCATGCTATCATGCTTTCAAATACAGTGGAAAGAGAAGTGTGGCATACAGCATTCTAAATAACAGAAGGAAGAAGAAAACATTAATTCCAGAAATGAGGTAAGGTAAGAAAGAACTGTCTTCAGATTTAGCTCTGATTCAAGGAATCACGAGAAAATCCTCAGAACGTCACCTAATAATTTTATCTTTAAGAAAACCCTTACCTATAAGCTTGTTTTCCTTGACAAAGCATCTGAATTCTGCACCAGGGATTAGTTCACACCATTTGCGAAGAACAAGCTACAGAGGAAAAAGAAGCGACAAAGTATTGTTTCAGAAAGGTAACAGGTTAACTTTTTCTCAATAGGTATACCTTCTAGATCTACAGTTCTGCTGTAATGATAAGATGACCTCTGAAGTTATTCCTGATGTAAGAAAAAACAATCTTAACCTGCAGTTCATATAATTGGCAAATGCTTCAAAGCAACTAGACTTAATGTTAGCTTCACAGAATCACACAATATTTTTGGTTGGAAGGCACCTTTAAAGACCACCTAGTCCAAACCAGTTTAAAGCAGAAAGGTTCAGAATGGACATAAGAAGAAACTTCTTCACCATGAAGACCGTCAAGCGTTGGAACAGCTCCCTCCCAGAGGCTGTGCAGCTTCCATCCACTGAGATTTTCAGACCAGATTTGATATAACACCAAAGTGACCCAATTTGATCTCATCGCTTACCCACCTTTGAGCATGAGAATGGACTAGAGACCTCCTGAGGCCCCCTCCCACCTTTATCTTATGCTCTTCCACTTTGTACGGCATTTATAACTGCGAAATTATTAATGAAATAACTTCAAAGTTACATTAATGATAAAGCATGAACACCAAAACCCCTGCTGTACATTACAAATCTCTCATGGAATTGGCAGAAAGTTGCTTCCTAGTCAAAAGAGCTGATGAGCAGAATTAAATTTAACCAAATCAACCTCTATTCTGGTATACACCCAAGCAGAATGCTGTGACGCCTTTGAAGGCGCAAACCAGTTAAAATAAGGACATGGGATGGAAATAGTAACCAAACTATAATAGTCAATAGGACAGATTGCCTGGTAATTGAAGCATATCTCTGGCACTTTTTCAAGTTTCTGCATTCCTAGGCTGAAGCATTCAAATGGATCCACACTATTTTAAAGGCCTCAGTTGCTGCTACTGGATACTGGAAACTCCCAACACCTATCAACTGAAGTCGAAAAATCTCAGTAATCAAAGATGACATTCCTAACTACCGTGTAAACTTGAAACTCTTTGTTCTAACTTTTAGATGTCTGTCACCTTTAAAGCACACTAGATAGTACATTAAAAACAACAGGGTTCATTCACTTTTCCAAAGCCCTTCAAGCCCACAGAATGATGACAAATGCTATATTTACATAAAAACTATTATTAGAGAAATGACCACATGCTATCACAAAAGCAATAGCACCACATGAACAGTTTGAAACATTGCTAATATCTACACCACTAGTTTAACATTTTAGTCTGTTAACGAGCATATTAAACAAGATATGATAGACCACTTCAGGATGTCCCCAGCCACTACAGCTAGCTTCTCTCTCTTAGTAACCTCAGTTGTGATATTCACAAGCAGCATGCTGTCAAGAAGATATGACTTTCAGCTGTTGAACTTGTCCTTCTTGGCCAAATCTGACAGACATGAGAGGAAATCACAAGGAAGCTTCAAAAGTCTGATCTTTACCTCATCTGATCTGTAATTAAATGAACTTGAACTCCTTATGACCTGTAATGCTTAACCAGATGTCCCCACGCTGCCCAAGGAACACAATTAAACAGAACAAATTTTATGGGCACATACCCAAGCACAAATGGCAATCTGCCTGTAAGCAATCCATTTAAATTGCCTAGAAATCATGCAAAGTGTCCTACCTCATAGTCCAAAGGAGGATCAGGGGAATCATCAGTACAGTGAATAAATCTGGAAAAGTAAGGTACAAACATCAAAACCCGCTTTTACATGTAAGATTTTAGCCACAGTGAGAAAAATAACCCCAAACTGTGAATCACAAAAACCTATTAAATTATCTCCAAGACATACAAACCAAGTAAATTTGATAAATCAATAAAAAAAACTCCTTTTGACAATGACTGGGGGGGGGAGAAATTTTTTTTCTGTAACTTGGAAGCACTTCAGTTTGGACAGGGATGTAGCTAAAACATGACTGTTTATCTGTTTATTCATTATTGAGTTTTTTTCTGTTTGAATCAAAAATTATGTTCCTTTCCTCTTTAGTGTTATGTTGGCATAACTGGATTCTCAAAGAAGAAACTTGAGCAATCTAATCTAGTTCCATTGCATCACGTTTTCACTGGTACTGTTAATGTTTAACTTCCTAAACCACACAACAGAGACATATCATCGTGCCTTACAGCAGTTCATTTCCATGAATAAGGGATGCAAAACAGCACCACTCAGCACTTCTGATTCCACAGCACAGTATCCTTCTAAATTAAGAGCCTTAAAAAATACTACTACAAATTTCTTGAGAGTGGGAATAAATACTATTTCTATAACTGCAAGCAGATGTCAAGGTTTTGTCCCTTGTGAGTAGCTGACTCGGTGTCACCTTTCAGGAACTATCAAGAATGGAGTCAGTTAGACCCAAGCCAACTTTTATCAGTTTACAGCAAACCTCGCCATAAATCCTGTAACTTTCATAGGGAACTAGCAAAAGAACATGCATTTTCCTTCCAAGTGTACTCCCTAACCTTATTGGCAACAAACTACTTTGATGAACAGAACCATGTAAAGGGCCACTGCTGAGCAACAGTCTTAAATGGAAACATTTATACCGTCTCCCTTTGGCACTGAACTCTGTTAAGCAATCCAAAAGTCTATAACATCTTTAACGTAAGCATTGCATTTGTAAGACATGGCTGCCCACCCTTCAGTTTGAAGAGCTATCATAAGAGTTCATTCAGTATACTGCCAGCAGAAATACGTTTCACACATTTTAGACTTTAATGTCCACTACATGCAGAAAAGAAGGGCAGTAGCAGGCATGCTTTCCAAAAGTACTGTAATCAAACAGATCATATATATCTGTAAGCCCATGTAAACAGATAACATCCTTCAACTACAATTTATATTCCCCACAATTTAAGATCTGTCAAGGCAACAGAAACAAATTCATGAGAGCTCGCAGTTTAGCTAGACTCAAAATTCCTCCCTCACTAGCATACATGCCTACCATGCTCAAGAAAATATCCCCCACACACAAAACCAATCATAAACTATTTATATAAAGGTAGCTGAAGTCCAGCACACAGAGTTTTACAGTCCCTGCACGCTAGGACCTGTGTTACATCTCACAGAGTTCCGTATCTGAGGTCGGGGTACCTGCTTCATTCCAGTAACATGCAGTCTTTTCCAGCAGTCAAAAAACAGTCACAAACAACCAAAATTATCCCCTGCTCAACCTTCAAATATTTTGGGCAAGAGCTATGTGGGGAAAGATACTTCCTCTTTCCTTATAAGTCAGAAAATTAAATCCTTGGGTGCCATCCCAAGCCACACAGAGCGCTCAGGTATTGCTGTCAAATCAAGCAAACAGGCAAAATTATGAATATTGATAAAAATACTGCAGGATGCAGTAATGTTATTTTTCTTAAGTCTTAATGACACAGGACTGAGTACAAATGAGGGGGAAAATGGGAGAACACAGCAAAAGAAAATAAACTCAGGTTTTTGTAGTTTCAGTTTTCTTCTAAATAGTACAATGAGACTTTTTTCGACAATAGGACATTACTACCACCCCTTTCTGGAGGGTAAATATTGGGCAACTTGAGGCAGTTGCAATTTTATATTTTTTACCAACTTATTGTAGCATTCATTGTTTAGACCCAGCTGAATTCATCTATTACACATGGCCAGAGGCAGAAGGCTACACAGGGTTTCTTCAACCTGCATACTATTCAGGTTTGGAGATACCTGAAAGAACAATCAGAAAGACTTCAGGAATCTAAAACTGAGATATTTCTGGGCTCACTTTTCTGAAACCTTTGAAAATTGTCATTTTGTACTAAGGGTGACAGAATTAAACTCTGTTGCTTATAGGCCTTGTGCTGTGGTCAAGTTGCTTATAGGCCTTGTGCTGTGGTCAACAGCTTGCTTACATATTTATACTTAGATGTCAAGAACATAAGGATCAAGGTCTTCTTCTGTGTAGCAGCTGTTAATCTCCAAATGCATACACTTGACAACAGGACATACTACATGAAGCCACTATGTGGTTCTGTTTTCAACACAGAGAACAGCAATTTAAGAAGGTTTGTAAGACCTCCAGTAGTTACCCGGCTAAGAGAGCCATGAACTCATTTGCACATCACAGATTATTCTGTGGATAATAAACTATTATAAATATAATGAAAACCGTAGAAGTTGTTCTGTACGACAGTTCCCATGCTATTACCTCATAGCTTATTTTAAAACCTTAATAAATAAATAAAAAATTAAGGAGAACCTTCTAACAACCTTTGGACTGCATTTTTATTTCTTGAATACTGAACCTTGCTGGAACTTTAAGGACTAAAAGAAATAAGAAACTCAAACACTATTCAAAAGAGGATTGCTAGGAATTAGTAATAAATTGCAAATTGCTAGGAAAAAGGGTATGCAAGTAAAACCTCAAGGAAAAAAAAAAGTAATCATCAAAGGCCTCATTTTCCACATCCTCTCATGTAGGACTGCCTAGCTGGGAAGAGGTTATACTGAAGTCTAAACTCTAAACCAACAGCTACGAGTGCCAAGTCACAGCTTTATGAGCCAACGCTGCCTCCTATGTTCTATCAGGAGAACACAGGCTGTTATTCCTCCATATCTCAGAAAAACTATAATGTCTTTATAATTTTTAATTCAATATTTAGAAGCATTAAGTCTGGTACCAAAAATGTAGCCAGAATGCTAGCTTAAAACCAAAAAGGACTGAAACATCTGCTAGGTTTTAAAGTTAAACAATGTGCTTAGGAGCCTCACCGATTGAATACTCATTCAAAAGCAGGCTCTCTCAACTGTTCTCAGAAACAGGTGCCTAAAATTTTAACCTAGCCCTCTTATAAACAACTGAATAAAGTTTAAAAAATTGCATCACCCCTCATGTTTCTTTTTGTCTCGCACATTAATACATTTGGAAACCTTTCCCTGGCCCAGTGGGAGTTGTTTCACCTGCTCCATTAACCTAGTAGGTATTTCTTACCGACTAAATGTGGCATAGATGGTTCCTTTGCTTTGTTTCCTGGGCTTAGGCAGGGTTGAGTGGCTACTTTTAGACTCTTTACTCCACCTGTCTTAACCAGCTTCTCAAAGTTTTCAGGAATGAACTTCTGGAAGGAACAGGTCTGTAGCACCAGCTGGTCCAACAAAATACTGAGAGTCAATTTACAACTCTTAAATGCACTTCAGAAACAGCCTTCTTGGATGTGACTCATACTGCCCCTCTATAATAAGTCAAAGGGCAATCCCCGCAAAAGATGTGTTCTGCATTAGGTTGCTTTTCAACAAGGTGGAACTTACAGGAGTTCTTATTTCACCTCTATGGTTGTGATTAGTAAACAACTGGAAAAATAGTAACACTTCTAGCATTCAACATCCCAATGGTAGCATCTGCAGATCTAAAACTTCCAGTATTGCTCTACGGAACAGGAGCAGTCTCTGAAGTCTGACAAAACTTCCAAGGTTTATTAATGAGCATGACATAACCACAAGCTTATCTTATAACTGAAAGGGCATTATCATATAATTAGAACTACTGCTAATATTTATACCAGTCTCGGTGTGGGCAGTCATGTCTTAATAAAATGTAGCCCACACATTCTTAACAATAAGGAAGAAAACTGTTCTAAACCAATGCACTCAACACGGCTTTGACAAGATTTTTGATCAAATGAGGACTTTTAATCACTTAACAGAAATCCCAATTAGAAAGGGATTTTGTTTTTTTATCACATACTCACAACGCTAAGTTTTTGAAAGCCTACATTAAAACCCAAAAAGTTAATGATCATACCATCCACAAGTTTTTTTGTGAACTCATCTAAGTAAAATGCAATGCTTATTTTGAAGCAGAAACATTGACTACATTAACAACTGCATTGGTCTGAAGTTTTTGTTAATTTGTATAAAATTAACAAGGAGGAAAGTTAACTCATCATTCTGAACTTTTCAACCAAACAGTGTCAATGTAATGAGAGAATCCAAACATTTAAAAGAGTCAAAATTTATCTAATCACGCTCAGCCTATTTGCATTAAGACCATATTTTTAAATGGTTTGTATTGAAGTATTGCCTAGCTGAAGTTTTCTTGGAACTTGAGACAGCTGAGAATTACAGCAAGGGCAGTTGCCTGACCTGAATAATGTACATAGATCGATACCAGATATAAGCAGATAAGAAATGGGAGAGGAAGGAAGAGGCAAAGAAAGTGGTTTGCCTTAAGTCCCACTTCACTGGCAAAGCTGGATTACGAAACAGATCTTCAAATTGCCATTGCAAAGTCTTTTCCATATTGTGACCCATGAAGCGGATTTTTTGAACAGAAAATAAAACAAATAAGAAGAGTACACAACATTTCAGGTGTTACTTATGCAGGGCAAGAAAATTTTGGCCCGTACTGGGTGTTAATGAAAGAAGTAGAAATCTAGTGCGTTTATCCTCTCTCTGAGTAGCCCTTCCAAGGGATTTGGACGTATGTATTATGTATCCAGTTTTCATCTGTTCAGCACTTCAGGTTCTTATGCCAGCTACATTTTTAATTTCTGCTTGCTAAGGACTAGGCAACTGGCAGCTAATCAATAGTATAATTAAGGAAGACTAGTGTTCTGATTCAGCAAATAATCATTTCACCGTTTGCATGGGGACGTTTTGTACGAATAACTTAGAAATAATTTAGAAATACCATGCACAAACTGGACAACAATATGTGCTTTAATCAAGTACAACATATTCATAAAATACAAGATACATACAGACCAGAGCGGTTTTACGCACTACACACATTTCCCTAGTCATAAGTACAACTTCCACTCAAATTCACAGAAACCAGAAGGTTGCATTGCCTGCATTAACTCTACCTTACCAAAACAACCAAGCCTGTTGGTTTGGTTGTCTGACAACACAAAAAAAACATAACCCAAACTTATACCAACATTAGATTAGACTTTACAGGAAGGGAAATAAATACAATACTTCTCAAACTAAATTTAATCTTTAGATTAGGTGATGATCCCACAATCATGTCACAAAGTTTGCTTATTTGCCACCCACTAGCTAAGCTATGCTATCAGCTGGTGTGAGGTCTTACCACGCTGGAAAAAGTATCTAAATGGATCAGACTACGGCAATCTGAGGTGTTGCCTTCTAGCTAGTGGTTATTCTCCCGGAGCAGGATCAGTAGAAGAGAACATGCCGGCTACAGGCTGTTCAGCCACTACCGTTCTCAGTCTGGTGTGAACTTCAGGTGAAATTACTGATCGTTCAGGTTAACACCCACGCTGTGAAATCTCACAATGTAGGAGCTAGAATGTAATCATTGCCTCTACCACTAAGTCAGTGCTGTCTGCAAGGAGCAAGGTGAATAGCTGATGCCACCAACCTTATCTGATAAAGAGATAAAACCTGACAGAAAATGCACTGATTTCAGTCTCAGTGAAGGTGGTCAAACCTACTCATTCTACTACACAAACGGCATAAATTAAGAGCCCAAACACAGACACAGATTTGCCACATCTTCTACATCAACTGGTGCTTACTAAACCCTTGACTGTGTCCCAAACTCATTAGTGTGGTAACCAGACAGGAACTCTCCAAGGAGCTGAGGGTGCTTTTTGCTGAACCTTTTTATACATGAGGATAGCACAATACAAAACCCGTATTATTTGTATCAGCCCTTCACAAGTCACAGTTCTTTTCAGATCCACAAGACTCAGTCCTGAAAGCAGGTACAACAAAAGACTCAAATTTTAGTGCTCAACCCTCTGAGCAAACCATCCTCAAGACACCTGGCCAAATCACCTAGCCTCCCACTAGGGGAAACCATGAAAAAAAAGCACCAAAGTCTTCTGAGAATCACTATTGACTCACATCTGAAATGCAGACTATAGATTTCTCAACTCCCCCGTCTCTTTCATTCTCTGTGATCCCAGAATTCTCAATGCTCACAACTGCTTCCCTAGTCCAGCATACTTTTCAAACTCTCTTCTCACTCCAGCATCTTCACCCCTCCTTCTCAGTCTCTTCCCTTGCACCTCACAATGGTGTGGATTAGACATAATGTAAAACCTAGCATCAGAATTGGACCGATAGTGTTGCTAGCACTCCATAAATGCAGAGATAAGGATGAGGATGTTGCTACCTACCATTTTTTTAATGTACCAACAAACAGGGGGAAAAGAGTTATTAGAGTTGCCGGAATAAAAAAAGAAGGCAGTTGCACAGCATTAACACAACTGGTTTCACATTTTAGACAAGACAATCCTTATCATGTCATAAGCTAATTAACACAGGACTACTATGCTTGGTAACCCTCTACAATGCATGTAGAACAAGGGCCCTGCATTCAACTGAGTTTCCTAAATATGCCAGCAATACAAATAAGCACTGAATAATTACTGGATAACAATATCCCTCATACCAAGCCATGGATTGCCCTTTTTCTTTGAAATATTGCTTTTCTAAAAAAGATAATTTTTATAATAGTAACAAGAACATTGAATTCCAACAATTTTATTTTCTTTCAGAAAAAAAGCTGTATTTTAGAAATAAGTGACATGAATCAGATGCAGGTACTATGGGAGGAAACTGTTCCTATACAATTAAGTATTCTCTTCATGTGAGCAGATAAAAGAAACCCCAAGCACATCATATTTATAATTTTATCTGAAATGATTAACCTTAGTCACAGTTCATTAAGTGTTTGTTCAAGACCTACAAGAACTTGGGTTAAGAAAGAGCTCTAGGAATACGTTAGCAGAAGTCTCAGGCATCTTCCAGGCAGCCACACAAACTTCAACAGCTTTAAATTTTGAAAGGGACATGGTAAACTCATGCTGTATTACTACAAGTGGCAACAATAAAGTAGGTAGCAACAAATGAATGCCAAAAGAGGCGAGAAGGCAAAGAAACCCAAAATTAAAACTTCTCTTGCTCTGGAAAGCAACTTGATAAAAATGGTCTTAGTCCATAGCGTGATTTCACATGTGCTACTTAAATATAATGTCCTCCTGTTCTGCTTTTCACTCATTTGCATATTAAAATCAAGAGAATATAAGAATAAAATGGAGGCTGCTCATCTCTTGTTGACTGAAGCCAAGTAAACAATTCTGATTTACTAGAAGAGACTCACTCATAGTAAGTAACAATGAAGACAACATGTCTTGCAATTCTCTGCACTAAATCGGACCTGGCAATTATTTTTGCACAGTGGAGGGAGACAAAGAAGAAGGGGGAAGGGGTGGGGGGAGCTTCAAAGAGCAACTAACTTATTACTGTACCTGAAACTTATACTGCTGTGCCTGAACAACTTCTAAACATGAAAATGTATTCTTCTATCAGCTATTTATTGTTGCGGTACCGTAAAGAGTAAGATCTTTCAAAAGAACTGAAAAGTTACCCTCAGAGGGTTGGTGGCTTTTTTGACTGGGTATCAATAAGATTGTCTGCTAGAAATCTACTTACGGCTGAGTGAGGTCACGAGTAATGAAGTCTGAACTCTTGAAGAGGAGAAAGATGTCACTGAGAGCTTTACATTTCAGAGAGCTGTTCATTGCTATCCAGTAAGCATCCTAAACAAAGATGGAGATTATCCAAAAACACAGCTTTACTAACAGGAAAGAATGTGAGTTGCAGATCCTTCTAAACATTACACAACATTTGAAATACCTGCAGAAAATATTTTTTTTATTTTGAGGAAAACTTCATTAGCTGTTACAAGAGACACAATAGTTACTGCTTTTTTTATAAATAATCTGTTGAAAGCAGAACAAATCAATTTTAAAAACTAAGTTTTCGGCTTACTGCTTCCAGGCACTGTCTTGGAATGCTTGTTTGAACACAAGTTTCCCTTGAGAACATGATACAGACACATTTGGGTGTACTACACTTAAGGTGTAGCTAGAGTACCTAAAAATAACCAGAGGGAAGCTCACTGCTCTTTAAAAAAAAAAAGTGGGGTTTTTAATCTTTATCCCAGGCAAAGTTTTCAACCAGTATCTTAAATGAGAAGATTGTGACCATCACACTGTTACCTGTGACAAGGATACACAGTTTTACGTAAGAAAGCCAGTGCTGTCTTGCATCAGTCTCACCAAACGTGCACCATCTAGGTCTAACCCACTAGAACAAGTTGCTGTATCATACTTCACTGTATCTTGTTTACCACTTCGTCCTTCACCAGAACCACTAGTCTCTTCTACTTTTCAATGCATTAAGATAAAACAAACAAAAACATCCTTATGATAACACCTGTTACAAGTTTTGAAAATCAGCATTCTTACCCTTGGTGCGCTCCAGTTAAGTTTAGGAAAAACACTACCACCCAAGGAACTTATTGCTTCTTGAACTTTAGCTGTGAACTCAGGAAATTCTGGTGCCTGAACAAAGAACAACAGAAATATCAGTTTTAATACATTTAGTAGTGAAGTGTAGCCATCTTCTAAACACTATCTGAAATACATATTGCAGAAGGAATAAACTTGTCCAAATTCAGGAACCAAGAACCCCACAAAAATAGTGCATTTGTAGAAATAAATAACTTAAAAATCAACTCTGACATTCTTTCAATCACAGAAAATTGAAAATGTGTTTCCAATTCTCACTTTCATTACTAGCAAGACTCCATGAACTTCAGGGGAAAAACCCAAAACTCCACAACGTTCATCATGAAAGCTTCAAGAGGTGGCAAATGTACAACTCAAATAGACCTTAAATACATACCTGTTGTTTTATAGCCAATGGTAGATTATTGTATACAAATAAGAGCCAAGAAGATTTAAAAACAAGCAAACTTTCAAAAATAGCTTATTTAGAATTAAGCATCTCTTTAAAAAATCTAAAATAGAAATATTGTAGCATCCTGTCAAAGTATTATAAGGTACAAAAGAGATCAGCTCTGTTTTGTAATAGTTCTCTAGTTGCATTTAGGAGCACAGTAAGAGAGCAAAAATAAACTAATCAATTCATAAGCAATATGAGGGACAGCTCTCATTTAAGCTTTAGTTTTATGAAACGTTGTTAGTAATACTTTCACTTATCTGCTCTTACGTTAGGTTTTAAAGCAGCTCCTTAACAATACACTGCATCAAAAGAGGGGGAAATAGGTGAAAAGTAACAGAGGGGAAAAAGCCTCCTTAGGATGCTATAGACTCCACTTCGAATGTGGTACAATAGGAAAACTGCTGACTTTTAAAATAATATGAAAGGATTTCAGGCATACGTCAAAGACTTTTCATGTAATAGGATTTATAGCAAAAAGTATATAAGAACATTATTTCTGCCTGAGTACTTTTGAATTCAACTCAAAGCTAACTTCTATGCTAAAGTTAATCCGTCTCTAAAACAACAAGGCCCTCACGGCCACACAAGTGTCCAAAAAAAGTTCGTATGTTTTGCTGTCTCCTTTCTGCAGACTCCCAAATGCAAACACTTAAAAAAAACCCTCTCACATTGTAGCGTAGTGACCTAGACTGAACTTCGCACATTCTGAATTTTTCCTTAGTATGTTATCTAGTCTCCATGGGAAACTACACTTGAAAAACTGAAAAAGCACTTCTCTTATTTTTAGAGCTTCACTCAATTCTAGAAATTGTTCTCACAAGAAGTAAACCTCTTCATCCGCTGCATTCTGATCAAATCTCCTCTTGTTTTGACAGAAGTCAGGAGTCACACTATATATGTAATACCAGCACATACTAACCCTCCCTGGGGAAATGCCCATCATGTCATTTGATTAATACAAGTGAAGAAACATACACAAGAGCATAGCTCTAAGGCTGCATAAACAAGCTAGATTCTAACATTTCCTAAATTCTGAATGCCTGACTTTGCAACCATCAATACTGATGCACATTTTTTTAAACACAGAATTTTCTAAAATTCTATATTTAATTCTTCAGAATATAAAAGGGAAAAGGGAAGTAAGTTTACCTAATGACTCAGGCATGCCATCAAATCCAAATAATCACAAGCACAGCCCACTTTACTGCTCCCTGAGCCAAGAAACCAACAGAGAATTGTAACCTGGGATTTACTGTTAGTAAGCTATGAATGCCCAAGGCTGACAGTGAATGCAGAACAGCAGCCTCCAGTCTGTCTCACTATTCTTTACACATTATGTTCCCTTACTGTCTCCCTGTTCAGCTTCCACATCGCTATTTGATCCATTCTCATCTCTTGCAGTAACTCCAGATGCAGCTCCCCACCCTTCTGCATTCCACACAAGCAGTTTCTTCACTCTTCATTGCTGACAAAGTGCTAACAGGCAACACTGAAAAGCACAAGACTTTCCATTTACTCACTGACCTCAGAGCAGTCCCTAGTTTTCAGGTGGAGAAAGCATATTTGCCATAGATGAAGCCTTCAGAGCAATCATCCACCAAACTTACAAGATGGTAAAGAGCACATTGTGAAATTCTACTTTTAGAGTCTCTTTCTTTGTCCAAATGTAGTTGTATTTTTGTAGGAACTAGCTGCAGGCACAAACCATGTTCATTATTAACCATTTTCAAAGTTCCAGGTTTGGCAAAAGACAAAGCCCTACCAGTCTCCTAACAAGAGCCACCCTGGAGGCCAAAACACCCCTCTTCTTCCTCTACGTCTGCTTTTATTGCTGAGTATGATGTTATACAGTATGGAATATCCCTTAAAGACAATTTGGGTCAGCTGCCCTGGCTCTGTCCCCTCTCCTTCTCTTGCCTACCCCTTGCCCAGCCTCTGGGGAGGGGCTGGGGCAGACTGGGAAAAGAGAAAGCCTTGATGCTATGCAGCATTGTTCAGCAACAGCTGAAAGTTAACCCCATCGCAGCCAGCCCCAGTAAAATGTTAGCTGTTAAAGCTGCAATCCGTACACAGCACACAATGCTCACCTAGCTAAACTGAAATCCCTTGGCCTATACCTTTCTGATGGGTATCACACCTCTTGATTATATATTTCCTTGTTGTGTTGTATACTATAATGAAGCTTGATTCAAAATTCCAATACGATTTCTTTAGCAACATTAATGTGAGCTCTGCAAAAGGTAAGATGGATGCCAAAATCCTTGTTCAGAACAATTTACAATCTAAAGCATCTACTTCATCAACGCTTAGATATTTGGACTGAAGCTATTAGCATGTGCAAATTTGGCATGTATTAGTTTTAAAATCTAGGCCATGAATTCTGTGCTAGCATACACACAGCTCAGAGCAGAACTGTTGTGCTGCTAATTGCACCTAATTCAATGTGAACAATTCAACGCTTAGGGAGCAGATATGACTGAAGTAATGGCAGACAACCGACACAAGTATGTTAACTCTCTGACAACAATAGGGCAATAGCAAGTTTCAAAAACGATGTAAAAAAATATATCAAGGAAGCCTGTTTCATATCCATCATGATCCCCATTCTAAGCCAGGCACAGTGCAAGAAACGCATAGGCAGGAAAAGGAAAAATTTAAAAAAAAAAAAAAAAAGAAGGAGAAAAAAAAAAGATGACAGAAAGAAATGTATTTGGGAGGAAATAATGGCACAGGTGTAAGAAAAGAGCTGTGAAAATTGAGCTGCAGGGGCTTCATTTCTTCTGCATCCAGTCTGATTAAGTAATTGGGAGATATTCAAAGCAGTGAAAATGAAAGACAGCTATATTTAGAGCCATACTTCAGTTCATTTCCTATAGTCTAACAAGTGTGTGATTGTTGGGGATGAAGAAAAGCATTTTATTTTTAGTTAAATAAAATTAAGCTAGCAAAACTTTTTTTAAAGTTGCAGGCATCTACACTGCCATCTGTCTAGAAAGGTCTGAAAAATGTTAAATACAGCAACAGGTATCTCTAACTGGCAAAAAGTTCATATCACAAGGTTGCAGAAAGGATACTGCTGACAAACTCACATTAGGTTTTACAGGATCTTACCTTAAGTGTTGTAGTATTCTCATCATCTGACCACTGTTCAAAGAAGAACAAATCAAAGGTTACTGTTTTCCTGAGACATCCTTTGTAATTTATGAGAACATCAGAATTCACATAGCTTCCTACAACACACAGACCAAATCGCTGCCTGGTGTTCCTCTGTAGCGTAACACCACCACCCTCCAATTACTACGTCTGTAAATCAAGACAGGAAAAATACTGTATATTCAGCAGAAGTACTATTCTAAAGTATAGGTATGAGACAACACCTATATATTTTAACTGTGATTTATAGCACAAACTTGGACATTTCAGAACTCAGCAAAGTCTTCCCTGTCTAAAGCTTGTCTCCAGCTCCAGCACTTCCATCCTTAGACCCATGATATATTAGTTTCATCTGTATTTCTCTTACACCACCTTTCTGTACCTTCTGTTACCTTATACTTAAAGCACTTTTAGCATTTTTCTTCTAGAGTGCCCTTCTGAGCAATTATGGCCTCAGAAACTTTCATTGTTTCTTGAAATAAGTCCTCCAAATGTACTCCTCCTCCTAATTTTTCAGGACATGAAACAGCATTAAGTTCGATTCCAACATCCTTCAACATTCCCTACTTACTACAACAAATGCAACTACTAAGAAAATAAAAAAATAAAAAAAACCATCTGTAAAAGAGCACAGAAACATTTTAAACCTTGCCTAACATCACAGTACAAATAATTGATGTTTTAAAGTTCTTCAGTGCAACTACCATGTGATTATTACTTTCGTGAACTACTCTCCTCACCTATAAATTATGCAGAACAGGTTACACGTTCATATTTTTCTCAGGAGACTTGACATTAAGTTACATTTTATGCTGACCTGTATTTCCTCTGCATCATCGTTCCCCTCCTGTGAATGACTTGGCAGATCTTCTCTAAATCAAAAAATTAGCAGGAAGAAAAATTAAGCACTGGAGTTTGACTTGATCATACATATACATTACATTTCCACAGCAGTTACCAGCTGTTGATCTCAAAATGTTTCTGGAAGAAGATCAGGCCTCAAAACCCCTGGCAAGAGAAAGATCAATGCAAGCCAGTACAGCAAACCAAAGAGCAAACACCCTGGCACTAACACTGGGCCCTACCCAAAACACTTTGCTTCTTTCAAATTAGCAGATCACTTTCTGCTCTGAAAACACCATAATCGAAGCTTTTCAACACCCTATTAATCATTCTTTTCCAACTTCACTGTACTGACAGAAGCACAAATTAAACAATTTTTTTCTTTTTTAAAAAAAAAGTTCAATTTTAATTATGATTTGCCTCCATACTCCTTTCCCAAGTAAAAATTTTTAAATTTCAGATGTTGACCTGTTAATTTCTGGTTCTGTAAAGAAAACATCCTCGCGCTCCACACAGAAAAGAAGGTCCTATGGAAAGTGGATACGTAGTCATTAGCTTCTTCCTGAAAAGTTCCTTTTTCTACAGAGGTGAGATCTGCGGCTGTAAATACTAGCATATCTGGGCGAAAGCACTTAACTGCAAATATTCCCTTGAACTTGTAGGTAACTTTTCAAGTTCTTTAGCCAATCTGAGTGTGAAGATCTTGGAGAAGGCCAAGCCCTTGAAGACTTATTCACAGCAAGTCAGCGTAGCAAACAGGGTAAGTTCAAATGTATGTCCCTGCCAAAAGTCAACTCTTCAACAAGCTGTCTCTGTAGTCCCTCAACATACTATTGCAGGGGTGAAACTATCAATTTAGGTTTTGACATCTAGAGGTCAGACACCAGTTCACTTAGGATTAAAAGCGATCTTGGCCTTTACTGCACGATCACATTCACTTACCACTAAGAAAGTTCAACTTTGAGAATAACTGGTTTCTAAAAGGGATTTTGAATTGGAAACATTAAAACATGACTTAAGTCAATTATACAGCTGTCCATCATTCCACTGAAGACAGCAGAATTTGTATAACATAGCTGTAAAGTCAAACCCTCAGTTTAAGCTTTTCTGAAGGCTTATTAAAAAACAAATGGCTGCTGCTAAGTAACTTGCAATATTCTGCAATATGGTTTAAAAAAACAATTCTAATTTTCTGTATACCTTTTATTAAAAAAAAAAATATTTAAAATTTAAAAAGGCCTTTCATCTTTACAGGGTGTTTTACCAGCCTCAATTTTAGATAAATTGATTTCTGAGAAATCAGACATAGCTCCCTTACACTCATAGCCTAATTGGTTGCTCTGGGAGAGGCAAACTACCAGTTAGGAAATGATGGAGTGCAGATTGATTTCCGAGTCTGGTCATTAACAAGATGTATGCATGCAATAATCATTTTAGAAGGAAGCCATATTGTGAGATTCTAAGCAGAAAACAAAGAGCAAGGCCTGGGTTCTTTCCAGCTGTTTCTCACATCTATCCACCTCATCCTTCTCCATCCAAAACTTGGCATAGGTATACATACAGGACATTCAGCTTTGTCCTATGCATGGCTTACATGTATGCAAATTATTATACAAATTCAATAACTACTAAGGTTTTATATATAGCTTATCCTATTGAGAATTAAGCTAGTAATGTCACTTTACCCTTGGATAAGGCAGGAGGCATGTGAACAGCATGGGACAGGTCAAGCCTCTGAACTGGTGCTAACCATATCAAAGCAACCAGCACCTGAGAGACTGGTAGACTCCACAAGGAAAGGCAGAGAAAAAATGAAAGAACTGTCTCCACTTGGCCTAGAATGAAACTATTACATGGATTTTAGGATCTGCATCAGGCTATAGCAAGTCAAGTTTTACTAACAGCAACAGTCAGCCCATTCACATGCTCATACAGTACGAGGTTTACTGCAGCCAGAATGGTCAAATTTTAAAAACTCGTTATGCAAAACACAATATGTGTACACAAAATAGTGCTGTAAATATAAAACAGTATTAATACTTCAAAGGTGGAAGGAAAACACTCTGTACCTTCCTGAAACCACAAGCGTTCCATCATCCAGCAAATATTCTTTCACATTCTCTGGTAGGGGAAGTATAACACTGGAAGAAACAAAGAGAATTTCTTTAATAACGTGTTATTATTACTTGTTAAAATAACAAGAAGAGTTGAATAAAAATAATTTGTTTTTTAACAGAACATACCTCAACAACAGTATGTTTTACTCTCTAACACTATGAAAAAAAAAAAATCTTTCTCCCCCCTCACCCCTTCCAAAAAAGCAATGCCCATTTTCCCTTCAGGGGGGCAGACATTTTAGATGGAATTCACAAGCACCCCATTTCTTCAAAAGCTCTATGAAATTCAAAGAAAGAGTGTGTGTGGCCAGCGAGGAGACATGTTGCTCAAACTAAAGGTTTCCTTTCTCAGATCCAAGCCACAATTTGCTAATACCACCTGAATGTCCAAAGAATGCAGGACTATCACTAAACTTGCCCAAAATATGCATGTGCTAAACAGAAAAAAACATAAAAGATTAAATGCTTTGACTAAAAGCCTTATGTCACTGCTTTTCAATCCAACAGGGCAACTATCTGGAGCCTGACTTCCCTGAGTTATTGATAGTTCTTGTAACCATCTTGTGACCTGCAGCCACACCTTAGAAACAGCAGAATTTGCCACGGCTTCCAGAAAGACACACAAACACAAAGTCAGCCACTTGGTTTGGGTGCGTTCAGCCTCAGCTTCTTTGAGCAACCAAGTGGGAACAGCAGTGATGTGGGTATCAGCTGGTGTTCAGTGCAGGCTCCCACCGGGAGAGCAGGAAGCACAGAGGGAGTTTGCTGCTCAAACCGCCCCCTCAGGGTGCAGGGAAGAGAGCCCACCTCCCGGGCCTCCAGTTTATAGCTCCATCAAGCCCTTCCCACCTCCCTCCCAGCTCTGCCCCACAGAGGACCCTCTATCCCACCCAACCCTGCCCCAGCACAAGCCCATTTCCAACCCAGCCCAGCCCCACGCGCCTCCCCACCTTCACCCCCACACGCCCCCTACTCGCTTCTCGCAGCCCCTCACCCAGCCCCAGCCCTGGCCCAGGCCCGGGCCTACCTACACCCAGCCCAGCTGCACACCGCCAGAGCTCAGTCGCCCCCGACCCCACGCCGCCCCCCTCACCTGCGGATAGTGACAGCTCTGAAGCGCGGGTACCACACGGAGAACTGGCAGTGCGCCACCTGCTCCTTCTTCATCCTCACCCCCGGCCCGGCCCGCTGCGCCGCGCCGCTCCCGGAAGCTCGCGCTCCGCCCGGAACCTCCCCGTCGCTCCCGGCTGCCACCCGGGCCGCCATCAGCAGCGCACCCGGCGCGGTGCCACTCGGGCCCGCCTGAGCGGCGCACACGGCCGCCGCCTCCCCTCGGCCGCCGCCGCCTGGCGCCGCTCCCGCTGCCGTCCGGCCGCCGCCCGCGGCTCCCCCAGCTGCCGGGCCGCTCTCCCGGCCTCGTACGTGTGCCTGGCCCGAGCGGGGGTGTCCGGGCGATACGCTGAAAACACGGTGGCCCTGAGGAAGCGGCGGGTGCGTTTCCCGCCCGGCGGGCTCTGCTTGCCCTCTTTGCCCGTCCCTTTGCAAGGTATCCCCTCCCCGGTGTTACAGCGGAGCTGTGTACCGACAGAACCCCCTTCCCCCTCAGCCGGGGCTGCGTGTCATTTTGTTTTGGGTAGGGCCGAGCGGTGGCTGGATATTAACGTTCGTCTGAGGCCCCGCACGGCGGCCGCAGCCACCGGCAGGTTGGGCGCGGGACGGGGCTGCTGCTGACCCTGTGCTGCTCGGTGGGCAGGGTGGGGCCTTCTGCGGGGCCAGAACCAGTTCGTTTTCCTTATTTTATTTGGTGCTGGTCACCCGTGCTGCTAAACATCCTGGCAAAACACTCCTCCCCCTCTTCTCCCTCTCTCTCGTTAACTTACGCTAATTAATTGGGTTTGTTGCTGGAGTCATTTTGCTGACATGCCAGCACACTGCCCGATGGTCACAAGTTTCAAGTGACTCAAGAGCTTTTAGGGATGTTTATCTTCAGCACACACACCCGGGCACGCTGTTGGGTAAATGGTGCGTAAATGCTGCCAGCGTCCCTCCTGCACGCTGTTTATAAGAAACCCCATATTTTGTTTTTATCTTGTGCTTGCCTTGCTGAGCTTCCATTAAACCTGGCTGCTGTCAGCTAGGATGTGTAGTTTGTCTTTTGTCTTTTAAGAGGCAGATTTACTGTAGAATGTCTTTTGAAAAGTGATGTAGAAAAGCTAATCCACCTGTAGTGACATGGGTGGGTTAACAGAAGGCCCTGATGGCTCGGCTACTCTCTAAGCTGATTCACAGACCTCAGTTGGTTTAAGATTTTAACTCCTGGGAAGGATAATTTGGGAGCTGTGGAATGGTTCGATGTTGCCTTGAAAAGAAGCCACTCAATAAAGGGATAAGCAATGGGAATAAAGTTATCTCTTTTTAAAATGGTATACCTTTTTAAGGTCTGAGTTTGACCACATGAATTAAATAAATGGAACAAGTAGCATGATTTGCCAGCAGTAGCCTGCAATACTAGAAGCAGGCCAAACTTTTTGCATGATTTGTGGTTCAAGTGCAGTTGATTCGTGCTAAGGACACTGATAAATGTGGATACTTTGACATATGCTTAAGATCACACTGGTAGCTATTAAAAAATTTGAAGCATAGACTTCATGCAATTGTATGTCAGGCAGTCAGGTTCGCAGGCTGCTGTGTGTTGCATTTTTAACTCGAATGATACAGTGGTAATATTATGAGATAGAAGAACCTTCCTGTCTGAGGGCTGCAAGACAAGGTCTATTCTGAAATCTAACATAGGGCTTTAGAAACTTGACATTGTAGTGTGCAAGTTTAATTTTCAGTTGCTGCTGATTTTGATGAACAAAAGGTGTTGCCACCCTTGACAGTATGACTAATGTGAGATACCGGAATTGCACCCTTCATTTAACTGAATGATGTTGCAGCTTTCTAACAGCAGAAATTCTCACTTGTCTACAGTCAACTGAATTTGGAAAAAAATACTTTTTTGGTGAACTGTTTAAAATGTCACTTACACGTAGAGTTATTGCACCCACTTGTGGAGGAGATCAAAACTACAGAGGCTGAGATAGATGAGCTCTCGTGTTCGCTTGTTTTAGATTTTAGTGGTAATTCAAACGACTGAAGCGGTGTAAATTTTTGTTATTTTAATTCACAAGCTACCCTTGAGTCTGTCCACTGCAGAAGAGAGCAAGTTGTGTAAAACCAGCTTCTTCTATTAGATGAGGTTCTATTTAGTATGTATTTGTAACTGATATAGCTAAGTATTAATGCTGTTGTACAAACCATTACTATAGGTGCTTGTGGGATTTAGGGTACAGTTGTGATGATCTGTGTTTTGGAAACATACACTGATACTTGCAGGCTTATGTGGAAGGGTTAGTATGATCGATGGAATGGGATTTCCTGTGAGGGGAGACTAAAAAAGGCAGACTTATTCAGCCCTATCAAAAAAAAAAAAAAAAAGAAAAGAAAAAAGTTGAACAGGAATATGGTTCACTATCTACTCTCTTGATATATTGTCGATCAAAAAGGCTATAAGTCTTTCCAAACATAGGAGGGGAATTTGTTGTAGCTAGGTATGTGAGGTAGGTTTTTATAATTTTAAAGCTGTATACTTCAGGCATCACAGAGAGTCCCCTTTGTTTCCTCTGAATGACCAGGAACCCCTTGGAACTGCTGTGCTGCGCTGCACTTCTTTTGCGTAAGGTTGGTGGAAAGCTTGATCTTGTATTTTAGTCACAGCAAAAGACCATGGCCGTTGTCCAGCTACAGCTCTTTGAAGGGAGTATGAGACATAACTGACTCAAGAACAAATGGGGAACAGCCAACTGAACTAGCATGACATAGAAATTGGAAGATAAGCATGTGAGGTTCTAGAACAGTTTTTCATACAAATAGTAGTAAGGTAGATAGTAAATCTATGTAGTTTTAAGGTGAAGCTTCAGTGCTTTAAGAAAGGATTATAGAACATATTTCTGAAATAACAGAATTGGGTTTAATAGTTCAGGGTCCTTTTTCAGGACTTACGTTACATAAAAATGACTTGACCATTTGACTACTATGACCTACTTCATCCAACGAGACTGTCTTGAGACTTGAGAAGGAGCCTGCCCTGTGTACATGCTGAGGAAATGGATTTTTGTACATTGGTTTTAATCCTGCCGATAACCAGAAATATTTTGTACTACCAGTTCCTTTTAACTACTTTGTGGAATTAAATGCAAATCTAATATGTAAGAAAGGTGACTGTTGCCACATATTCTGAAGTGTTTCACAAATAGGCAGTAGATGTTATCATAAAAGGATAAAGATGAAGCAAAAAATGCAAGCGCTAAAATTGGGTGTGACAGAGAAGGTGATCACTCAGTTCTGGTTTCATTGCTAGGGACCCCACAGAGCCTTATTAAACTCTAGTTGAAGTCAACAGAAGAAATACTGTTGATTTTGTGGAAACTTTATGACCATCAGCACTGAGAATGATAGTGATCTTTGAGATTATCTCATCTCTTCTTTAAACACTTAAACTGGTTTGCTTCTTTGCACTGTCTTTTTGCTTGTGATTCATGCAGATTTTCAGGACTTGAGTACTGAAGCTTGGTATCAGAGACGAGCTTCCTTGGAATAAGAGTTTCCGTGCTGAAAGTGCGCCATAGCTCTGCAGTGAGGCAGGGACTAATGGTGAATCTCTGATGCATCATGTTTTGCTGCTCCCTGGTGTGCCTTTCAGGTAGAACTGGGTTGAGACGATCTTAGGTTTCTAGGGAGCATTAGGGTACAGGCCGAGGCATTGATGCAGATGCAGAGCCTTGCTCTGGCCATGCATTAACTGCCTTTTGCACGGTGTTAGCCACAGCATTCCCAGTAAGAGAAACTGCCATGCTTTGGTCATGCTAATTCCACGTGCCACCTAGAATTGTGACACACAGGTGACTTTTTGACCTTGGTTTTTTGTGGGAGGATTGAGTCATTTACGTGTTTATTTTTGATGCGTGTAAGGTGGAGGTAGGTTCTAGTTCTGATTCTTTCTCAATAGCAGGCAGGTTTTACTGCTGAAGTCCTCTTGGTATAAGGTTTTTTTCCACTTTCACAGTGGAGTGTGTAGCCCTGTTGTGGCAACACTGTGTTGACAGAGCACTTCACCTAGATCAGAATGAAACAATTGGACTGGATCAGTTTTGTCTCTGTGGGACCCTGGAATAATTAGGGAGGGTGTCTTCAGCCAGTAGCTGCTTGGCAGCTGACAGGACTAAAGTCAGGGATTTGACCCAAACTGCCGCTTCTCCTTTGATTGACTCTGAAACCATCAGGTGGAGCTGAAAATAGGAATTGCACTTGCCATCACGTGTCCCTAACTTTCTCCAGCAAGTTTTATTTGTTAATCTAGAATGCAGAAATGAACCTTTTAACTTTACTCTGAAAGCAAATATTGACTTTGTTTCATAGTAATCTGGACTTTGCACAGAAGGGGGAAAGCCTGACATTCCTGAAAATGGCAGCTGAGACATCCACAGAAGTTCCAAAAACTGCTAGACAATTCGTCCTTAAAGAAGAGGTATAACATGCTTGGGTTGACACATATTCTGTTGTTAAGTAAGTTATTTGAGACTGATCAATATGTTTGTGAGGGCAGAGTAAGAAATGCTATGTATGCTGTACTTCTGTAAAAATCTACTCAATAGACAAAATGCTTCTTCCTGGTGGTCAGAGAGTTTAAAGAAGGTGGCATTTCTTTTTGATGAAATAATCATACAAATTACCAATGGGCAGAGAGAAATGTACAGTGTTGCATTATTTTAAGCTGCTGCTTCTTTTTTTGATTTTGCATCTCTTTCTTGTATTGTCTGCTCAGTCTAGTTTCAGTGTTCGAGAATAATACTGATACCTCTGAGAGACTATACAAATTGGTGGGTCATGAAATAGCCTTGTTTTCTGTTCCTTTAAGATGATGAACCACTAAGAGTTTCCTTAACATTTAGGATTATACCTTCTTTGTTGCTTTCTGAAAGGGTTTGAATTTAGACACTTGTTCTAAAGACATTAGTAAGGAGGTAGTAAGATTTTTTCAAAAATACTGTGCTTGCATCTTCACAGAATCAGAAAATGTCAGGTCCTGAGGAAGGAATTTAGAGGTATTTCTGGGTGCTTATTAGGAGCGATTTCACCATAATTTGAACTGCCTGTATTTGTTTCTGCTCTCTTTTAAGTGAATTCTTAAAAGTTAATCTTTGGTGTTAAAGGCAGGTTTGGCAACAGCATCACATGGTTGTTATAATGCAAATGTAGTTTCTTTTCTCCAGTGTTCCTTCCTTGGAATGAACAGTCTTGTAATTTCTTTAGGTTTCAAGGTACCAAAACTTCATCAGGAAAAGAGAGACTCACATTGCTGGGATATATTTATGGGTGGTTTTTTTTAATATGAATATTTTGCAAGCATAAACGGTTTCATTTTTGTAAGCTTTTCGGGTTTTTTATTAAGACCTGTGGTTTTGCAGGTAATATTTTCATTTTATCCTCTTTTCTCTTTTTTTTTTACTCTAATGTCTCTTTGTTCTTCTCCTTTGGATTGTTGTACTTTTTGATGGCATTGGAAGTTTGTAATAAGATCTTACATATTTTAAGCTGTTTATTTTTTTCAGTCATTTAGTGGGATTAATACAGGAGAGTATTTACCATGCCTCTGCCAGTGGCCCTCACATTAAAAGTGATTCTGTAACTCTTCAGTAACTACATGGTCTGATGTTGGAATATCTTAGAATCATAGAACTATGGAATGGTTCGGGTTGGAAGGGACCTTAAAGATCAACTAGTTCCAACCCCTGTGCCTCAGGCAGGGACACCTTCCACCAGCCAAGGTTGTTCCAAGCCCCATCCAACCTGGCCTTGAGCACCCCCAGGGATGGGGCACCCACAGCTGCTCTGGGCAACCTTTTCCACTTCTTCCATGAAAGTGGTGGCTGATCTTACTTCCTTCTTCCTGCTTCTGGGAGCCCACAACCAGGCTGCTGTAAGCAAAAGCAGATGTTATTTGCTATCACATTAATAGATAAAGCAATAAAAATAACTCATTCTAAAACTGAGTAGAGTAAGTGCCACACATTCTGCAAAATGTCTTTAGGCCCTAAATAGGGGATTTAGCAAAGCAGAAGTTTTGCTTCTAGGGCAGCTTCTGCAGGTTTTAATTATGCACCCAATGAGGCAGGTGATAAATTTATCTTTTTCTTCCAGGGAAACCTGGCAACTTTCTTTTTTCTCACCCTGTAGGTTGTTAGCAACAGGAGTTTCATCTTACTTTAGAAGGTTGTGAAACCACTTCCATTGTAAAGGTTTATGCTGCATGTCCTATAGTACTTTTTAATTATTGCCCCATGACAGTAGAGGCGAAGAGCTATACCTAAGAATATCTGATACTTTCACATTGTTTGTTTTGTATACGTAAAGCCTACTTTTGTTCTTTTTTTTTTTTTTTGTCTTTTTAGACTTGAGACATGTCTAATTTCTTACAGACTGGGGATTTTTTTTCCTCTAAGATTCCTGGGGACAGTAGTGTGGTTCTGATTTCAGCCATTTTCCCCTTTCTGCTTAGCAAATGGTAACTTGGTGACAGGGGTAATGATCTGCCAGTTCTGTCGCATGCTGCAGCAATATGGGACCATGATCAGTAATGTAGTCCTTTGTGTTCTCTGCAATGTTTAAAAAAAAAAATTGATTAACACAAAATATTTGGCTGTTTACTTAACTGAAAAATATATATTCCCCTCCTTGGACAACCAATGGAATGTGATTTTCATCTATTTTTCTTGTGGATCTTCCTGTACTCCAGTTCTGCAGTGATTTAGGAGTGAATACAAAGCTATTTACAATATACCTGAATGCTTCTAAATGGAATTACTTCTTGTACCCGTAATGAGCATAATATTCTTCATCGTGTCCCTTCCAGCTCTGTTTTTGTGACCACAAAGCCATTAGAAAACCTTATTGAGAACATATAGCTCTCCTTGTCCAATTTCTTTTACATGGAAATACTGTACTTTCCAAAATAAATGCCAAAACTTTTAAGTGTAAAAAATGTGTAGCCACATTTACAACCATAGGAATACTATTGTTATGCCAGTTGCCTATCAAAATAATTGTTCTGAAGAACACATTTTAAGAATTATGTGGGTTTATCCATCTCAGTTCTAATTTACTGGACACATGAATCACTTCTGATTTGTCTTTCTGCCTCCAGCTGATGCTGTACTGTGTGCTTCCGTACCCTACTTATAGCTGCATCATATACTACATTTCATTTCTCTATATTCTTTTTTGAGTTGGTGAATCTCTCACTTTTAAGTCCAAGACCTCCATGGCCACATGGGCCCTATTTGTTCCTTGTCCTGCACTAGAGGATAGTGGTGTGCCAGCCATGTGAATGACCTGTCAGACGTCATCCTTTTGCTGCAATTCAATTTTGTAATTTTTTTTCCCAGGTCCTCTTCTTCCCTTTGCTTGTGCTTGTTCTATTGCTGTCAGCAGTGTGTCTCATTAGACAGTAAGAAGTGATTTGTTCATCTTACTGATTACTTCTCATTTCTGTGGTCAGACCTATGGCCAAATTGATATAAATTCTGGAGATAGGCTTCTTGTCTGCCTACACCTTCAGCAAAGCTTAAAATACAAGTTAGAAGAAGTAAACTGCTGGGCTAATAGCTAGGAATGTTTGCCTTTTAAAGGAATTACATGGAAGGTAACGTCGCAGAGCAAATAAAGTCACTTAGCTCAGAAAAGACATTTTGTAGTGATGCCGAGCACTCAGCAGTGCTCAGAAATCCTAAAAGGGCAGGTATGTATCGCTGCCCGTGGTTACAGAAAACAGCAGTTACGCAAGGCCACGGTCTTGAGATCGTGGCAGGGAAAGTTTCAAAATCGTTTGCTTTTTAGTCTTGCATGCTTAGCTGTCGGGCCATGCTCTCTGATAAGTGGGCACTCACGATGACTAGAGGAGCTACAGTCTGTGCAGACCAGTGACCCTTTTTCTTCTTCAGCTGAACTATGACCTTTGCAAAATCCTTCTAAAAAGATGATGACTTTTCAGTACATAAAATCCCATTGAATTCATTGAAACTTGGTTATCAAAGTCACACTAAGAAAAGTTACTGGACTTATTTTCTATACCTTTTCAACAACTTAGGGTAAATGGGTTTTTTTCCAGGTTAGCTGTAGGAATGTTGTGTGTTCCTGCGTGTGTTCTGATGCTGAGATTTTGCTTCAAGAGAATCCAAAAATAATTGTGTTTCTCCCCTTAGCCCCAAGTTATCTTTGGGATTAATCTTATAATGTGTTTAACAAAGAATTCTTTATTTTAGGTAATTGTAGAAAGAAAATGGTTGAAGCTTGAAGAAACAACTTACACTGATCCCTTTGGTAAAACCAGGTAATTGCCTTTCTGAAATTTCAGATTCCTGTGATGTTCCCCCTTATACGGACCACCCCCAGGCTGGAGGTTACAGAGTTACAAACCTATTACTCAACACAAGATGAGATCTCATTGTGCAATTTCGTTATAGTTCTTACTGTAGAGAGAAAAAAAATCTTCCTGTAGCAGGCATGCTAGCATGTGGGATCAAATTTGCTCCTAAATGCTTTTGAGCACACAGGACCCTGGTTTACCTTGCGTTTCCAGTTCCTTGTAACGATGCTTCTTTTTAA